>NC_069504.1:824844341-825168508 GCF_027579735.1 Bombina bombina
TTGCAGGCATAGAAAGTAACATGGCCAGATAGATGAGGGCTGTTAGGCGCACAGGTGGTAGGCTATGTCTGACGCGTTTCAGCTCCTATAGAGCCTTACTCATAGACTGCATAATGCCCACTTCTAACATGCAACTTTAAATAGGCTAACCTAACTTGTTATTGGTTGTGATAAAGCCCAATTCATGCAACAGGTGTGTGTACTCATTGGGGAGGGACTGGGAGTTGCAAGATTGATTATAATGCAAGCTATTAGATGTGATATGTACAACGTTCACACCCACTCTTAACAATGTCTGCTCATAAAGAGTTAAAAAGTTAAAGACCATAGAGAGAAAAAGGGTGTTAATAGGCAGTACCTAACGTATCAATAGCTGCAGTCTAAGGGTAACCCATCTATGAATACATTTGTAATGGAATCAGTGCGAGCATTAATAACATTGAGTGCAATAGGGCACTAAACGTTGTATAGTTATTGATGTTTAGTAGTTTTGTTATCTAATAGCCTTTCACATTTGAATGGCATATAGCCTATATGTGATAGTATAATATATGATATATATGTATATGTGTCCTGTGAACACTCATATACTATTATATATACTAAATTATCAATGTATCCTAACTTCTTAGTTATAATAATGATAATAATACTACATCTACACCTTAACATAGTTAATTCTAACTCTGAGGTGTATAGGTAAGTAGCCTAAAGTAAGGGCATTAATAATTGCTAGATACTGATAAAGAACTTAACCATGAAACTTATACTATATGAACGTAAGGTTTGTATAGTAATGGTTAATTAATTCTGTACCTATTATAAACATTTAAATGCTAAGTGACCTACAGATGGCACTTCTAGTAATTATTATAATGAATTATATTTATGATTGGTTCAAATACAAGGTGCTTTTGCTATGATAACTTATTTTAGATAAAGATACTATACTCAATGCACAGAAAAAATAAAAGGTAAAAGGATGGGTAGCCCTGTATTGATGTTATTATTGATATCTCCCTGTGGTATAGTAATGACCACTAGACCTCTATCTGAATATCCAATGAATCATAATCATTCACTGGAGCTATTCAGGCATTGCTAATGAAGATACCCATAAATTTGGTTACTGAAAATAATAATACTATTAAATACTAATAAATCGATGGCTAGGATTGGTGGGAGATCACACTAGGACTGCCAATGGTAATGAGATCTGTTTCTATATTAAGACCTAGGGGTTGTCTGGATCCCAGTGTGAAAATCCAAAAGGCCTCCTTTCTAAGGAGGTCCTTGGATCTATCACCTCCCCGTGGTCTCTTTGGAATATGGTCTATGATCAACCATGTAACATTTCTGACATCTCTGTGATGCACTTCTATGAAGTGCTTGGCTGCTCCTGTGGTTAGGATACCCCGCTCAATGTCATTGAGGTGGGCTCGTATCCTCTCTCTCGCCTCTCGAGAGGTACAACCTACATACTGCTTATCACATTCCAAGCATGTGATCATATAGATAATGAAGGTCGTTCGACAGTTTGTACAATGGGAATGTGTATACACCCTTTGTGTAACTGTAGATTGGAATGTCCTATTTACACTTACGTATCCACAGGCTTTGCAAGTGCTGTTACCGCATTTGTAGTGCCCTTTTTGGGTTAACCAGCTGCTTTTTGGTTTTTGCTTTTTTAGTAGAGAGGGGGATACTCGGTTCCCAATTGTTATATTGCGCTTGGGGACACAAAAGCAACCCTCCCTAATCTCATCTTTCAAGGTGTCATCAGCTAGCAGAATCGGAAGATTCTTTCGCAAGATTTTGCAGACCTGATAGTACTGTGAGCTATAGGTGGTTACAAAAGTAGGTTTATTCTTGGGAGGCTTTTGTTTAGACTTCTCTTTAAGTAGGATAGACCTGTCTTGATGTAAAACATCATTGAAGGCTCTGTATATCATCTTTTTATTGTAACAAGCTGTCATGCTCGGAGCAATTACGCCTTAATCTTAAAAATTGGCCCTTTGCAATCCCATAGCTTGTATGTCTGGGGTGGCAACTCCTAGCGTGAAGGAAAGTATTGGATGTGATAGGTTTTATATATAGTGAGGTGTTTACTTTATTCTCCAAGGGTTTTCCTATCAAGATGACATCCAAGTATGGGACCTGGACTTTATCAAAGTTGTGGGTAAAACTTAGACCCACCGTATTGTCATTGATATACTCACAGAAGTTTGCTATGTCTTCTTGTGTACCAGACCACACAATTAGAAGGTCATCAATATAGCGTTTATAGCTAGTGATTGATGACAGGAAAGGGTTCTAATCAGAATATACGTGCGTCAACTCCCACCAGCCCATGAAGATATTGGCATAGGCTGGTGCGAATTTCGCACCCATAGCTGTCCCTCTCTGTTGGAGAAAAAAGCTTCCTGAAAACTCAAAATAATTATGAGTTAACAGAAATTCTAGCACTCTCACTATGTATGCCTTAAGGTCAGTATTGTAATTGCTGAAATTATCCAGCATGTATCTTGTGGCTGCTATCCCTTTATCATGTGGAATGGCCGAATAGAGGCCAACCACATCGATCGTTAACCAGCCCATTTCATTGTTCCAGGTATGGTCTTGCATCAGTCTCAAGAGATGTTTGGTATCTCTTAAGTATGATGGCAATCCATACACAAGGGGTTGTAGTAAGGATTCCAGCCAATTTGATAGATTTTCAAAAAGGGATCCTATTCCCGGGCACCCTTTCACCTCCTCCAAAGATTTATGTACTTTGGGGGGGGTGATGAAATATCGGTACTACAGGATGTTGAACATTTAAGTAATCAAATGTTTCATCATCAATGAGTCCCTGGTGTTTACCATCATCAAGCAAATCTAACAGGAGGGCCCCAAAACGTTGTGTTGGATCCCCAGGCAATCTTGTATATACTTCTTTATCAAGTAATTGCCTTTCTGCTTCCTTAATGTAGTAGGATTTATCCAAAACCACTATGGATCCCCCCTTGTCTGACTGCTTGATGATGATGTTGTCTTTGTCTTGTAGTTGTTTGAGAGCCTTTCTTTGTTGTGTAGTTAGATTATCATGTTCCCTGCTCTGAGATTGTAATGTTTCTTTCTCCAGCTTCAGGAGATCCTCTTCAATCCATTTTTGGAAGCTCTCTAGTACTTGGCCCGTACACTGCGTGGGGTAAAAAATAGATTTTGGCTTGTAGCCTGTATGGCTATCAATTACTACTTCATCTAATGTATTTTCAGATTCCAACAAATGTAGATTTAGGAAATCTCTTGCTTCTGCCGGGTTAAGATAGTCATGCCTAGCACTAGTGTCAGGTATGTGAAACTCTTTCTCTGTTGTAGGGTGTAATTGATAAAACTTTTTAAGAGTAAAACCACGTATAAATTTGTTTATGTCAATCAGAGTGTCAAAGACATTAAATTTAGGGGTAGGAACAAAGTTAAGGCCTAGACTCAAAACCTCTAACTCCAAGTTAGTTAAGGGGACACTAGATAGGTTTATAATGTTGGATCCCTGTATTTGTTGGGCTGTTTGCCTCTCCTCAATTGGTACTGGTCTCGCTGTGACCCCCGTTTTGTAGACCCTCTTCCTCCTCCTCCTTCTCCTAGTCCCTGAGCCAACTGAAAAACCTGTTGGCTCGTGGTCTCATCCACTGCCTGTACTGACTGAGCTTTCTTATACTTATTGCCCCTAGGTGGCTTGGGGGCATCTGTTTTTTTCAGGATAGCTCTATTGGGTTCTAGTTTGTCAGTGATCTGGGTATTGGATGCTGTAAGGCCAGATGGGATAGGTTGTGAAGGGTGGGAGGGCGGCTGTTTTGTTGTAACATATCTCAGCCTAATGTCACTATCCCTTTAAGACTTCCTTCTCTGACTGCTGCATTTGGGCAGTATTCACATTCAGCTTGCTTGCCTGCCTGATTAATCATTCATGCACCTGATTACCTCAGCCTCTTTTTAAGCCTTCTCAGGTCTAATGTGCTTTGCATTAACATTGAAGTTGTGATCCTGAACAACAGAGGTCTGTGACTGTTTCCTGTATGAATTTACCAACTATTTCAACCTACAGCATTTTCTATTCCAATGCCTAAAATCATCAAATCGCAAGTATCCAAATAATTCCATTCTCTGTTTCCTGGACACTGCTACTTAACAAACTCAGAACTTTATTATAAATCAAGCATACTTTTGGTTATCATCACTCTCTAATTACAACAGCATCTTACTCAGAACTTTATAACTATTTCTCTGCTACAAGTTGTCATTTCTGAAATATCCTGCTGCAAATATGTTAACATATTCTGAACTCTGCATCTATGTGTTCAATTAAAAGCTTTCATGTGATTCTCCAATATATGTTCAAACAGTAATTGATGCCTTAAACTTAACTTTCACCTGTGCTGCTCTGCTAATTACTGACATACAGCTCTTTATAATATTATACACTGTGAACCTGCAACAAACCAAGTTTGCATCTAAATGCACAAACCGTAATTAATGCCTAAACTTGCAGCTTGTCTAAGTACCTGTGCAGCTGTGCTTAAACTCTGACATACAGCTTTATATAATATTATGTACTGTGAACCTGCAACAAACCTTAGTTTGCATCTAAGTGTCAATCTTTTACTAGATTACTCTGAAGCCTGAACATTCCACATTGCTATATTTTCTCTCTCATTGAATCCTGCAGTTACTTCTATTAACTAACTACAAGTCACAGTGAAGTCAGAATATATTGTATACAAATGTTGCACCCTCCATTTATGCTACAATAACTTCTAGCAACTATGAATCACAGAATATCATCTATCCACGTCCAGGATACTCTTCCCC
Organism: Bombina bombina; assembly: GCF_027579735.1. NCBI lineage: Eukaryota > Metazoa > Chordata > Amphibia > Anura > Bombinatoridae > Bombina > Bombina bombina. Next base: position 824,849,193 of record NC_069504.1, read on the forward strand.
GGGTCAGGGGTCGGTGTCTTCAAATCCCTACCACTGCCCCGAGGGTCTGTGTCCTGAGCGCATGTACACCGGATCATGACAGAATGTTAATGCCTAAAAAAGGGATCCGCAGTGGTAGTGGATGCACCAACCCTCAAAGGAAAATAAAAAATTACAACATAACTCAGACCCAAGCAATCCCTAAAGGAAAAACAGAAGATTTTCAAACTTTAAAAAATTTAAAGACACAGTACTCCCATTCTAGACAATCCTCTACTCATGTTCGTGGTTACCATTTTGGTGAAACTGATCCTGAATCTGACTATGAAAATGAAGAGGATTTAACCATAGCTTCAGCAGAAAAAATTCAGGCTTTCAAAGATTTAAAGAGACAGAACCACTATTCTAGAATTTCATCTGTTCCTCATGTTCGTGATTTCCATTTTGCTGAAACTGATTCTGAGTCTGACTATGTAACTGAAGAGGATGCATTCATAGATTCAGCAGAAAAAATTCAGACCTTTAAAGATTTAAAGAGACATGACTACTGTTCCAGAAAACCATCTACTCCTCCTGTTTGTAATTCCTATCCTGGTGATACTGATTCTGAGTCTGAATATGTCAACATGGAGGATGACTTCACAGATCCAGCTGAACTGGCATTAGACTGGTATGAGTGCAACTTTAATTCGCCACAAACTCAGACAAAACCTCAACCTATTGGCTATAATAACATCCTTGGTTGTTATATTTATAATATGGAAGATACAGACAGCTCCCATCATGAAACCTCTCATGGAAATATTGATCTTCCTATTTCTGATATTACCATGGGTTCGTTGGATTGGACAGTTTCAGAGCTGCAAGAAAAGACATCTGGTTTACAGACTGCTGTTTGGAGAAAAGGTCCCCTCAACTACCATGCTGATTTATCACATCAGAATTATGCATCCAGTGATGAAGAAGATTTCTGTTCTCAACCTTACTACAAGCCACAATGGCAGCAACCTAAGAAGCTTCATACTGGGAAGAAATCTAAGCTCTCAAAGAAGAAGAAGAAAATCCTTCTGCCCACAGAAAATCAGAAGTGCAAAGAGGAAACTCAGCCTGATTCCCCTGTTTTAGTTTCTGTTGTACCAGACCCTCTCTTGCCTCATGACACTGTCAACAACGAGCTGGATGATGTCTATAGTCACTATCAGTCTGTTCTTAAAGCATCTAATGGTATCTCTTCTCAGACTCTACAACAACTACAAAAACTGTTTCCAACTATTGATTTCTTGCATTCCTCTCATGCTGCCTCAATACCTGTAAACCCTGTGCTAGAAGCAAAAGATAATTCTGTTCCAGATATACAACCTTTCAGTTTACCAGAGATAATCCCTGGAGAATTTAGCTCTGATATTCAAACTCAAATAAGCATGCCTGCTGAACTCCAGATAACTTCTCAGTCAGAATCTTGTGTCACAATTCCTCCACATCTACCTGAGTGTGGCATATTTCAGTACACTTCACCTTCTCAAAATTCTTCTGTTACTGCATCTAAGAAATTGTTTCCCTTGGGAGATACTTTGCATCAACCTACATTTTCTACTACATCAGTTTCCTGTACAGGAATTCCTGATACTGAATCCTGTGAGGACAACTTTGAACCAAGTTTGCAAGTGGACATTCTTGAACCTGAAACTTGTACAAAAGTTCTTCAAGAAGATTCCCCAGTGCCCATTCCTGTTCCTGTTTTCCATGATTATACTACTAAACCTGACATCAAGGTGGACTCTCCTGTTTTTAACCCTGGTATGGGTATTCGTTTGTTTAACCCAGAAATGGGTGTAATAATACTTGACCCTGAAGATAGCCATGCCCTCTACTCAGAAGCGAGTATGGTTCTTGGCTCTAAAGTGGGTCTTGTTAATTCTTCGTTTATGAACCCTGAAGAAAGCCTTGCCCTCTGCTCAGAAGAGAGTATGGTTCCTGGCTCTAAAGTGGGTTCTTTTTCTTTCTCTATAGTTAAACCTTGCCCTGGTGAGTGCATTCCTACACTTGATCCTATTGAGGATATTCCTGAACCTTGCCCAGATGTAGGTACTTCCGAACCTTGCCCTGGCATGGGCATTCCTTCACCTGATCCTACTGAGGATATGACTGAACCTTGCCCAGATGTGGGTATTCCTGAACCTTGCCCTGGTGTGGAAATTCATATACCTGTTCTTAGTGAGAACACTTTTGATTCTGAATCCAGTAAGGAGACATTTCATATTGAATTAGAAGATGGCAAGAACTGGACAAATCTTGCACTCTACACTCCTATCTCCTATTTTCAAGAAAGCCCTGCTATTGCGTTAGAAGTGGCTATAGCTTTTTCTTTTGGAGTATATCTAATCCTCAGCCAAGAGGTTAATTCTGAGGATACTCAAATCTCTGACCCAAAGGTGCTTAATCTGGTTATCAATCCAGAATGCTGCATCTCTATTTCTGAAGCTGAGGAAAGCCTATTCATTTCTCTAGGACTGGCTGCCTTTTCATTGGCTATGTACATGGTCATCTATCATGAAGAACATCCGCCTATCTACCCTCAGGATGATTCTGTGGTAGGAAGCTCATTGTATGTTATGTTCATGCATTCTCACGATGACTACAAAAAAGTTGACTTCAAGTTTTGCTCTCATCATTGTCAAGATCTTTTGATACCGGAATTTCATGGCCTTTACTTCGTCATTCAACTTTTTCAAGAGATTTCCAACCCTCCTTTCTTGATTTCCGATTGGACTCACTACCTCCATACACCTACTACCGGTACTCATTATAATTTTTGTTCTCTCTCTTTTTGGATTGTGTTGGGCGCCCGGAGGTCGCCTTTGAGGAGGGCGATCTGTAACATATCTCAGCCTAATGTCACTATCCCTTTAAGACTTCCTTCTCTGACTGCTGCATTTGGGCAGTATTCACATTCAGCTTGCTTGCCTGCCTGATTAATCATTCATGCACCTGATTACCTCAGCCTCTTTTTAAGCCTTCTCAGGTCTAATGTGCTTTGCATTAACATTGAAGTTGTGATCCTGAACAACAGAGGTCTGTGACTGTTTCCTGTATGAATTTACCAACTATTTCAACCTACAGCATTTTCTATTACAATGCCTAAAATCATCAAATCGCAAGTATCCAAATAATTCCATTCTCTGTTTCCTGGACACTGCTACTTAACAAACTCAGAACTTTATTATAAATCAAGCATACTTTTGGTTATCATCACTCTCTAATTACAACAGCATCTTACTCAGAACTTTATAACTATTTCTCTGCTACAAGTTGTCATTTCTGAAATATCCTGCTGCAAATATGTTAACATATTCTGAACTCTGCATCTATGTGTTCAATTAAAAGCTTTCATGTGATTCTCCAATATATGTTCAAACAGTAATTGATGCCTTAAACTTAACTTTCACCTGTGCTGCTCTGCTAATTACTGACATACAGCTCTTTATGATATTATACACTGTGAACCTGCAACAAACCAAGTTTGCATCTAAATGCACAAACCGTAATTAATGCCTAAACTTGCAGCTTGTCTAAGTACCTGTGCAGCTGTGCTTAAACTCTGACATACAGCTTTATATAATATTATGTACTGTGAACCTGCAACAAACCTTAGTTTGCATCTAAGTGTCAATCTTTTACTAGATTACTCTGAAGCCTGAACATTCCACATTGCTATATTTTCTCTCTCATTGAATCCTGCAGTTACTTCTATTAACTAACTACAAGTCGCAGTGTAGTCAGAATATATTGTATACAAATGTTGCACCCTCCATTTATGCTACAATAACTTCTAGCAACTATGAATCACAGAATATCATCTATCCACATCCAGGATACTCTTCCCCGGGTCAGGGGTCGGTGTCTTCAAATCCCTACCACTGCCCCGAGGGTCTGTGTCCTGAGCGCATGTACACCGGATCATGACATTTGTGATGTTATCAGGTAATGCTTCCTCCTCATCAGAGGATTGTCCACTGGACATAAATGCCACAAAGTCCTGAAGGTCATCATCTTCGTTAGACTCTGGGTCAGTATCCGAAAATGACACCTTTTTATCCATCTTCTTTCCTTCTTTGAGTTGTTTAGACTTGTTATAGTTTACTGATTTCTTTTTTCTTGAGTTCCTCTTGGGGTTCCAGTTATATATCCTATTAGCTTTGTAATCATCTAGGTCTCTGGAATATTTTTTGTATTTGATGATATCCAGTTCTTTCTTGGTCTTGTCTACAGTAACTTGTAGAATGCTATCAAGCTTAGGATAATCGGTGTGTTCCATGAAAGTATTGAGATCTTTCTGTATACTCTCAATGTTATCTCTAGCCTCTGTTAGCTTGATTTCTTTATGTTGAATGATAAGAGCCATTAGCCTCAAAGAGCATTCTGTCAGTATATTATTCCATTCTGTAATTAATTTTTCATCTGTAGTGATAAATGCAGGCAGTTTTTTAATTCGTAGACCTCTAGGAATCATGCCAAGAGATGTGTACTTTTCTAGAGTCCGTTTGTCCCACCATAATTTGTACTCCCTGACGAGAGCATTCTCCATAGCCATAAAGACATCTGCGATGTCTAATAAATTTAATTTATTTTCAAATGTATCTTCCAAGCTTGGTCTATTCCCCTCCAGGGTAGCCACTGTTAGCATGGAATAAAAACGATGTGCCATGTTACCGTCGCTGTGTATAATGCTGTGATTGCGCTATACTGTGCAAGGCTATATGTATTAATAGCCAACTTGTGAATAATATGTAGACAAGTGTTGTACAGTCTTATGGGTAAGCAGTTTGAGGTACTAGGTGAGGGTGGAATCCCTTGTGTGATGTTGAGCTGAGAGTCTGAATGGAGTGATTAATGGTAATGAAAACAAATGGCAAATAAGGATATCAGGCTCAATCAGATAAACACTTCACGATATAGGGATGAGAACATAGTTCAATTCAAAACCTCACTTGTTTGAATCCTGACAGCATTGATAGCAGATGTAGAGAGGAGAAATAGGCACCCTCTTACAGTCAATAAATACAAACTGGGGTAGCTTCAATACAGCAGTCCAAATTTTATGGTAGGTACTCTTAATCTGTGTCATGAATAACAACAAGAATTAGCGGAGATCACCTCCTCTTACCCTCCAAAGTGCTGCTTGTACGGCTATCCTCTTGCGCTTGTTTGCTCCTAGACTGCAAGCTGATCTGTAGCGGTCACTGTGCCGCGCTCCATCTCCTCCGTCCGTGTCTGATGACATCACTGATTTGCCCGTAGTCGCAACTACTCTACGGCAAGTGGGAATAGTCAGAATTCGAATGAATGCCAGGATTGGTATCAAAGATGTGGTCGCTGAATCCTCCTTAGTAAGGTACCTCACTGCTCCCTGAGAACCAGTCGAGTGTTCGTCCGTGAAACGGTCTCCACTGCCTAGAAGAATGCAGAAAACAAACGAGTGTCCGGACAAGATGCTCAAAACAGGTTAATTTATTGAAGAAATAGCGCATAAAAACACACACACAGCGGCTCTGCAAATACCATGTGGAGTATTAACTTGCAGGCATAGAAAGTAACATGGCCAGATAGTTATATATAACTATTTTAGCTTTTCGTTCTTTCACCTTCAATAATGGGCGGAGTCTATGTCACGTTATAAGCCAGTACAGATAACATTTTAACATCATGCCCTGAGGAAGCCCCATCTCCCTGATGACGAGGGAGTGAAACGCACATCATTTTAGTGTTTTAATCACGCTAAATGTAGTATCTTGTGCCAACCTGGATGTTGTTTCTGCCCTGGGCCCTCGCTCAGTATTTTGCACAAATAAACCTTAAATTTTGATACTTTATTCTAAGGAGTGTTTTAGTTTTTTGATACTATAAAAGAGTGCTGAATTCCCTGTCTTTTCTAGTGATATTATTATGTATCACTATATCTTCCTTTTTTTCTTATTTGGACATATATACTATATATATATATATATATATATATATATATATATATATATACACACTCACTGGCCACTTTATTAGGTACACCTTGCAAGTACTAGGTTGGACCCCCTTTTGCCTTCAGTACTGCCTTAATTCTTTGTGGCATAGATTCAACAAGGTGTTGGAAACATTCCTCAGACATTTTGGTCCATATTGACATGATAGCATCACGCAGTTGCTGCAGATTTGTCGGCTGCACATCCATGATGTGAATCTCCCGTTCCACCACATCCCAAAGGTGCTCTTTTGAATTGAGATCTCTTGACTGTGGAGGCAATTGGAGTTCAATGAACTCATTGTCATGTTCAAGAAACCAGTTTGAGATGATTTGAGCTTTGTGACATGGTGTATTATCCTGCCTGCAATAGCCATCAGAAGATGGGTACACTGTAGTCACAAAGGGATGGACATGGTCAGCAACAATACTCAGGTAGTCCGTGGCATTTAAACAATGCTCAATTGGTTCTAAGGGGCTCAAAGTGTACCAAGAAAATATTACCAACACCATTACACCACCACCAGCAGTTTGAACCATTGAAACAAGGCAGGATGGATCCATGCTTTTATGTTGTTTATGTCAAATTCTGACCTTACCCTCTGAATGTCGCAGCTGAAATCAAGACTCATCAGACCAGGCAACATTTTCCCAATCTTCTATTGTCCAATTATGGTGAGCCTGTGCAAATTGTAGCCTGAGTTTCCTGTTCTTAGCTGACAGGAGTGGCACCCGGTGTGGCCTTCTGCTGCTGTAGCCTATCTGCTTCAAGTTTCAACGTGTTGTGCATTCAGAGATGGTATTCTGCATACCTTGGTTGTAACAAGTGGTTATTTGAGTTACTGTTGCCTTTCTATCATCTCAAACCAGTCTTCCCATTCTCCTCTTACCTCTGACATCAACAAGGCCTTCCTGTCCAAACAACTCCCACTCACTGGACATTTTCTCTTTTTCGGACCATTGTCTGTAAACCCTAGAGATGGTTGTGCGTGAAAATCCCAGTAGATCAGCAGTTTTTGAAATACTCAGACCAGCCCGTCTGGCACCAACAACCACGCCACGTTCAAAGTCACTTTAATCCCCTTTCTTCCCCATTCTGATGCTCAGTTTGAACTTCAGCAAGTCATCTTCCCCACGTCTAGATGCCTAAATGCATGCCATGTGATCGGCTGATTAGCAATTTGTGTTACCTAAGCAATTAAACAGGTTTACCTAATAAAGTGCCCGGTGAGTGTATGTATATGTATGTATATATATATATATATATATATATATATATATATATATATATATATATATATATATATATATATATGAATAAATAGAACATATTCTACTATGTGAAGAATATTGGAATGTGAAATATTCATATTTCATGTCGGGTAGCGTATTTGTTTAAATACAATTGGGTTTGTGTGCAAGTATGGGTGTTTTTTCCACTTATCGTGCTCCTTGAAGTCTATGGGGTAATCTTAAAATGGTTACAATATTCAAAGTTTGGCTTTTTGCGCGTCAGGTATGTGCTTGTGCGAAAACTTTTTACCCTTAACTTGTAATACGCACGCAAAAAGCCTCCATCTAGAAAAGTTAACTTGTGATAATTTGCGCTACACTCGTAATCTATCTTGAAATTAGTAATACGAGAAATTTAAGAAATTCCTATAAGGAAAATAAAAGATGCAAAATAAATGTTTATTTTTGAACTCCAACTTCCACATCTGAGTTATAGTACACAGTGCACCCATTCTATATACACTTACAATAAAACCTGTGCCCTGTGGCCAAAAAAATTTCCTTTTCTCCAGCTGGCCCAGAAGAAATACGCTAACTTTCGAGAAACTAATTAAGATGCCTAGCAGGCCGCTGATCTGTTAATTAAAGTTGGGTATGAATGATGTAAACGAGGGAATATGGTTAATTTAATATAAAGATATTCTCAAGTGTCTTCTGTTTTTGTTTATTTTTTTCCTTAGGCCAATTTTATTTAAAATATATTCATATTTATTAACTTGCTTCATATAAGGAAAACTTTTAAGTCTTGTTAAATTAAATCATTATAAATTAAAACATACTAATGTTTGTTATAGGGTAATTTTTTTTAATCAGTAAGAGCTAGATTACAAAAGGCTCGCTAACGTTAGTGAGCACGTTATTGAAATATCGCACTCACACTAACTTGCACAATTATTACAAGTTGAAAGTAAATGCAACCGCACAATCGCAAACTAAGTTTGAGCTTGTAAGGTTAGCGCGACTGAAGTCCTTGTGTAAAGGGTAAGGGCTAAATAAAAAGTTGTACCAAACATAACATAAATACTTTAAAGGGGCATTAAACAATTAGGGCTAGATTACAAGTGGAGTCCTAAATTATCATAGCTAGTTATTGCTACCGCACAGTGGCGTGGTTGGTGTCACCCAGTGCGGTAAGTTATGGTGTCACCCCCCCCCCAGAAAGCAGACACACCCAAAAACACAGGCAAACACACATACAAACACTTAAAAACATACTCACACACAAACACTCGGAAACACACTCAGACACACACACAAAAACACTGAGACACACAAAAACTCAGACACACACATACAAAATATGTAAACTGCACTGCATTAATTATGAAGCTCATGCCTAGAGCTGCTCCCTGGCTCAGCAGAACATCAAATGAAAGATAAACAGAGCACTCTAAAATAAATCACTGAAGAAAAGGTTTAGGCGTGCAAACTATGAAAATTCTGCTCTCTGACTCTGTTCCAAGTCTGTCAGTGCACAGCCCTGGGCCGCATGTCACTGAGCAGTGAGCACAGATAGGCAGGCAGGTTTAGGCTAGCAGCAAAACTTTGCAAGCCCCACGGCACACCCACAACATTCATAATGAAATTGGGCAGGGGAGGAGCAAAGTACAAACAAGCAAAAGCAGCCAGGAAAACTATTTGTTGAAATTGCAGCACTGGCTTAAGGGGCAAAAAAATTGTGTGTCTACAACTTCCCCAGTCCCACTAATGTTCACAAATGCCAGCCTCTAATAAAATATTCTATGCATCTCAACATTGTATTTCTTTGAATACACCCCCGCACCCCCCGCACCCCCCTAGTGACGCCACTGCTACCGCAAGCTCCCAAAATACTGTCTAATGTAGTCTATTAAAAAATGAAGATGGCAGCATCTTTATTTTATAATACAATTACTGCACTAGGCAGTATTTTTGGGTTAAAGTTAGTGGGAACGGGGTGTTAGGAAAAAACGGCACTGAAAAGTGCCTTTACATTGCGTTCTATGGGAACTGTGTGTTTCCATAGACCGCAATGTAAATATATATGATTATATACATACTGTATATATTTATGTTTTATATTTATGTGTACATACACATATTAACACATAAATATATATGTATGTAATCATATACATATATATTTAAAACTTCTGCCCAATCGCTACGCTACTTACCCCTTTTGCTGCGCGATGTTCTGATGCCCTCTGTGACAGCATCAGAACAAGGCTCGCATTGTAGCCTATGGAAGTGCGCTCTTGTGAGCGCAATGCTTCCTCGCAACACAACTGCAAGCTTGCGGTCACATTGCGCTGTATTTGTAATATCAGCGCACATTATCGTGTGCTGGTATTACAAAGTGGAGCGCTAATAACGCTTTCCTACAAGCCATATATAACGCTCCACTTGTAAGCTGGCTAGATTGAGTTATGCATTCAAAGAAAAGATTAGTCTGAGAATAACACGTAGATGTATATTTTAAAGTTGCATTAGATGTTTATATATTAAAATAATGGGAGCTACCATATTGTAACTTCAGTGGCAAATTAGAGACAGTTATAAATAGATCACTAGAGTGTGCACTTCCACTTCTAACAGGAACTGAAAAGCTCACAATTTCAGAATTAAATTACAGGAAAAGGGGACAAAATGCATAATTCATTTATATTGAATTTTTTTATATATACGATTTATCATTTTAAAATAAAGTGTTACACTAATATATACACTCTCCAATAAAAAATATATTCATATACTGTATACGGTAAAAAAAATAAGTTATAATGTAAAAGGTAAATGACAAGGTTTTTGGATTTAAAGGGCTATATATTTTACATATATAAGTCTAAATATTTATATGCATGTATATATATATATATATATATATATATACATACATATGTATATATTTGTACACGTGTATCTATGTGTTTATATGTGTATATATACTTTGAAGCTATTTTCACTCAAATACCTGAAAACATGAAAATTAATTTTTAGTATATTTTAATATTCAATGTTTTATTGTATATGTACTGTAAATACTTTACATTCCAAAATTCTATGCATTTTTAAATAGATATTCTTTTTTATACCTGTATATAACAATATATATATAGACAGACAGATAGATAGATAGATAGATAGATAGATAGATAGAAAGATAGATAGATAGATAGATAGATAGATAGAAAGATAGATAGATAGATAGATAGATAGATAGATAGATAGATAGATAGATAGATAGATAGATAGATAGATAGATAGATAGATAGACAGATAGATAGAAAGATAGATAGATATTCACATATATATATATATATATATATATATATATATATATATATATATATATATATATATATATATATTAACTCACACTCACTAGGAAGCACACAGTAATATTTAAAAGCAAAAATGTGAAAGTCTCTTGCATTTGGCTCCAACAGAATAAGCACAGGACCACTTCATGTTATCTCCCCTCCAGGGTCCCTAAACAAACAGCTACACAATGCATACTTTCAAACAAACTGATAACCAACACCAGGGTTGCTATAATGTATATGTTATGGGTAAAGTCAGATATACGGGTAATCCTAGGGTTACTTGGGTCAAACTAGCGGCTGTGGGTAAAGCCCAACATAAAATCATACATCAGGCTTTACCCAGGTAACTCTAGGATTACTCAAGCGCTTCTGGATAAAGCACATCTACTTTATTTTTTTGCCTCTGCCTGGGGCATTGAAGGGGGGCGCCCCGCCAATCCTCTGGCATCCACCCCAAGTGAACCTTAGGGAATGAGGTTTACAAGGGGGCTATCTATTTAAACAAATAATCACACACACACACATATATATATATCTATATATATATATATATATATATATATATATATATAGATATATATATATATATATAGTCACATATATTTAAAAATAAAGCGATCACTTTCTTCTATGTTAAGTGTATGTTGATGCACAGTTGCTTTGTTGAATAAAAGCTCATTGTCTGAAAACGAAGACTCCAACAGCTCCATTGGTGGACAGCATTATATATCACAAAGGCATAAGAACAAAGCATGTTTATTTTTCCGCACAGAACATCCTTTTAAAAAATGGCCCATATTAATATCCCCTCTTTGAATAAAACAAATAACAAAATGACTTTAATGTCCCCCAAATAATAAATAAATTATAAAAATGAACTGTGAAGTGATGTATAAAAAAAGTTATTTTCTGACTTTAGCGGCATTTCTCTGAGTCCCAGTGGCAGTCATGTCCTCCACTCTCTAATATCCAGAAATCCTAAATGCTATGATTTTCAGAAATCATTACAGGGAACGAGAAGCACATTTATACCTAGTATTATCTGTGCTTTTCTGCATCGGCCTATGCCCAGGATCATAGGAGGCTGTGCTGAATGCTTCCAAGTGAGTTTGATGAGGTCATTTGGAGCACAGACGGCTGGGAATGGTTATGGGGTTTTGTATAGCAGTCAAAAGCGATCACACACTTTGTCAATATTTGCCGTACACTGTATGCAAATAAGGGACAGATTTAGCCAGGTCATCTGTAATAACCATCTCTGGTCATTTTCAGTAATGTGTATTCACTACCAAGTTCAGGCAGTCACATAAGAAATGAACATTCTCCTTTTGTAATTCCAGTGAATTAAAACTGTTAATAAAAACAAGGTAAATCCACAGAGCTAGCTTCCAGAATTGACTAAAAGAACAAGGGGTTAAACATTTTAGGATAGTATCCTGTTTATAAAAACATATACAATTTGTAAATATTGCCAGGGTTTATAGGAAAATTAAGAGTGGGGGACCGATGAAATTTGATCTGATATTCTCCTGATCAGAATTGTTTTTTTCTCACCACCCCTCGCAGGGAATTATCGTAAAAAAGGAGCAGTCTCTGTGAAAAGCAAGAAGTCTGCTATTCCTTGAAAGCTTCCTGGAAAGGGACACTTTGTTCTGTGGAGCAGAGTTAGCAGTGAGCAGGGGGCGCACTTTAAAAATGAAATCCCGCTTGCTTTCTGTGTATAGCATCTTATAATCACCTCTATTTTCATACGCATGTTTTTCTATTAGGGTCAAGTATTTTGAGCATTTTGAGAAAAGTTTGCTAACTTTAAGTTTACGAGAAAAAAAATGATATCTGTAATGCAAAAATACAGAATTACGCAGGGATTAGAGACGTATTTCATATACGCTCGTGGAAGGTCCATGTTCAGTCCATTTAAAAAAACAAACAAACAACAATTACGCTTTGTATTTTATACTTGTAAGTACGAATTTCTAAGTAATTTTTGCACATCTAGTGTACTTAAAAGGACAGTCTAGTCAAAATGTAACTTTCATGATTCAGAAAGGGAATGCGATTTTTAACAATTTTCCAATCCACTTTTATCATCAACTTTGCTTTGTTCTCTTGGTATTCTTTGCTGAAATATAAACCTAGGTAGGCTAATATGCTAATTTCTAAAACCTTGAAGGCTGCCCCTTATTTAAATGCTTTTGGCAGTTTTTCACAGCTAGAGGGCATAAGTTCATGTGTGCCATACAGATAACATTGTGACCACACTCGTGGATTTACAAGTAAGAGGGCACTGATTGGCTAAATGCAAGTATGTCAAAAGAACTGAAATAAGGGGGCAATCTGCAAAGGCTTAGATAGAAGGTAATCGCAGAGGTAAAAAGTATATTAATATAACCGTGTTGGTTATGCAAAACAGGGGAATGGGTAATAAAGGGATTATCTATCTTTTTAAACAATAACAATTCTGGAGTAGACTGTCCCTTTAAATTGTGATTTACTCTGGGCATTTATGATGTATTCCTATGTAATTTACATACAAATTTAAAAATTTTGTTAAAATATGATTTTTGGTGAAGAATTTGGTTACAATTTTTGATGCACCATAACAATAAAAAAATTTCCTTCTTATTTTTGTTTGAATGGTTCAATTATTCATTTTGAAAGATTTTTAAAATACAAATTTTATTGTGCACTTTTGTAATATATGTATCTCCTTCCCTTCCCATACGACTATGCTGTATATGCCCCTTAGCGAGACACCCTGGGTGAGATTACATAGCGGCGTCAGGCTCAAAATCTAGTAATCACATATACGCCAATAGGATGAGAGATACTTATGTCCTATTGGCTGATTTGAACAGCCAATAGGATGTAAGCAGCTCTCATCCTATTGGCTGATTTGAATTTTTCAGCCAATAGAATTGCAAGGTACCCCAAGGTACCTTTCCTCTGTGTGTTGTATTAATTGTCCCTATTGGCCATGCACTCAGACTTGTCTGGGGTTAAGTGCCTATGACTCTGGGGATGGTACAGCTACCTGTGAGTGCTAATGTATGCCCAGGGCTGTGCATGTTGCAGGGTCATAGGAAGTGTACCCAGTCCAGTCTAAGAGTGCAGCCCCCTTCCGTGTTTTGTATTTGTCTAGGGTAATTACATAAGTCTGTGAACCCTTAACTTGTTCCCAGTTTGTTTCATTGAGAGCTTGCATTGTATTGATATATTAGGGACCCAGGTTTTGGGAGAGACTTTGACGTGGTACCTGGGCTTGTCCCATTTGGCCAGATGCGGTAACTAACTCTTCCAGTTTTGCTTTTAATCTTAGCTGAGAGCTTGTAAGTGAGTGCTAGACTTCCTCTGAGTGTTGTATTAATTTGTTTTGTAATTTCCCTATGGGCCTCACACCCAGCCTTGCCTGGGGTTAACTGCCTGGGACTCTAGGGATGGTACAGCTACCTGTGAGTGCTATTGAGCACCTAGGGCTGTGCATATTGCAGGTTCATAGGATTTGTACCCAGTCCAGCCTGACAGTGCAGTCCTCTTCCATGTTTTGCATATGTCTAGAGTGATTACATAAGCCTGTGCACCGTTCACTTGTTCGCAGTTTGTTTGATTGAGAGCTTGCAGTGTATGGCTGTATTAGGGACCCAGGTTTTAGCCACCAATTGGCATGAGCTACCCAGGTGCTAAACCAAAAATGGGCCAGCTTCAAAGCTTAACATTCCTGCTTTTCAAATAAAGATAGCAAGAGAACAAAGAAACATTGATAATAGTAGTAAATTAGAAAGTTGCTTAAAATTGCATGCTTTATCTGAATCATGAAAGAAAAAAATTTGGGTTTAGTATCCCTTTAACTATTATTTTAGGTGAGCCTTAAATGACGGGCTGGTAAGCTGGCGATTACTGCTATAGACAGTGCAGCCCCTCTCTATAAAATCCAAAAACAAACGGCTAAATTAGAGTTGTGCATTAAGGTAAAAAAGCAGCGTTAAGAGGTCCTAACGCTGCTTTCTAACAACCGCTACTATTACGAGTCTTGTAGGTTTAGCGCCCCCAACGTCACCGCACACTTCTTTGGCCTTAACGCAAAACGACTTACGTAAACTTTGAGCTTAGTAGCAGAGCTGGCGATTACTGCTATAGACAGTGCAGCCCCTCTCTATAAAATCCCAAAACAAACGGCTAGATTACGAGTTGTGCATTAAGGTAAAAAAGCAGCGTTAAGAGGTCCTAACGCTACTATTACGAGTCTTGTAGGTTTAGGGGCACCGCACACTTCTTTGGCCTTACCGCAAAACGACTTATATAAACTTTGAGCCTAGTAGCAGAGCTGGCGATTACTGCTATAGACAGTGCAGCCCCTCTCTATAAAATCCAAAAACAAACGGCTAGATTACGAGTTGTGCATTAAGGTAAAAAAGCAGCGTTAAGAGGTCCTAACGCTGCTTTCTAACAACCGCTACTATTACGAGTCTTGTAGGTTTAGGGGCACCGCACACTTCTTTGGCCTTACCGCAAAACGACTTACGTAAACTTTGTAAAGTCTTTTTTATATGGGACTTCCATAGCGCCGGTATTACAAGTCTGTCCTGGGAGGCCAAAAAGTGAGCAGTACACTCTACCCTGTGAAGAGTCCTAACGCATTTAAAAGTCAGTAGTTAAGAGTTTTATGGTACAACGCTGTAACATAAAACTCAAAACTAAAGTGCTAAAAAGTACACTAACACCCATAAACTACCTGTTAACCCCTAAACCGAGACCCTCCCGCATCTCAAACACTAAAATTAAATTTTTAACCCTTAATCTGCCACTCCGGACACCGCCGCCACCTACATTATATTTATGAACCCCTAATCTGCTGCCCCCAACATCACTGCCACCTACATTATATTTATTAACCTTTAATCTGCCACCCCCAATGTTGCTGCAACCTACCTACACTTATTAACCCCTAATCTGCCGCCCCCAGCGTCGCCGCCACTGTAATAAACTTATTAACCCCTAAACCGCCACACTCCCGCCTCACAAACGTTAGTTAAATATTATTAACCCCTAATCTGCTGTCCCTAACATCGCCGCCACCTACCTACATTTATTAGCATGAGCTACCCAGGTGCTAAACCAAAAATGAGCCAGCTTCGAAGCTTAACATTCCTGCTTTTCAAATAAAGATAGCAAGAGAACAAAGAAACATTGATAATAGTAGTAAATTAGAAAGTTGCTTAAATTTGCATGCTTTATCTGAATCATGAAAGAAAAAAATTTGGGTTTAGTATCCCTTTAACTATTATTTTAGGCGAGCCTTAAATGACGGGCTTTAGAAGCAGCAATCGCTGCTTGGTAAATGGAGCTGATTGAGTTCAGTTATAAACGTTTTGGGTTGTATTTAACTTGAATCGATGCTTGAGCCTAGTAGCAGAGCTAGAGATTACTGCTATAGACAGTGCAGCCCCTCTCTATAAAATCCAAAAACAAACGGCTAGATTACGAGTTGTGCATTAAGGTAAAAAAGCAGCGTTAAGAGATCCTAACGCTGCTTTCTAACAACCGCTACTATTACGAGTCTTGTAGGTTTAGCGCCCCCAACGTCGCCGCCACTATACTAAATTTATTAACCCCTAAACCTAAGTCTAACCCTAACCCTAATACCCCCTAACTTAAATATAATTAAAATAAATATAAAGAAAACCTACTATTAATAACTAAATAATTCCTATTTAAAACGAAATACCTATAAAATAAACCCTAAGCTAGCTATAAAATAACTAATAGTTACATTGTAGCTATCTTAGGGTTTATTTTTATTTTCCAGGCAAGTTTGTATTTATTTTAACTAGGTACAATAGTTATTAAATAGTTATTAACTATTTAATAACTACCTAGTTAAAATAAATACAAAAGTACCTCTAAAATAAAACCTAACCTAAGTTACAATAACATCTAACACTACACTATAATTAGATAAATTAAATACAATTACCTAAATTAAATTACATTAGCTAAAGTACAAAAAAGAACAAACACTAAATTACAGAAAATAATAAACAAATTACAGATATTTAAACTAATTACACCTAATCTAATAGCCCTAACAAAATAAAAAAAAGCCCCCCAAAATAAAAAAACCGTAGCCTAAAACAACCCCCCCAACAGTAAACCCACCACCCACACAAACAACCCCCCAATTAAAATACTATCTAAAAAAACCTAAGCTCCCCATTGCCCTGAAAAGGGCATTTGGATGGGCATTGCCCTTAAAAGGGCAGTTAGCTCTTTTGCAGGCCCAAACCCTAACCTAAAAATAAAACCCACCCAATACACCCTTAAAAAACCTAACACTAACCCCCTGAAGATAGACTTACAGTTCTGAAGACCAGACATCCATCCTCAAGGAAGCGGCAGAAGTCTTCATCCAACCGGGCTGAAGTCCTCAATGAAGCCGGGAGAAGTCTTCATCCAAGCCGGGCGAAGTGGTCCTCCAGACGGGCAGAAGTCTTCATCCAGTCACATCTTCTATATTCATCCATCCGACGCAGAGCGGGTCCATCTTCAAGACATCTGACGCGGAGCATCCTCTTCATCCGACGACTACCCGACGAATGACGGTACCTTTAAGTGATGTCATACAAGATGGCGTCCCTTAGATTCCGATTGGCTGATAGAATTCTATCAGCCAATCGGAATTAAGGTAGAAAAAATCCCATTGGCTGATTGGATCAGCCAATAGGATTGAAGTTCACATTCTATTGGCTGTTCCAATCAGCCAATAGAATGCAAGCTCAATCCTATTGGCTGATTGGATCAGCCAATAGGATTGAACTTCAATCCTATTGGCTGATCCAATCAGCCAATAAGAGTTTTTCTACCTTAATTCCAATTGGCTGATAGAATTCTATCAGCCAATCGGAATCTAAGGGACGCCATCTTGGATTACGTCACTTAAAGGAACCTTTATTCGTCGGGTAGTCATCGGATGAAGAGGATGCTCCGCGTCGGATCTCTTGAAGATGGACCCGCTCTGTGTCGGATGGATGAAAATAGAAGATGCCGTCTGGATGAAGACTTCTGCCCATCTTGAGGACCACTTTGCTCGGCTTGGATGAAGACTTCTCCCAGCCTCGTTGAGGACTTCGGCCCGGTTGGATGAAGACTTCTGCCGCTTCCTTGAGGATGGATGTCCAGTCTTCAGAACTGTAAGTCGATCTTCAGGGGGTTAGTGTTAGGGTTTTTTAAGGGTGTATTGGGTGGGTTTTATTTTTAGGTTAGGGTTTGGGCCTGAAAAAGAGCTAACTGCCCTTTTAAGGGCAATGCCCATCCAAATGCCCTTTTCAGGGCAATGGGGAGCTTAGGTTTTTTTAGATAGTATTTTATTTGGGGGGTTGTTTGTGTGGGTGGTGGGTTTTGTTGGGGGTTGTATGTATATTTTTTTTTGCAGGTAAAAGAGCTGACTATTTTGGGGCAATGCCCCGCAAAAGGCCCTTTTAAGAGCTATTGGTAGTTTAGTTTAGGGTAGGGTTTTTTTATTTTGGGGGGCTTTTTTATTTTGATAGGGCTATTAGATTAGGTGTAATTAGTTTAAATATCTTGTAATTTGTTTATTATTTTCTGTAATTTAGTGTTTTGTTTTTTGTACTTTAGCTAATTTAATTTAATTTAGGTAACTGTATTTAATTTAGTTAATTGTATTTAATTTATGTAATTTATTTAATTGTAGTGCAGTGTTAGGTGTTAGTGTAACTTAGGTTAGGTTTTACTTTACAGGTACATTTGTATTTATTTTAACTAGGTAGTTATTAAATAGTTAATAACTATTCTACCTGTTAAAATAAATACAAACTTGCCTGTAAAATAAAAATAAACCCTAAGCTAGATACAATGTAACTATTAGTTATATTGTAGCTATCTTAGGGTTTATTTTATAGGTAAGTATTTAGTTTTAAATAGGAATAATTTAGGTAATGATAGGAATTTTTATTTAGATTTATTGTAATTATTTTTAAGTTAGGGGGTGTTAGGGTTAGGGTTAGACTTAGGTTTAGGGGTTAATAAATTTAGTATAGTGGCGCAGATTAGGGGTTAATAAGTGTAGGTAGGTTGCGGCGACATTGGGGGTGGCAGATTAGGGGTTAATAAATATAATGTAGGTGTCGGCGATGTTGGGGGCAGCAGATTAGGGGTTCATAAATATAATGTTGGTGGCGGCGGTGTCCGGAGCGGCAGATTAGGGAGTAATAAATATAATGCAGGTGTCGGCGATGTCGGGGGCGGCAGATTAGGGGTTAATAAGTGTAAGATTAGGGGTGTT
This sequence comes from Bombina bombina, assembly GCF_027579735.1. Classification (NCBI taxonomy): domain Eukaryota; kingdom Metazoa; phylum Chordata; class Amphibia; order Anura; family Bombinatoridae; genus Bombina; species Bombina bombina. The sequence goes on from NC_069504.1 coordinate 824,868,079, forward strand.
TAGACGTGGGGTTCATGTTAGGGTGTTAGGTATAGACATAAATTTTGTTTCCCCATAGGAATCAATGGGGCTGCGTTAGTGAGTTTTTTCTCAGTCGGCTCTCCCCGTTGATTCCTATGGGGAAATCGTGCGCGAGCACGTACAACCATCTCACCGCTGACTTAAGCAGCGCTGGTATTGGAGTGTGGTAATGAGCAACATTTTGCTCAACGCTCACTTCTTCTCTTTTAACGACGGGTTTGTAAAAACCTGTAATACCAGCGCTGCAGGTAAGTGAGCGGTGAGAGAAAACTGCTCGTTAGCACTGCAAAGCTCAAAATGAAAAACTCGGAATCTAGCCGAAAGACTTTCTGGAAACCAAGCCAGGGGGGCTTAAAATAGTGGGGGGCATTTTTGCTATAAGGAATGTGCTTTGGGTCCTTATAATGAGATGTTATTAACTCCTGGTGATTAAAGGGACAGTGTACACTAGAGTTTTCTTTGCATAACTGTTTTGTAGATGATTCATTTATATAGCCCATCTGGTAGTATTTTTTTAAAAATGTATAGTTTTGCTTAATTTTTAAGAACATTGTTCTGATTTTCAGACTCCTAACCAAGCCCCACAGTGCCAGATGTATACACGCGTTTACAAACTTCTGCAGGCTCCTTTTAATGTTATCTGTCTTTTCATAAACAGGGAAGGGTGGAGATGTTTATTAGTTTTTGTAATCTTAGATTTTTTTTTTTTCTTGTAATTGTAGACTTATTTTTTGTAATGTTAGGTTTTTTTTTTTTAGTAGTTTTAGGATTTGTTAATTTTGGAATTTAGATTTTTTATTTTTGGTATATATTTTTTTTTAAATAGTTATGTTAGGTTTATTTATAATTTAAGCTTAGGTTTTTTTAATTTCACAGGTAAGTTTTTATTTATTTTAAGGTAGTTTTATTGTAATTTTAATTTAAAGTTACGGGGGTGGTAGGTTTGAAGATTAATAGTTTAATTTAGTTTGTTGTGATCTGTGTGTTTGGTGGTTTAGGGGATAATAGGTTTAGTTTAGTTTTTGCGATGTGGGTTTTTGGTGGGTTAGGGGTTAATAGGTTTAGTTTAGTATTTGCAATGTGGGGGCGGGGGATAAGGGGTTAATTGTTTAATTTTGGTGTTAGCGATGTTGGGGTCGGCGGTTTAGGGGTTAATATTTTTTTTTAAGTGTAAGCGATGCGGGTGGGCGGCGGATTAGGGGTTAAAATAGCTTTATTGTAGTGTTGGTGATGTTGGGGGCAGCGGTTTAGGGGTTATTATCTTTATTTAGTGTTGGCGATGTTGTGGGTTGGCGGATTAGGGTTATTTAGACTAGGGGTTTATGTTAGGGTGTTAGATTTATACATAACTTTCTTGTCTCAATAGACATCAATGGGTATTGTGTTATAGTGATCGCCATTTCGCAATCGCAGGTGTCTTTATCTAACACTGTTTCTCCATTGATGTCTATGGGGGAAAACGTGCACGAACATGACAAGTCAAGACTTGGCTTTTGTGCGGTATGGAGCTTAACGCACCATATCGCACAACACAAGAAGTTTTTTTTGTAACTTGTAATGGCAGCAATATGGAACGTGTGATACCGCTATATTTTTACCGTTATTTACGCACCAGGTTTAGGACACAAATTATAGGTCAGTGTTTTTTAGTCTATAATTATATTTGTGGGGAGAGTGGAACTAAAACAATATTCAGACATAATAAATAAAGACTTTAACATGCAATGTTGTTTTAACTTTCTTAAACGAGCACTGCACTGTAACATGGTTTACCCTTCTCTATTGTACCTGCTGGAGTGTGTTAAAATGTTTATAAATTACTATTATTCCTATATTTTTTCATTTATAAATAGCTACTTTTGTCTGTCACAACCACCTATACTGAAATTTTCAATGCTTTACCATTGGCTATAGCTTTGTAAACAAGAGGCAGAAGCAGAAATCAACATCCCGGTGGTGGGTGGAAGAAAGAGAGCACAGTCCATTTAAATGGGTGTGCCTTTTACTACATATTTAAATGCAATGGACTCTAATCAGCTATTTGCATGTGTACATTTTCCCTTATAAACATTTTACTGAGAGATTATGGGGCCCATTTATCAAGCTCTGAACAGAGCTTGTGGGCCCGTGTTTAAACAGCAGTTATGAAGCAGTGGTCTAAAGACCGCTGCTCCATAACCCTGTCCGCCTGCTCTGATGAGGCGGACAGGAATCGCCGTAAATCAATCCGATCGAGTATGATCGGGTTGATTGACACCTCCCTGCTGGCGGCCGATTGGCCACGAGTCAGCAGGGGGCGGCGTTGCACCAGCAGCTCTTGTGAGCTGCTGGTGCAATGTTAAATGCAGAGAGCGTATTGCTCTCCGCATTCAGCAAGGTCTTGAGGACCTGATCCGCATTGTCGGATCAGGTCCGCAAGACCTTTAATAAATAGACCCCTAAGTGTTGAGTATAATATTCCTTTTATCTTTTGTTTTATACTTTCCAGTAAAGATTCCAGTAAAATAACATTAAGGAGGAAACAGTATAAGATTAATTACATTCACTAATAAAATGGAGAGGTGCGCAAGGTTTAATGAATGTGTTCCAGAAAAAATGAATTGGAACTGTAGATACTGTTGTTCCTACTACTTTTAGAGAGAGCTATTGTTAAGTCTACTCCAGCTCAGTATACTCACAAATAGATCCCTCCAAATTCCCCTTCTTTAAGTACCTTAGTTAATCGACACCGTGCTTTTTATACAAATACGTATTCTTTACTATAGTATACTTTTTTACTTGTTTGTATTTTCATTTTACTTTAACAATTTTGTATAATTTCAATCCTTTTTTTTTTAGAATAAACAGATGGCCTCATTCCTCAAATTAGCTTGAGTTGTTTATTTTAGGTTTAACAGTGAGTTTCCATTTTGAAATCCAGGCCACTTTTCTAGGTTTATTAAGGATCGTCTCTGTACTTTCTAAATGATGCTATTGCTTACAAATCACCCTGGGGCCGCTCACACTATCCAAGCTGGCACTAGTATGTGTTCGTTGCCATCCTGTTGTAAGCTTTTCATGAGAGGAGGGTATAGAGGGGCAGAAGGACAGCGGTATCATTAAACAGAGCTGGAGAATCTAATTAAGGAACCTTTATTTGCAAACATCCCTTGTGCCAACCAAAAGCAGAGAAGCGAAAGAACCAAAAAAGAAAGAAGTCACACAACGTCCTGGCAAATTGTCCTGCTGGGTTTGGACGGCACAGTATAAATTGTATTCCTTTATACTAGGGGACTAGGGGAAATTAACAAAGCATTACTGAGTAAAGGGAATGTTTTCCTTCAAAGTTTCTATAAATTCTATATAAAAACAGTGAATTAAATGTTTATATTTAAATGTAGCCAAATGCAGCAGAATCAGCTATGCACTTTTCACTAATGCTCATTGGATGATAGGTATAATGTGCATTTGTACTTCAGTATGTTTAGCAGGAATTATGGATCTGTCATTGAGCTGTAGTAAGTAATATTTCATTTAAAGGGACAGTCAAAACCAGAATTTTTGTTGTTTAAAAAAAATAGATAATCCCTTTATTACCCATTCCCCAGTTTTACATAACCAACACTGTTATATTAATATACTTCCTCTGTGATTATCTTGTATCTAAACCTCTGCAGGGTGCCCCCTTATCTCAGTTCTTTTTGTGTAAACAAGGCAAGCTAGATGTTACAGGCACCAGCTGTCTGAATCAGGTCTCCCTGGATTGTTCTTTCAAGTGGTTTAAACAAGTTGTGTAAAGTGCTCCAAAGTGAAAAAGTAGTTAAAATGCAGACTACTTAAAATCACAATTTTATTTTAAAACATATAAAACATGCAGCACGTTTCTCAGCTAACTAGCTGTTTCATCAGGCATGTTTGGAGCACTTTACACCACTTGTCTAAACCACTTGAAAGAACAATCCAGGGAGACCTGATCTGTAACATCCAGCTTGTCTTCTTTGCACTATTTTATTGTGCAAACTGAAAATTGAGTACCCATTTCGTATATTTTCTTGGAATTATTTTTGTTAAAAGTTTTACCTACACTAGGAAAAGTGTTGTGTCCTTTATGTTTTAAAAGGCTTCAACATCCAGTATCAAAGTCTGCTGAAATCTGAGGGAGACCTTGCCCCAATCAGTCAGCTGGAGACTGCAAATCCCAGCCTGCGCATATTGCACTTTATTAGTGCACACACCCTTGTGAGTAGTCACTTGTTAGCAACTTTGTATTAACTGAAAATGTATTTGGATAAACTGCTCTATGGCTCTTATATATAATTTGATTATTGATGTTATAACAGTTTTGAATGATATACACATGATTGCACATAATTGCACATTTTTCAATTATTTTTTGATTTACACATAGAGATACCCAAATTGGTGGGTTTAAAGCAAGTTGGAACTGAAACAACAATTATTTAAGGGAGAACACACAACTTAAAACCTAAGTTTCACATACACTGATTTCGTTTTACTATGATTGTTTCCATAACACAATTATTCACATTTGCGCCATCTGCAAAATTTCCTATTATAGGAATTTGTATTAGCTGTCAGCATTTATCATTGTACAAGCATTTCTAGTTAAATGCTTGTGCAATGTCGCCCCCTGCTCACCGGCGGCAAATCGGCCGCTAGCAGGAGGTGTAAATCATCCCGATTGGATTGGGATGATTTCAGTGCGCCACCTAAAAGGCCATTATTTGAGACAGAAAACAGTTATTGTACGACTCTATTAATGCACACAAAGAAATGCTTTTATCTTCCTAGGCTCCCTTATATAAACTACAAGCAGTCTCACACATATATAGTTTTTAACTGAATACTTACATACAGTATCTCACAAAAGTGAGTACGCCCCTCACATTTTTGTAAATTATTTATTATATCTTTTCATGTGACAACACTGAAGAAATGACACTTTGCTACAATGTAAAGTAGTGAGTGTACAGCCTGTATAACAGTGTAAATTTGCTGTCCCCTCAAAATAACTCAACACACAGCCATTAATGTCTAAACCATTGGCAGCAAAAGTGAGTACACCCCTAATTGGAAATGTCCAAATTGGGCCCAATCAGTCATTTTCCCTCCCCGGTATCATGTGACTCATTAGTATTACAAGGTCTCAAGTGTGAATGGGGAGCAGGAGTGTTAAATTTGGTGTTATCGCTCTCACACTCTCTCATAATGGTCACTGGAAGTTCAACATGGCACCTGATGGCAAAGAACTCTCTGAAGATCTGAAAAAAAGAATTGTTGCTCTACATAAAGATGGCCTAGGCTATAAGAAGATTGCCAAGACCCCGAAACAGCTGCAGCACGGTGGACAAGACCATATAGCAGTTTCACAGGACAGGTTCCACTCAGAAGAAAGAAGTTGAGTGCACGTGCTCAGTCATATTCAGAGGTTATCTTTGGGAAATAGACTTATGAGGGCTGCCAGCATTGCTGCAGAGGTTGAAGGGGTGGGGGGTCAGCCTGTCAGTGCTTAGACCATACGCCGCACACTGCATTTAATTGGTCTGCATGGCTGTTGTCCAAGAAGGAAGCCTCTACTAAAGATGATGCACAAGAAAGCCCGTAAACAGTTTGCTGAAGACAAGCAGTCTAAGGACATGGATTAATGGAACCATGTCCTGTGGTCCGATGAGACCAAGATAAACTTATTCGGTTCAGATACCGTCAAGCATGTGTGGCAACAACCAGGTTAGGAGTACAAAGAGAAGTGTGTCTTGCCTACAGTCAAGCATGGTGGTGGAAGTGTCATGGTCTGTGCCTGCATGAGTGCTGCCAGCACTGGGGAGCTACAGTTCATTGAGGGAACCATGAATACCAACATGTACTGTGACATACTGAAGCAGATCATGATCCCCTCCCTTTGGAGACTGGGCCGCAGGGCAGTATTCCAACATGATAACGACCCCAAACACACCTCCAAGACGACCACTGCCTTGCTAAAGAAGCTGAGGGTAAAGGTGATGGACTGGCCAAGCATGTATCCAGACCTAAACCCTATTGAGCATCTGTGGGGCATTCATAAACGGAAGGATTGGGGAGCGCAAGGTCTCTAACATCCACCATCCCTGTGATGTCGTCATGGAGGAGTGGAAGAGGATTCAGTGGCAACCTGTGAAGCTCTGGTGAACTCCATGCCCAATAGGGTTAAGGCAGTGCTGGAAAATAATAGTGGGCGCACAAAATATTAACATTTTGGGCCCAATTTGGACATTACCACTTAGAGGTGTACTCACTTTTGTTGCCAACAGTTTAGACATTAATGGCTGTGTGTTGATTTAATTTTAGGGGACAGCAAATTTACACTGTTATACAGGCTGTGCACTCACTACTTTACAATTGGCAAAGTGTAATTTCTTCAGTTTTGTCCCATGAAAAGTTATAATAAAACATTTACAAAAATGTGAGGGGTGTACTCACTTTTGTGAGATACTGTATGTATGTATGTAAACTCTGTGCTTCAATATATTGTTTGGAGATCTCCTGAGTAAGGGGATGCAGTCGTTTTTCTACTAGTAGAATATTGGCTCAGACCAGAATAACTTTTTAAAAGGCAGATTATTAAATATAGAGAGATAAAAGCATAAAAACAAGAATCATAAAAACATTTTACACAGTTCCATAAACAACATCTGGCACATTTCAGTAATGGGAAAGTAATCATAGGCTTGAATAACAGCTGTGACAATAGTATTAACATATGATTATCAATCTTCATTGGAAGATACAAAATTGTCGTCAAAAATAGACTATATATAATACAGAATACATCCACTTGTTAATGGTAAACTCATATGAGAATATAGCTCAGCAAACTGAAAAATGAATCAAATAAACCAGTATCACTAAATTAAACAGTTACCATAATATTTTATTACCTGTTCACTCAGTGAAGCAAAATAATCATTAAAGTATTCTGATATACACTGAGAATATTATCAACCAACATAATATATACATATATTACCAACATAAAGTTGGCTTGTGTCATTAGGAGGTAAAGTAGATATGAAATAACAGATTTTTAAAATGTAAATACAGAAATAACATCAATTTTAATGTCATACATTTTCCATATTTAATGTGCTCTTCCAAGAAACAAAAATAAATCTAGCTATGTCCACAGTTGACCAATCACATTCCAAATAATGTGGTTCTGAATAAAACCAAATTAAATGTTTGGGGTTGCATCTTTCTGGGGTAGCCATGGTCTGCAAAGAGTTGCCAAAGAAATTGTGAGAGCTTGTTGTTAGGAGAGACATACAAAGAATATTGAAGGCACTAGATGTCCCATGGAGCACTTTCAAAACCATCATAAATAAGTGGAGAAAAGAAGTGGCACCATAGAAACATGGCAAAGAGCAGGACGATCCTTAAAAGTTGATGAGTTGATGAGGAGAAAACGTATCAGGGAAGCTAACAAGAGGTCAATAGCAACACTGAAAGAACTACAGGAATTTATATCAGGTACCAGTAACTACTTGCTTGTGACCACCATCTCTCGTATTCTACACGTCTGGGCATGGGCTAGGGTGGCAAGATGGAAACCCTTTCTTATAAATAGGAACATCCAAGCCCATCTAAATTATTCCAAAATATTACTTCAGTCCCCCCCAACCCATTTGGGAAAATATCCTGTGGTCTAACGAGACAAAGGTTGAACTTTTTGGCCTAAATTGTAAAATATATGTTTGGTGCAAAGTCAATAAAGTTCATCATCCTATAAACACCATGCTGATTTGAAGCATGGTGGCGGTAGCATCATGCTCTGGGGCTTCTTCTATTTAGCTGTGTCAGGGGCTATTGTCAAGATAGATGGGATAAATAATAGCTCCAAACATCAAGATATTTTGGCACACAACCTGTGGGTCTCTGTAAGAAAGATGGAGAGGAATTTTACATTCCAATATAACAACAAACCAAAGAACACATCCAAGTCGACCAAGGCCTGGCTTCAGAAAAGAGAAATCAAAGTCTAAGAACAGCCCATTCAGAGTCCAGACCCCTTTCAAAAACCTGTGAAATTACCTAAATAGAGTTGTACACAGGATATCTACTCACAATTTAACAATATAAAGGAACTTGCCTTTTTTTGCAAAGAAGAGTAGGATACAATTCCAAGGTCTAGATGTGCAAAGTTAATAGAGACTTATTCAAAAACTGCAAAAGATGCTTCCACAAATGATTAGTTAGGCAAGGTTTGCAGACTTAGGCAAAGATGTAAGTATGTTTAGTGTTCCAAATAATTAACTATTTTTTTTCCTCTGGATTTTCATTTGTTGTATTTCTTTCTTTATACTTCATTTAATTTATTTAAAAATAGTAAAGAATTGTAATCAGTGAATTATTAAATTTTTCCGAATTCGAATCGCTCCGAACCGAAATTCAAAAAAATCCGAATCGATCCGAACCGAATCGATTTTTTTTCGCCATGCACATGTCTAACTTTTATGGCTTTTGAAGGGGGACTTTTCTAATCATGTGAAAGAATCTTGGTAAAGCTATCTGAGCACAAGTTGTTCTTCTGAGTGCCAAAATACGTTCCCAACTACAAACTGAAGTTCAATATTTCTAAAGGGACAGTGCAATGCAGTGTATAGAGATTTTCTGAAACAAAAACATAATTTATGTAAGAACTTACCTGATAAATTCATTTCTTTCATATTAGCAAGAGTCCATGAGCTAGTGACGTATGGGATATACATTCCTACCAGGAGGGGCAAAGTTTCCCAAACCTCAAAATGCCTATAAATACACCCCTCACCACACCCACAAATCAGTTTAATGAATAGCCAAGAAGTGGGGTGATAAGAAAAAAGTGCGAAGCATAAATATAAGGAATTGGAATAATTGTGCTTTATACAAAAAAATCATAACCACCACAAAAAAGGGTGGGCCTCATGGACTCTTGCTAATATGAAAGAAATGAATTTATTAGGTAAGTTCTTACATAAATTATGTTTTCTTTCATGTAATTAGCAAGAGTCCATGAGCTAGTGACGTATGGGATAATGACTACCCAAGATGTGGATCTTCCACGCAAGAGTCACTAGAGAGGGAGGGATAAAATAAAGACAGCCAATTCCGCTGAAAATAATCCACACCCAAACAAAGTTGAATGGGTGGAATTTAGTAAAAGTATGCAAAGAAGACCAAGTTGCTGCTTTGCAAATCTGAACAACCGAAGCTTCATTCCTAAACGCCCAGGAAGTAGAAACTGACCTAGTAGAATGAGCTGTAATCCTTTGAGGCGGAGTTTTACCCGACTCGACATAAGCATGATGAATTAAAGATTTCAACCAAGATGCCAAAGAAATGGCAGAAGCCTTCTGACCTTTCCTAGAACCGGAAAAGATAACAAATAGACTAGAAGTCTTTCGGAAATTCTTAGTAGCTTCAACATAATATTTCAAAGCTCTAACTACATCCAAAGAAAGCAATGATTTCTCCTTAGAATTCTTAGGATTAGGACATAATGAAGGAACCACAATTTCTCTACTAATGTTGTTAGAATTCACAACCTTAGGTAAAAATTTAAAAGAAGTTCGCAACACCGCCTTATCCTGGTGAAAAATCAGAAAAGGAGACTCACAAGAAAGAGCAGATAATTCAGAAACTCTTCTGGCAGAAGAGATGGCCAAAAGGAACAAAACTTTCCAAGAAAGTAATTTAATGTCCAAAGAATGCATAGGTTCAAACGGAGGAGCTTGAAGAGCCCTCAGAACCAAATTCAAACTCCAAGGAGGAGAAATTGACTTAATGACAGGTTTTATACGAACCAAAGCTTTTACAAAACAATGAATATCAGGAAGATTAGCAATCTTTCTGTGAAAAAGAACAGAAAAAGCAGAGATTTGTCCTTTCAAGGAACTTGCAGACAAACCTTTATCCAAACCATCCTGAAGAAACTGTAAAATTCTCGGATTTCTAAAAGAATGCCAGGAAAAATGATGAGAAAGACACCAAGAAATATAAGTCTTCCAGACTCTATAATATATCTCCCTAGATACAGATTTACGAGCCTGTAACATAGTATTAATCACAGAGTCAGAGAAACCTCTTTGACTAAGAATCAAGCGTTCAATCTCCATACCTTTAAATTTAAGGATTTGAGATCCTGATGGAAAAAAGGACCTTGCGACAGAAGGTCTGGCCTTAACGGAAGAGTCCACGGTTGGCAAGAGGCCATCCGGACAAGATCCGCATACCAAAACCTGAGAGGCCATGCTGGAGCCACCAGCAGAACAAATAAGCATTCCTTCAGAATCTTGCAGATTACTCTTGGAAGAAGAACTAGAGGTGGAAAGATATAGGCAGGATGATACTTCCAAGGAAGTGACAACGCATCCACTGCTTCCGCTTGAGGATCCCTGGATCTGGACAGATACCTGGGAAGTTTCTTGTTTAGATGAGAAGCCATCAGATCTATTTCTGGAAGACCCCATATTGAACAATCTGAAGAAATACCTCTGGGAGAAGAGACCATTCGACAGGATGAAACGTGTGGCAACTGAGATAATCCGCTTCCCAATTGTCTATACTTGGGATATGAACCGCAGAAACTAGACAGGAGCTGGATTCCGCCCATACCAGAATTCGAGATACTTCTTTCATAGCCAGAGGACTGTGAGTCCCTCCTTGATGATTGATGTATGCCACAGTTGTGACATTGTCTGTCTGAAAACAAATGAACGATTCTCTCTTTAGAAGAGGCCAAGACTGAAGAGCTCTGAAAATTGCACGGAGTTCCAAAATATTGATCGGTAATCTCACCTCCTGAGATTCCCAAACCCCTTGTGCTGTCAGAGACCCCCACACAGCTCCCCAACCTGTAGGACTTGCATCTGTTGAAATTACAGTCCAGGTCGGAAGAACAAAAGAAGCCCCCTGAACTAAACGATGGTGATCTGTCCACCACGTCAGAGAGTGTCGTACAATCAGTTTTAAAGATATTAATTGAGATATCTTTGTGTAATCCCTGCACCACTGGTTCAGCATACAGAGCTGAAGAGGCCGCATGTGAAAACGAGCAAAGGGGATCGCGTCCGATGCCGCAGTCATAAGACCTAGAATTTCCATGCATAAGGCTACCGAAGGGAAAGATTGTGACTGAAGGTTTCGACAAGCTGATATCAACTTTAGACGTCTGATGTCTATCAAAGATAGAGTCATGGATACTGAATCTATCTGAAAACCTAAAAAGGTTACCTAAGTTTGAGGAATCAATGAACTTTTTGGTAAATTGATCCTCCAACCATGATGTTGAAGAAACAACACAAGTCGATTCGAATGAGATTCTGCTAAATGTGAAGACTGAGCAAGTACCAAGATATCGTCCACATAAGGAATACCACAATACCCTGTTCTCTGATTACAGACAGAAGGGCACCGAGAACCTTCGTAAAAATTCTTGGAGCTGTAGCTAGGCCAAACGGCAGAGCCACAAACTGGTAATGCTTGTCTAGGAAAGAGAATCTCAGAAACTGATAGTGATCTGGATGAATCGGAATATGCAGATATGCATCCTGTAAATCTATAGTAGACATATAATGCCCTTGTTGAACAAAAGGCAGGATAGTCCTTACAGTTACCATTATGAATGTTGGTATCCTTACATAACGATTCAATATTTTTAGATCCAGAACTGGTCTGAAGGAATTTTCCTTCTTTGGTACAATGAAGAGATTTGAATAAAACCCCAGTCCCTGTTCCAGAACTGGAACTGGCAAAATTACTCCAGTCAACTCTAGATCTGAAACACATTTCAGAAATGCTTGAGCCTTTGCTGGGTTTACTGGGACACGGGAAAGAAAAAATCTCTTTGCAGGAGGCCTTATCTTGAAGCCAATAATGTACCCTTCTGAAACAATGTTCTGAATCCAAAGATTGTGAATGGAATTGATCCAAATTTCTTAGAAAAAACGTAATCTGCCCCCTACCAGCTGAGCTGGAATGAGGGCTGCACCTTCATGTGGACTTAGGAGCTGGCTTTGACTTACTAAAAGGCTTGGATTTATTCCAGACTGGAGATGGTTTCCAAACTGATACCGCTCATGAGGATGAAGGATCAGGTTTTTGTTCCTTGTTGTGACAAAAGGAACGAAAAACGATTATTACCCTGGAAAGAAAGGGAAAGCAGAGTAGACTTAGAAGACATAACAGCATTCCAAGTCTTAAGCCATAAAGCTCTTCTAGCTAAAATAGCTAGAGACATATACCTGACATCAACTCTAATGATATCAAAGATGGCATTACAAATAAAATTATTAGCATGTTGAAGAATAAAAATGCTATGAGAATTATGATCTGTTACTTGTTGCGCTAAAGCTTCTAACCAAAAAGATGAAGCTGCAGCAACATCCGCTAAAGATATAGCAGGTCTAAGAAGATTACCTGAACACAAGTAAGCTTTTCTTAGAAAGGATTCAATTTTCCTATCTAATGGATCCTTAAGGAAGTACCATCTGCCGTAGGATAGTAGTACGCTTAACAAGAGTAGAGACAGCCCCATCAACTTTAGGGATTTTGTCCCAAAACTCTAATCTGTCAGATGGCACAGGATATAATTGCTTAAAACGTTTAGAAGGAGTAAATGAATTACCCAAATTATTCCATTCCCTGGAAATTACTTCAGAAATAGCACTAGGGACAGGAAAAACTTCTGGAATAACTACAGGAGATTTAAAAACCTTATCTAAACGTTTAGATTTAGTATCAAGTGACCAGAATCCTCAATTTCTAATGCAATTTGGACTTCTTTAAGTAAAGAACGAATAAATTTCATTTTAAATAAATATGAAGATTTATCAGCATCAACCTCTGAGACAGAATCCTCTGAACCAGAAGAACCATTATCAGAATCAGAATGATGATGTTCATTTAAAAATTCATCTGAAAAATGAGAAGTTTTAAAAGACTTTTTACGTTTACTAGAAGGAGGAATAACAGACATAGCCTTCTTAATGGATTTAGAAACAAAATCTCTTATGTTATCAGGAACACTCTGAGTATTAGATGTTGACAGAACAGCAACAGGTAATGTAACAGTACTAAAGGAAATATTATCTGCATTAACAGTTTGTCATGACAAAACAGTACAAACAACAGCTGGAGGAACAGATACCATAAGTTTACAGTAGATACACTTAGCTTTGGTAGCTCCAGCCCCAGGCAGCGATTTTCCAGAAGTATCTTCTGACTCAGTTTCAACGTGGGACATCTTGCAATATGTAATAGAAAAAACAACATATAAAGCAAAATTGATCAAATTCCTTAAATGACAGTTTCAGGAATGGGAAAAAAATGCCAGTGAACAAGCTTCTAGCAACCAGAAGCAATAAAAAATGAGACTTAAATAATGTGGAGACAATAGTGACACCCATATTTTTTTAGCGCCAAAAATGACGCCCACATTATTTGGCGCCTAAATGCTTTTGGCGCCAAAAATGACACCACATCCGGAACGCCAACACTTTTGGCGCAAAAGAACGTCAAAAAATGACGCAACTTCCGGCGACACGTATGACGGCGGAAACAGAAAAAAAAAATTTTCGCCAAAAAAGTCCGCGCCAAGAATGACGCAATAAAATGAAGCATTTTCAGCCCCCGCAAGCCTAACAGCCCACAGGGAAAAAGTCAAATTTTTAAGGTAAGAAAAAAATTGATTTATTCATATGCATTATCCCAAATATGAAACTGACTGTCTGAAATAAGGAATGTTGAACATCCTGAGTCAAGGCAAATAAATGTTTGAATACATATATTTAGAACTGTATAAAAAAGTGCCCAACCATAGCTTAGAGTGTCACAGAAAATAAGATTTACTTACCCCAGGACACTCATCTGCATGTTGTAGAAAGCCAAACCAGTACTGAAACGAAAATCAGCAGAGGTAATGGTATATAAATAAGAGTATATCGTCGATCTGAAAAGGGAGGTAAGAGATGAATCTCTACGACCGATAACAGAGAACCTATGAAATAGACCCCGTAGAAGGAGATCATTGAATTCAAATAGGCAATACTCTCCTCACATCCCTCTGACATTCACTGCACGCTGAGAGGAAAACCGGGCTCCAACCTGCTGCGGAGCGCATATCAACGTAGAATCTAGCACAAACTTACTTCACCACCTCCATAGGAGGCAAAGTTTGTAAAACTGATTTGTGGGTGTGGTGAGGGGTGTATTTATAGGCATTTTGAGGTTTGGGAAACTTTGCCCCTCCTGGTAGGAATGTATATCCCATACGTCACTAGCTCATGGACTCTTGCTAATTACATGAAAGAAATAATTTTTATCCAAAGCAAGACCAGGCAGACCTAGAAAGTAAAAATAAATACATTACAAAAATCTAAATGTTTAGCATGGGACACATAAAACAAAAACTCAAAGTAGAAGATTAAAAATGATATTTTCACTGTTTACCTCATGTGAGGAAAAGACAGCAAAAATTAGCACCAACATGAAATACACCATTGGCGCTAAAGCACTGATCCCAAACTTATGAGCATACCTCCCAACAACTTAAACAAGGACACTGAGGGTTTCTTAGAGACAGTCTGACGGAGTGGGGTAAAGAGTTCAAGAGGAAAGGAGCAGTGTGTCAGAAGTATTGGAGGTGAGAGATGGACTTAATAATAATAGGTCTGGAGAGACTTAGGTTAGAAGTTGAGGGAAGAGGGTGGGTCAGGAAGTATTTAGAGATGAGTGAGTAATTATAGTTGGGAGTGAAGCTGTTGAGTGCTTTATAGTGAAGGTTAACATTTTTTCAGTTGTATTCTTCAGTGTATGAGGAGCCAGTGTAGGGATTGACTGAGTGGGGCAGTTTATGTAGATCAAGGACTTAAGTGGAGGAGTCTAGCTGAGGCATTTATGAAGGATTGGAGGGAGGAAGAGGTGGTGTTTGGGAAAGCATACCACAGAATTTGAGATGTGAGAGAGTGCAAAAGTCAATTATACTGGGTGTAGCAGAGAAAGAGAGGCAAGGAGGATGATTTATAATTTAGATTAAGAGGTCAATTTTTCAATGCGCCAACCTGACCACATTCATTGTGTTAAATATGCTCTTTATACATCTCTGACGCGAAACTCCATTCGACTTCCTTATTTATAAAAAAAAACTGTCAAACTCACGCGCAAGCAAAGACCATTGTATGAAGCATCAATGGTGCGGATTTCCCTATTTGTCAAATAATCTTCCCAGAATTGTGTATGATCCTCATCATATGTCCATCATGTGTTTTCTTACAGTTTTTACTCTGTACGACACTTTACTTACAACATTTCTTTCTTGTCCATAAAAAAGAACAGGTCTTTAATGTAATATTTAGGGCTAGATTACAAGTGGAACACAAATGTGCGCTGGCATTTGAAGTTAAGAGCAATGCGAACACGACCTCACGTTCACATTGCTTGGAAGTTTTGCACTCATGAGAGTGCCCTTCCATAGACTCTATTGGGAGACTTGTTCTCATGCCGATAGTGATGACATAGAACCTAGTGCAGCAAAAGGGGTCAGTCACACAGAGATGGGCAGCAAAGTTTAAATAAATATGTATTCGAATATGAAACATATATATTTATGTATATATACACATATTAACACAAAAAATATATATGTATATAAGCATATACATATATATTTATAATGATAACACGGTCCCCATAGTCCGCAATGTAAAGGCACTTTTCAGTGCGTTTTTTTTTTTCTAACACCCCACACCCACTAACTTTAACCCCTTAAAACTGCTTTGTGCAGTTATATTTAATTAAAAAAGAGATGCTCATATTTTTTTATTTTATAAAGAAACACTACACTTTATTTGTGGGACAATTAGGGGACATTGACCTCTGGTTAATTCACTGAGTGCAAAGTTCTACCGCATGCTTGCAGTAGCAATAATCAGCCATTCGTAATTTAACATGCACCCACAAATGGGCAAATGTGCCCGTTTACTGGCGCACGTTAAATTAGCGCTCTACTTGTAATCTAGCCTTTAGTTGGTTAACGTGTTGTGTCCTTGAAATAGATATACAAATATAAATATAAATATTTTTATACAAGTACAAACAATAAATCTTACATAAATTTACTTTTGTATATATATAATTTGCTGCGTCAATAAAGACGCCAGCGTACCAGTTGAATGTTTCGTAAATTTTAATTTAGTTGAATAAAGTTGTATTTACAAGTAGATTACCAGTAGTACACTCAAATAATATGAGCATCGAAACTAATCTCGCTGGAGTGTATGTTACAGCAAATTTGCCTACATTTGACTAGGTTGTCGAATTGTTAAATTTGGCGTATCAATTTTTGTGTTTAATTTGACGCAAAATTACAGTGGATATACAGTTAAAGCTTTGATAAATTGACCCCATAGTGTCAAATTTTAAGAAAACCTTTCTTATATCAAATTTACTTCATTGTTTAAGTATTCTCTGTTGAAAAGCGGGTAGGTAGACTCAGGAACATACATGTGTTTGGAGCTGTATATGGCAGTTTTAAAAATGTTAAAAATGTGCAACAGGGGGGAGAAGTTATCTCCTGAATTGGATGGTCGCATCTCTCAACAGCTCCAGCTATATTAATCTTTAAAGTCAAGTTTAGAGACCATCCAGTACCAAATTTTCATAAATATTGGCACATTGGAGGCTTAGGAGCCTATTCAGCCAGACTTTCGAGGAAAATTCATCTTAGAGTCGACACGATATTACTTGGGACTGTGCTGCATTCAATCCCTGAAGGAGTTCATCTCTCAGCCCACGTGGAGCCTTGCCAGAGACATTTAACCAACTTTCTATACCTAATCATTTGAACCTCCTGCAGCGAGTTGCCAACGATCCCACTAGAGATACAGAGAATACATAGCGGGTCAGCCATGGACACTCTCATTAATTGGGAAGTTGCAATGGCTGAGCTGCTCCACAGCCATTTTTGTGGACTAGAGAGGAGCTTACGATTAGTGATATACCGTAACTTTAACCCACATCCGGAAACGTCTATGCCACCTTTAGATGCACAGCAGCTGCCGGTTGAAGGAGCACAGGGGGAGCAAGAAATGTGGAGACCAGTATGTGGACTGATCGCAAACCTGAACCTAGACATCAGAGAAAAAATCTACCCCACTACAGCTGCTCATCCTACACCAAGCCTCGCCACTGACCTGTTGGGTCCGGAATACCCCAGTGAGCCACGAATGACTGTTCCTGCAGCCCAACGGGGCGAGATGGTGGACTTCACGGATATTCCCCTGCCGATTGCGACACTGGAAGGATCCGGAGCAGAGAGGCCTGTGTGTTCCATGCGTGGGGGGGTAAGGCCGGTCCCCTGGAGCGTGGAGCAGATATGGCCATTACATTTAGTGGTACGCAACACACTCTCCGACGACAGGGACAGAGCTCTCTACTCGACCATCAGCATATAAAACTTTCGCAGACTTGGTAGGTTAACCCCTTGGCTGCCTTATAAAGGCCAGATATATATAGGCAAACCCCAAAATCTACATTACCAACGAACATTCAGGAGTATTGGAGTGGGATAGACTGCCATACCTTGTATAGTGAGATTAACGTCTTACTTATAAGGGGTTTGATTGTGCTTTGTTGAAAACAGTTCAATCTAATTTACAGTACCTATACTGGCTACCAGACTGTTTGATTTAGGCACTGTGATGTGCTTATATTTCCCGGATGAATACTCTTAAAAACAGGGGCTATTCCCTTAGTGTTTATATTATCTCAAAACATGTTTAGCATTTTATTCAACTACTGCTGAGTCTACATTGGGGAATGACCTGTATTACTTCTCTACAAAGTTTAGTTTATTTATATACAGCTTGTGACTCTGTTATATTGTGGTTTCATTGTATGGTTTGCTCTTTTACTTATATATGCAGTTACCCTCAAAAGTAATACTTAGGACACCAGCCTCACTTCCCTAAGCTTGTTTAATGAGAATTGGTAATTTGCATGTTTAAATTTACATAATGACAGACTGGGGACTTAAATGATATATTTTGCTTTTCATAGCTGGTGGGATACCGATGTTTATGATACTAAGTTTTTTTTTCTTTTTTCTTCTTGTCTGTTTGACATACTTGCAAATGCTATATTTCTATGCATATACCGATGTGCCCTATTAATATGCACAATTCAAGGTAAACGTTAAAATCATAGGTTTAAGTCTGGAGCCTACTTCTAGACCCTCTCATACATTCTATTTTGTTAGCCTACTATATGAAGGTGATACTGCAGTTTACATTGTGTTGCTATATTTATTTGTCTGTATAATGTCTACTGCATTCTTATGTTTTATTTAGGTAGGATTGCATGCACACTTATTTATAACTAGGTTATGGGTTTGTAGTTTAGCCTTCTTACTTTACGCATAGTCACCAATTGCATAACTAATACTCATGGGATGCGTAAGAACATTCCAGATTGATACTGCTCGATATTACTACTTCGGGGGACACTGAATCTTCAATACTGTCTATGATATGTCTGTAGCTCACTCTTTGATAAGGTGCAGAGATAGGTATGTGCACAAGGTATTTAAATTTCCGCTTAGATGACCAGGTTACTATGTATATATCATACTTTATGTTTGCTCTACTGGGTGTAGGGCCCACACCCAGGGGATAGGTATTACACTTGCACTCCTACTCTGAGCTAGTGCGTATCGTACTATTTCTTGCATGCTGAGAAGTAGACTTAGCTTTAAACTAATTTAAGAGACCAAAACTTCTTCACTCACAATTTCTGTGGATTGATGTTTAACCAGATATAGTAAGATAGCCCCGCTAGATTTCCCTTTTTTACCAATAAGCTTTATGAGACCATATACGTTATGTAAATTGGTTGACCTCCTGCCCCCCCATCCTCACATAGTAACTCCTGACACTGATATTGACGGGCATCTGCCATGGAAAGGTTGTTTAACTGGTTTTCTACACACATATATATCTTCATCGGGGTAGTTAGTTATATGTCCTACCTCTTATATGATTACTATATATACTATATGTTTAAGGTTATAAACTACCCTTGTTAGTCATTGATCTGGCAATCTCTTCATACCAATATACGTCAACTTTCTGACCAAGGTATCTAGCCCAACATTCCTGCTTCCCCCATAATATTAATAACAATAAGAATCTCTATTCTATATAATCCCCTCCATACACCCTGGCATGCGTAATTATGCTTGTAGTGTTTTAATGCGGTTTCCCTTGATAAATACCGGAAATGCAATCATAGTTTTCTTTTTTTTTCTTTTTCTTCATGCACTGAACTTAGACCCTCATGCTCTTGTTTTCCTGTGAATTCTTTGATAAGACATCTTAAACCACACGGTGGTCCTATTCCTACTCAATTATTTCTTTTCCCTTGCTATATACGACTTATATGTTATTCTCCCTTTACAATGCGGGAAAGCATTCTGTCTTATAGTTTTAGCAGGATATTACTTATACTCTATGGTTTATATTTTGAATATCTGTAATTAAGCAACTTGTACTATTATACGATAGTATTGGTAAAAACTGAAAAAATGTGAGGCTTACTTGTTATTTATATCACGTGACCTATAGCATTTTTTTTTTTTATATATTTTATTTATCATATCAGCAGAAAGATTAAATACATTTGAAAAAAAGAAAAAAGGATACAGAACAAAATATAAAATATCAAGGTAACGAGTATGTTAGTTATCATCTTTTAGGCAATTAATTCTTGACCTTTGACTTCATCTGCTGTTTTATCAATTTACATAAAAAAAACCCATAAATTCTAACGCTTCACTAAATAACACAAAATAAAAAAGAAAAAAAAAAAAAAAAAAAAAAAAAAAAAGGGGGGGGGGGAAAGGTTGATTCCTCTCTCACTTCCTTCACATCTCCTCTACCAGATATTTAGTTGTACCAGTTCTGAATTTCTGAAAGGGAAAACCATATGCTCTATTTCATTTTCTGGGAGGCTTTTAATTAGAGCTGACCATTTCTTAAAGAATGTTTTAATATCTTTTTCATTATTTATATTGGTATCTCTTTGCTCTAGCATGTATTGTTTTTTGAGGCAATTTTTAACTTCTAATATTGTAGGAGCCCTATGGTTTTTCCAACTTTTGATAATTAAGTACCTAGCTGCTAATATAGAAAGTATTACTAATTTTTCTTGAGGATGTTGCTCTTCACTTTGTTTTATACAAAATATAACTTGTGTAAGTGTGAGACCCAGAGGGGAGACCTTCAATATATTTCGGAACCAATATTCAAGTTTATGCCAGAATTGCCCAATTTTCGGGCAGCTCCAGAACATGTGTTTTAAATCAGCTGCTTCTAAGGAGCACTTTGGGCATCTATCAAAGTTGCCGTTGTGTAATTTATATCCCTTCTGTGGTGTAAAGTATGCTCTATGCAGTAACTTAGTATGAGCTTCTCTCCAGGTTGCTGAAAGCGTTGCCTGAGATACTTTTCTTATAGATTTTTGAAGAAATTTTGGATCTATAGTACAGGGGAGAATTATTCTATTCCACTCTTCAGCTATTTGGTCAAGGAAGGAGACTCCTTTAATGCTATTTAGAGATATGTAGCAAAAAGTTATTGACATGTAACCACTCTTCGTAAGTGTCAACCAGCTTTCCATCTTACCCATGTCCCAATTCCAGCCTATCTTTCTAACCAATTCTGAAACAAAATGCCGTAATTGAAGATATGCAAAAAATTCGTTGTTTTCTAACTTAAACTCATTTTTTAATTCCTCAAATGTTTTTACACTCTGTGTATCTTTTTTAATGAGTTGCTGAACCCTCTTCAAATTTTTAATATGCCACTTATCAAAAATTGCCAACTCAAGACCCGGGGGAAAATCGGGACATCCCCTAATAGGCATGTGTTGTGAAACATTACAATTAATTTTTAAGAGGTTCCCAATCTTCCACCATGCTCTAATCGGGTTTGAAATTACTTTAAGCTTTTTAATTTCTGGTGGTAATGCTTTCGGTTCGCAATGAGCCAATCCTATGGGAAGAAATGGGTAACAGATGTTTTCATCTAATAGATTATTAGTCACATAGTTTTTAATATGAAACCAATCTGTTACTGTACGTGCTAGGAAAGCTAAGTTATACAACCTAATATCTGGGAGGGCTAGCCCTCCGAATTCTTTCCCTACGGAGAGCTTAGGTATTGATATTCTAGATCTTTTTCCTTGCCATATGAAATTTCTGACGGCTGAATTAAGTGACCTGATATCTTTTTCAAACATAAGTATTGGAATATTCTGTATGACATATAAAAGTTTTGGTAAAAGAACCATTTTATACAACGCTATTCTCCCCGAGAGTGAGATTGGCAAATTCTGCCACATTTTTAATTTCTCTAAAATAGTTAACAGTATTGGCATCACATTTAATTTGTAAAGATCTGATGGGTTGGCTGGAATAATGATTCCTAGATATTTAAATGATTCTTTTACCTCCTTAAAAGGACATTCCTTAAATGAGTCTTTTTTTTTCCTTAACCAAAGTATTTCTGATTTAGTTGCATTTATTTTGTAACCGGAGAAAGACCCGAACTTATCTATTATACTAATGAGTTTAGGGATGTTTCTCTGTGTATTTGATAAGTAAAGAAGTACATCGTCTGCGTATAACGCGATTTTTGATTCATATTTGGTAATTGAGATTCCTTGGAGAGAATGTCTGATTTTTATTGCCAGAGACTCTATTGCTATGTCAAAAAGAAGAGGAGATAGGGGGCAGCCCTGCCTCGTGCCCCTTCTAATTTCGATTTCTGATGATAAAGAGTTATTTATTATTAACTTTGTGGAGGGGTTTTTGTATAAATTTTCTATGAACCGAGGGAAATTATGTTTAAATTTGAATTTATCGAGAGATGTGAATATGTGGTTGAAGTACACCGAGTCAAAAGCCTTTTCGGCATCAATCGCGACTATTGCCAGATCTGTGTCACCCCCTATCTCCTCCCCACTATTCGACTTTAAGGAAAAATATTCTGTTATTGCCAATACTTCTCTAATTTTAGAAGCAGAATTACGATGCTTAAGAAACCCTGCTTGATCTTTATGGATAATATGACTAAGACAGCTTTGTAATCTACTTGCTAAGATTGAAGCTAATATTTTATATTCTGTATTCAAAAGAGCTATAGGCCGATATGACTCTTTTTGGCTTGGGTCCTTCCCCCCTTTAAGCAGTAATGTTGTATATGAGGCTGTGAAACTAGATGGAATAATTTTGCCATTAATATAAAAGTCATTGTATTGTTTACACAAATAAGGGCCCATTTCTGGAGCTAGAATCTTATATAACTCATTAGGGAGCCCATCTGGGCCTGACGCTTTATTCAGTGATAGTTCAGAAATCGTTTTCCTTATTTCTTCCTCTAAGATTGGTTTATTTAGTTTAGTACATAATTCCTCTGGAACTTCTGGACATTTGAGGTCATTCCAAAACTCTCTAGACTGTTCCAGATCAGTGATTCTTGAAGAATAGAGATTTTTGTAATATTTTGTAAAGATCTCTGCTATATCCTCAGGTTTTGTCAATACACGCTCTTCCTGTCTTATTTTATCTATTATTGAGGGTTTTTTTTCCCCTTTAACCAATCTGGCTAGTAATTTGCCCGATTTATTGCCAAAACGGTACATTTTTGCCTGAAATCTGAGTTCTTTTTGGGTTTCTATGAGCAGTGCTAAATCGTCTCTTTCTTTTTTAGCTTTAGTGTATTTGGCCCAGTGGAATGGTGTCTTATGGAGGAGATAACTGTTATACGAATTTATAAGAAAATTAGTGGCTTCCTTTTCCCTATACTTCAGTTTTTTAGATAACTTTGCAGCATATGCTGTTATTTCTCCTCTTATTACTGCCTTTGCAGCCCCCCAGAAGATTTCTGGCCTATCAATGTAGTCTGAGTTAAATTGGACGTATTCTATGAACTTATCCTTCATATGTTTTTTAAATTTGGGATCATTTGTTAGATAGTAAGGAAACCTGAATCTCGTTGCTACTTTTTTTGAATTGTTTAATTGTATCTCAAGAGTGATGGGAGCATGATCTGAGACAATTATTGATGTAATTCCTGCTTTGGTATTATAGGAACAGAGTCTTTCGTCTATCAAGAATAAATCTATTCTAGATAGCGTTTTAAACGCTCTAGATATACATGTATAGTTTTGTTCATCAGGGTTTTGGGCCCTCCATATATCTTTGACCGATAGGTTTTGGAAAAGTTTCTTAAATATTTTTGTTTCCAGCTTATCTTTTTTAGTCTTTACTTTTCTGATGTTACTTCTCAGTCTATCTATTGGGGATTGTGGGGACATATTAAAGTCCCCGCCTAGAATCAGGTAGCCTTCTGATAAAGAAAGCGCCAGGGTTTGCATTTGATTCCAAAACTCGTAATCGAGTTCATTTGGTGCGTATATATTGAATAGTGTATAAATTTGCCTAGCAATCCGAATTTTCAATATCACATATCTTCCCTCTGGGTCACTCCTTACCTGCAGTGTATCATATTCTACCCTTTTGCCAAGTAATATTGCTACCCCTCTCTTCCTTCTAATACTAGGCGAAGCAATTACCTCTTTTATCCAAGAACCTTTCAGTTTCATTGTTTCTTCAATGTTTAAATGCGTTTCTTGCAGAAACATTATATCTGCTTGAAGCTTACGCATATGAGAAACTATGGTTTTCCTTTTTATAGGAGTTGAGATGCCTCCAACATTCCATGATATCATTTTTAATTTATCTTGTGGCCTTGTCATCTTGGATTTAAGAAGTTAATTAATTTTAAAACAACATATTGAGAGGAAGGAAGGGAGAGGGGAAGAGGAGAGGGAAGGAGAGAGAGAGAAAAAAAAAAAAAAAAAAAAGGGGGGGGGGGAGGGCATTATTAAACCATGACACTCTATTTTATGATTAGAGGGGGGAGCACTCCCCCTCTCTTTTTCCCTAACACAGAAGGAACCCCGTCTCAGGAATTGTGATCCTTCCAATGCAGCCATAACATATTTTGATAGAAAATAAAAAAAAAACAAAGAAGAGTATTTCTATACTCATTTTTCCTCCCTTTTCCTTCCTTCTTTGAACCAAAAAACTCCTTCTGGAGAGAAAAATTATCCCACTAATTCAATTCTGTGTAGAACCTCTCTGCCTCTGAAGCATTGTCAAAAAAGTGTATACTATCTCCAATAACTACTTTTAACTTGGATGGATACATTAAGATTGCCCTATGACCCTTTTGGATAAATTTTGAACAGATGGGTGTTAGATCTCTTCTTTTTGTTGAAGTTTCTACTGAATAGTCCTGAAATATTAAGATTTTGACGCCATCAATACTAATTGGTTGTTTTTTTCTATACTGTTGTAACATTCTAACTTTATCTAAATAATTCAAGAAACGAACAATGACTGGCCTGGGTCGTTTATTGATGTTATTATCTATCTGAGGAGGACCAATTCTATGGGCCCTTTCGATTACTACCTGTGAGTCTGTAATTTCCAGGAGATGACCTAGTGTCTCTGTTATAAATGCTGATAAATCTTCATTTGTTTTTCCTTCTGGTATACCGATTATCCTTAAGTTGTTTCTACGAGACCGGTTTTCTAAGTCCTCTAATTTCATCTGCATCTTTTGTAGTTTATTCCCTACGTCATCTAGTTTAGAACCTTGGGCGATTGTGGTATCCTCTAAATCAGATACCCTTTGTTCTACTTCTTGCAGCCTATTTGAAAATTGTCTGATTTCTGAGGATAATACTTCTATGTCATGTTTTATTTCATTTCTGAGGGTGTCAAACTTGGGGGTCAATGCTTCTGAGATATTGTGGACTAGACTTTGCAGATTTAATGCTTCACTTATTGGGTTTAAATTAGTTGTTGGGTGTATTTCTGCAACTGTCTCAGTAGAGCCTTTGGTTTTTTTATCTCTGTGTCTTCCCGCCATACTTGGAGATGTGATTTTGGCGGAAGTGTTAAGAAACTTATCCATGTGCCAGGTGTCAGTGTGAATAGTTTATTAGTGTAGAGAAGACACCAATGTGGTGAATTGTGATACCAAAGTGTGAAAGTGTGGTTGTGTAGGGAAGAAAAGAAAAAAAAAGGGGGGGGGGGGGAAAGGAATGTGATTGTGAAAGTGATCGGGGGGAGTGAAGTGCAGAGAGAAGGGGGAAATTCAATTTAATTTAAATGACTATTTGTAAGTGATAGAGGTGAGTTAGGACCCTTAGTGAGATTGTATGGATAGTTTCCAAATTCTATTTCTCAAGTATTGGCGTATTTGTTTAGTGTTGCAGTGAGAATTTTGGCCTAACTGGCCTTTTCCAGCCCGCAAAGCTTATGCCCCTTGTTACCTCTAGTGTGAATTTTTTGTTAAATTTCCTACGTGGTAGAGTATATTAGTCCTCTACTAAGAGTGGTCTTTAGTTTAATTATATCCTATGATATCCTATCCTATGAAAGCTAATTTATTTAAATACATATCCAAAGATACTTTTGTAATTGTAAGATATTGCCTCTTATTTAGAGGTTTGTATTTGATCTAGGGTCTTGTCCGAAAGAACCTATGCCAAAATCCTTCTGTATAAACCACCTTTGGTTTTAGGAAAAATTTAAATAAAATATTACCAAAGAAAATACAGACTTGATATCTTTTGCACCTGTATACTGTCCCTAGGATTTCAAAATGTATCAATATGTCTAGTACTCTATTTCACAAAATCACAGAAAGATAATTATTACATATAATCAGGAAATGACAGTGAATGCTAAACAGTTACTTGTTGAACTATAACCAGTGAACAAAAACATTTAGAAGAAACAAGTCCCAACTGGAAAGAAGAGGCAACTGGGCCAAGCAAAAAAAAAGAGAAATAAAAAAAAAAAAAAAAATCTCCCTTCTCCCTTCTCCTTTCCTCTTTTAGGCAGGAAGGCAGTCCTTTTTCTTTAATTCAGCAACATGCTAAGTTCCGAGCTAAGAGCAAGATCTTTTACAATGTTTTAAAAGTTTCCTTTTCCTGTGCTGTTCTGTTCTGCCAAATGTGGGTTAAGAGATAGGGAGAATAATCTGTCTTGAGGCTAATAGATCTTGACAAATTTATACTTTTGTTCTTTGTATCTAATGATGATACATAGTAGCATGTAAAGATACAAGAGTCTGTTCCCTTTCCAGCTTTCCCTTCTTCCTTTCCTTCTCCCTTCACTCTCCTTTCCTTATCTTGCTTAATGTTAGACTTTCTCAAGTAAGTGGTTCTGCAGCTGACAATTTTCCCAGAGAGGGAGATTTTCCTTCTTTCTCCCCTTTCCCCTTCTTTTAAAACTTGATAACAAGTTTCAGTCCTGTTTGCTTATATTGTGCTTCTGCTCGCATTCCCCCTATTACAGCCTTTCTTCACTCTTTCTTCTCTTTCTTTCCTCCCCTTATACTCCTAGGATAATTCAGTTAAAAGTCTTGCAAAGTACAATAAGAGTACTCACCCTCCGGTGGATTTTCAGAAAAACAGCGGTCTGAGAATTGTCCACGGAGCTTCCGCTCCCTCTGGAGGCAGCCGGATTGGGTGAAGTATCTTTGCGGCGTGTGGAGTGCTATTTGGCAGAGGAGGCAATTATCTTCCTTGACCCACCTACTCCTGTACAGTATCGGTGGGAACCCAGTTGACACTCCTGCGCAGGATCCTAACTCAGGGACTCTGATAGCGGGACCAAGCCCGCCTCTCTCCCGGAAGAACTCCGATCCAGCTCCTGTGATGAGAGCTCCTCTGCAATGCCAGCGCGGCCGGCTCACACGAACACCTCCTCCCACGCAGCACCGGTGGGGGAGGAGGGGCAGCCGTCAGTCTCGTTCCAGGGACCCAGGTACTCCTCAGCACACGTAGGCTCGTCACCGGAGTATAGCGCTGTGAGTATACAGTTTTAACACCGGGAGGGGGGAGGTAGACACACTTTGGCTGACAAGGGGAAATGAAGCATAGACATGTTATACCTGCTTTCACAGGCTTTTTAAGTCAGCTTTACCCTCTTCGCCTCTTCTCTGTGAGGGGTTTTAAATCACAGCCAGAAATTTTCTTTCTCTCCCTTGCAGTATGGTTTGTGGAGTCTTTATTTTCCTTCAATGTAGGGAATTTTCAGTGGGTTGAAATTTCCACTTAGCGTTCCGGCAGCAGTTGCCTTTTGCCGTCCTTGTAGCAGCCCTATCTTCTCAGGGCTTGGCGCGTGGAAAACACCGCCAGGTGCTTGAGGCAGGAGAACAATTGCTCAGCTACCTGTGCTAAGCTCCTCCTCCGGAACCTGCTCTCTCTAGCCGACCTATAGCATTTTATTGGGAATAACCACTTTCTGTACAACAGTTTTATTTTTGTATCATTGTTATCTGTTTTATTCTTATTGTTGTGACATTTAATGCCTCAATAAAAGATATTTAAAAAAAAAGTGCAACAGCTATAGATAGCAGCAGTGATTCCATGTGTATGTTAAACCCAACACTTCCTTACAGAGCCCCGAGCTGCACTAATAGGAGGCTTGTGGATCCCAGAGCCTGCATTAAAGGAGAAGGTCCTATGGCATAGACTCTGGTTCCCGCTACGCTAAGCCTCCTATTAGCATAGCCCGAGGCTCATTGTAGAAGGCTCGGGATTAGCACGGCTCTCCAGTGCGCTAGAGATAAGTATAACGATACAGATGAACCTTTTCACCTGTAGCAAAGGAACATTTATATTTGTTCAATGAAGACAAATGTAAATGTTCCCCCAAATACTCAGTATTCATTTCATTTTAAACTAAACGAATACCAAAATAATGCAGCAGACGAATATTTGGAAAACTAATTTTCCAAATATTCGTTCCATATGAAACAAATTTTTCACTGCTGAACATGTCTAATATTGAGAACAAAGCAAAACTGATAAAAAAAAGTAAAATGAAAACTGTCCTAAAATAGTGTGCATTGCCTGAATCATTAAAGACAAAGGGGCCCGTACGGAGCTTGAAGCCCTGTGTTTCTGGTGAACCTTCAGGCTCGCGAGAAACACCAGTTGTGAAGCAGCGGTCTAAAGACCGCTGCTCCATAACCTGTCCGCCTGCTCTGAGGAGGTGGACAGACATCACCGCAATTCAAACCTATCGAATCCGATTGGGTTGATTGACACCCCTTGCTAGCGGCCAATTGGCCACGAATCTGCAGGGGCGGCGTTGCAACAGCAGTTCATATGAGCTGCTAGTGCAATGCTGAATGCGGAGAGCGTATTGCTCTCCGCATTCAGTGATGTCTGTCGGACACATAATAAATAGGCCCCAAAAAATGTGTTTTGTGTCCCTTTAATTAGTCCTGTTCCAATTCATTCACTGCACTGTGGATTCTGCAAGGATGTTATCACATGTACCTGAGTTAATACTCATTTTATTTTAATGGAAAATAATAAACTAATATTTAAAATAGTTCTTTTTGACATATAGGAAATTTTGACATTCTATTGACATACTTAACAGTCAACATTTCATAAAGAAAAATATAATTCATTGTACATCTTTATGACAGTTTTAATAACTAACAACAAGAAGTACAGGTGCAAATACCCCATATTATCAGAGGTTCAAAGCATCAAAAACCTTCAATTAAATAGATGGAGTAAAGAAAGAATAAAAGCTATAAAGAAAAAAGAAAGATTTGAAAGAATAAATCAAACTTCACTCACATAAGCTTATGTCTGAAGATTCACCAAAATAATCAATAACACCTCCAGAAATGCATGTTTTATTTATGCCTGCGAGAGCCATCATACCTTAGTGCAATTGATGCTGGATTTGTTTCCTTTAATAGGAATTTCCAGCAAAAAAAAAAAAAAAGAAAAGAAAAAATGATTATCAGGTGACACAGAGAAATGGCTAAAGTTATCAAGTGTCTTTTTAAATTTATTTTCTAAAGGGGTTAGTACGATCTTCACAATCTTTAATGCTTCTTGATTGAAACTCTTTCTTAAAAGGACATTAAGGAACAATTGTACCTGAAGCATCCTAAGGGTTATCCTACCTTGCTGTAATGTGAAGATATTGGCAGCATTGTTGCCAATGCTGGTATGGGATTGGCTTATTTTATATAGGGTTTTCCCTTCTGATCCTTTACCTCTTCTGTCTCTGGATTACAGAGAAATGTATTTCCCTTACCTTCATTCCCTCCCTTGTTTGTTACTGTTTGAGTTTTGTTGCAGCGGCAGTTGTGGGTGACACTGAGCTTTTTCAGCTGCCATTGGGCTTCTTTGGTTGCTTTGGCTGGGGCATGGCTATTTAAGTTAACTTTTGTAAGACATCTTGCACGAATATTGACCATAAGGTCTAAAGATATATTCTTTCCTCCTGGCACGGTGGGAGTCATGGCCCAGTTCAATGAGTGAGTCCTTATTGGTATGGTCGAGCTAATGGGAGGGGCATGATGATGCAGGTCAGACCCTGAAGCGCCTGTCCCCATGAGTCTGCTGGCCAGTAAACTCCAAACAGCCTAGCGCCAGTTTTTGATGGGCAGAGCTCGGCAGGGGCTCTGTAGTAAATCTATTCGGGCCGCTGACCTCTGTGTGCTTGGGGTTATAAAGTGAAGGAGAAATTGAGTTTTACATTTACATATAAGGTCATACAAGTTTCAGGAGCCAAGAAGACTGGCTAGGTTTTGCTGACCCTCTGGTGTTAACCTCATCTCCTTGAAAAAATATGCATTGACATATACCATATAGATTATTTAAAATATTGTAGATATCTGAAAAGGAATTTAATGGTTGCTTGCTATTGATTCAAACATAAATATTTATTTGAAAATATATGTTTATGTTTAAAATTATCATTAAATACCTTTAGTTCCATGAGCCTGGCTAGTCCAGAGGGTTTTTGCCTGCCCACTGGCGGTCGGCCGCCAGCATTTTAGTGCATCTCTGTGACACATTATTTAAACATTGATTAAAACTTTAGCTTCATAGTTATAATGGAGAGGTTTATTATTTATAGTATAGTTTATTATAATAAGTTATTTTTTGACAGTAGGCAGTTAGCTGGGCTTTCCAGGGGAGTATAGGTTAGACATTCGGTAAGTGTAGGTGGTATTAGGGACTTAGTTGGGTGTTCTGGGGGTGTGTAGGTTAGGTGTGACTTAGGTGTAGGCGGTCAGCGAGAGTTAGTTGGGTGGTGCAGGGGGAGTGTAGGTTAGCTGTGACTCAAACAGTAACAAACAAGGGAGGGAATGAAGGTAAGGGAAATACATTTCTCTGTAATCCAGAGACAGAAGAGGTAAAGGATCAGATAAGCTAAATAAGCCAATCCCATGCCAGCATTGGCAACAATGCTGCCAATATCTTCACATTACGGCAAGGTAGGATAACCCTTAGGATGCTTCAGGCACAATTGTGCCTTAATGTCCTTTTAAGAAAGAGTTTCAATCCAGAAGCATTAAAGATTGTGAAGATTTTACTAACCCCTTTAGAAAATAAATTTAAAAAGGCACTTGATAACTTTAGCCATTTCTCTGTGTCATCTGATAATCATTTTCTTTTCTTTTTTTTTGCTGGAAATTCCTATTAAAGGAAACTAATCCAGCTGCTCCATAACCCTGTCCGTCTGCTCTGATGAGGCGGACAGGAATCGGCGGAAATCAACCCGATCGAGTACGATCGGGTTGATTGACACCCCCTGCTGGCGGCCGCCGAGAGTCTGCAGGGGGCGGCGTTGCAATGCTAAATATGGAGAGCGTATTGCTCTCCGCATTCAGCGAGGTCTTGCGGACCTATTTCGCACTGTCGGATCAGGTCCGCAAGACCTTTAATAAATAGGCCCCATAAGCTTATGTGAGTGAAGTTTGATTTATTCTTTCAAATCTGTCTTTTTTCTTTATAGCTTTTATTCTTTCTTTACTCTATTTATTTAATTGAAGGTTTTTGATGCTTTGAACCTCTGATAATATGGGGCATTTGCACCTGTACTTCTTGTTGTTAGTTATTAAAACTGCCATAAAGATGTACTATGAATGATATTTTTCTATATGAAATGTTAACTGATAAGTATGTCAATAGAATGTCAATATTTCCTATATGTCAAAAATAACTATTTTCAATATTAGTTTATTATTTTCCATTGAAATAAAGTAGGCGGTCGTTGGGAGGTAGCGAGGTAGAGCAGGGGGAGTCTAGCTTAGGCATGATGTAGATATAGGCATTCATGGGGGGTTAGCGGGGTGTGCAAGTGATACTAGCCTACACTTTGCTTTGGACACATTGACACAGGAGCGATATGTTTGAATCAGTGAAGTATAGGTTGCAAGGAGGGTAGCGGCCATTTTTGTCTCGCTAGCTATCAAATTTTGAAACTACATCACCTGAGGAAGTTAGTGTAGGTTAAATAAAACTTAGGTTCCCACGCAATATTTGAAGTGTGCCTACACGGAAAACTAATTTTAGTTTCAGTGAGCGCACTTCAAACAGGGCCCCCTCCCAACAACATGGAAGTGTTGAACACACCTTTAAAGGGACATTCCGGTCAAAATTTAAATGCACATAGATCAATTACATCTTTGTATAGAAACATATTTGCAATATACATGTACAGGCAAAAATGCTTCTAGTAAAACTTAACACTGTTTTAACATTAACCTTTTTCTCTGTACGTGCATGTGAAGCATAGATAAATATTCTCAATTCACCAGCATTTTAAATACTGCAGCTGCTCAGAGTGGGCATTGTATCATGTCAGAAATTAACAAATCTAGACATTACCAGATAGTACAAGCATCTTAGCCTCTCTGAGCAAGTGCTGTGCACGTTGCATACTTAAATACACCTTTGAAACAGTTACAGCTTTTATTAGAAGCATTTTTGCTAATACATGTATATTACAAAAATGCTTCTATTCAAAACTGAAATGCATCCATGTGGATTCCAATTTTGGCTGGAATGTCCCTTTAAAGGGACACTGAACCCAAATTTCTTCTTTTGTGATTCAGATAGAGAATGCAATTTTAAGCAACTTTCTAATTTACACCTATTATCAATTTTTCTCTGTTCTCTTGCTATCTTAATTTGAAAAAGAAGGCATCTAAGCTATTTTTTGGGTTCAGACCTATGGAAAGCACTTGTTTATTGGTGGGGGAATTTATCCACCAATTAGCAAGAACAACCCAGTTTGTTCACCAAAAATGGGTCGGCATCTTAACTTACATTCTTGCATTTCAAATAAAGATACCAAGAGAATGAAGGCAATTTGATAAAAGGAGTCAATTAGAAAGTTGCTTAAAATTGCATGCTCTATCTGAATCACAAAGAAAAAAAATTGGGTTCAGTGTCCCTTTAAGTACAGCTGTCAACCACAGCTGTGGCACATACATACAAATATAATACATGATGTTTGTTATAATATCAATCAAAATTAATCTCAAATACTGACTTATATTAACACTTTTTATATTAAAAATCTCCTCAAGATCAACATTTATATGTTAGAAAAAATTGGCTAGTCTCATATATTTTAGAATTCGCTGCTGTTGAGCAATATTTTATGATGTCTTTAAGCCTCATAGGATAACATTTATAGCATATTATTCTAATGTTACCGTATTAAACTATTTATGCTTAAGAAAAAATCATGTAAGAAGAATGTGTATGCTTGTATTTTATTACACTGTATATGTGTTTATTGTTTTACAGTTTATAGTGTGTCTTACAAGCTATTTAAACATGTAAATCAAACCAGAAAGTGAGTGTGCTTTCTAAAATATGAATGAAAAATGTGCGAGATTAGAAAAAAATGAAGCAGGCAAGCAAAAACCATGGAGGAATATTTGTTTTGCATGAATACATGAAGGAAAAAGATGAGGTGTTGTGAAGCTAATTTGCATATCATTACCCAGAATCCTGTGAACCAGTGAAAACACTTGGGCTGAGGGTTTTTTTTTCTGTGGAAAGATATACAGGTGTGTTATACTGTGATCTATTGTGGGTGAATTGAAAAACATTTTTTTAAGTGGAACCATACGTTCTAAAGGGACAGGAGAGTCAATTTTGTTTTCCTTATTTAAATAGAGCAGGCAATTTAAAACACTTTTCAAATTTACTTCTATTATCTAATTTGCTGTGGTTTTTTGGTATCATTCCTAGGCAGGCTTAAGAACAGCAATGCACATTTGGGCGCATTAACTGTTCAGTGCTAGTGATAAAGGGAATTTTGAGGCTCTTTGTTGGAAATAGTGTGCGTATTACGAGTTAAAAGTAAACACGTTCATTTGGCTGTTTGCGGGCGCACGATAATTAACCAGCCATTACAAGTGGCTGGTTATTGCTACCGCGAGCTCGCAGTAGCAATTAATGCTTTTAAAATTAACCAGAATCAGATCTCTGGTTTATTTTATAAATGTGCCCAAAATGGCCCCGAAATTATTATTTAAAAAATAAAGATAGCAGTATGTTTATTTATTAATAAAATAAATTCACTAGCCAGTATTTTGGGGCTAAAGTTGGTGGAAGTGGGGTGTTAGAAAAAAACAGCACTGAAAAGTGCCTTTACTTTGCAGTCTTTGGGAATTGTGTGTTCCTAGAAAATATAAATTGATTTGCTCTTGTGAGTGCAATGCTTCCCAGCAATGCTGTGAACTTGTAATACAAGCACACAGTAGCATGTGCTGGTATTACACAGTGGAGTGCAAACGTCGCTCCATTTATAATCTGGCACTTACAGGATAATGATCTTTTTATTGTAAATACATATTTATATTTATATATACTGTATATAAAAATACTTGATTTTTATGCAAAGAACATAGGCATGTAAAATATGCATTTTACGCATCGGATTTGCAATTTTGATTTTAACGCGTTCGGGGAAGGACACATGAAAACATACTGCTAGATTACGAGTCTTGCATTAGCCATAAAAAGCAGAGTTGAGAGGTCCCAAAGCTGCTTTTTAACGCCCGCTGGCATTACGAGTCTGGCAGGTACAGGTGTACCGCTCACTTTTCTTCCGCAACTCGAGCATACCGCAGATCCCCTTACGTCAATTGCGTATCCTATCTTTTTAATGGGACTTGCCTAACGCCGGTATTATGAAGAAGTGAGCGGTAGACCCTCTCCTGTCCAGACTTCTACTGCATTTAAAAGTCAGTAGTTGATAGTTTTATGGGCTAACACCGTAACATAAAACTCTTAACTAAAGTGCTACAAAGTACACTAACACCCATAAACTACCTATTAACCCCTAAACCGAGCCCCCCCCCCATCGGAAACACTATAATAAAGTTTTTAACCCCTAATCTGCTAACCGGACATCGCCGCCACTGTAATAAATATATTAACCCCTAAACCGCCGCACTCCCACCTCGCAAACACTAGTTACATTTTATTAACCCCTAATCTGCTGTCCCTAACATCGCTGCCACCTACCTACATTTATTAACCCCTAATCTGCCGTCCCCAACGTCGCCGCTACTATATTAAATTTATTAACCCCTAAACCCTAAGGGGCATATTTATCAAGCTCCGTATGGAGCTTGATGCCCCGTGTTTCTGGCGAGCCTGCAGGCTCTCCAGAAACAGCAGTTATAAAGCAGCGGTCACAAAGACCGCTGCTCCATAACCTGTCCACCTGCTCTGAGCAGGCGGACAGACATCGCCGCAATTCAACCCGATCGAGTACGATCGGGTTGATTGCCCCCCCTGCTGGCGGCCCATTGGCCTCGAGTCTGCAGGGGGCGGCGTTGCACCAGCAGCTCTTGTGAGCTGCTGGTGCAATGCTGAATACGGCGAGCGTATTGCTCGCCGTTTTCAGCGAGGTCTGACGGACCAGACCTTGATAAATAGGGGCCTAAGTCTAACCCCCCCTAACTTAAATATAATTTAAATAAAACGAAATAAAATTACTACAATTAAATAAATTAATCCTATTTCAAACTAAATACTTACTGATAAAATAAACCATAAGCTAGCTACAATATAACTAATAGTTACATTTGTAGCTAGCTTAGGGTTTATATTTATTTTACAGGCAACTTTGTATTTATTTTAACTAGGTACAATAGTTATTAGTTATTAACTATTTAATAGCTACCTAGTTAAAATAAGTACAAATGTACCTGTAAACACTACACTATCATTAAATTAATTACCTAAACTAACTACAATTAACTACGAAAAATAATAAACACTAAATTACAGAAAATAAAAAAAATAATTAATTTTTTTTAAATAATTACACCTAATCAAATCCCCCTAATAAAATAAAAAAGCCCCCCAAAATAATAAAATTCCCTACTAAATTACAAATAGCCCTTAAAAGGGCCTTTTGCGGGGCATTGCCCCAAAGTAATCAGCTCTTTTACCTGTAAAAAAAAATACAATACCCCCCCACCAACATTAAAACCCACCTCCCACACACCCAACCCTACTCTAAAACCCACCCAATCCCCCCTTAAAAAAACCAAACACTAACCCCTTGAAGATCTCCCTACCTTGAGCCGTCTTCACCCAGCCGGGCACAAGTGGACCTCCAGAGGGGCAGAAGTCTTCATCCGATCCAGGCAGAAGAGGTCCTCCAAGCGGCAGCAGTCTTCATCCAGGCGGCATCTTCTATCTTCATCCATCCGGAGTGGAGCGGGTCCATCTTCAATCCAGCCGACACGGAGCATCCTCTTCAAACGAAGTCCAAGCGAAGAATGAAGGTTCCTTTAAATGACGTCATCCAAGATGGCGTCCCTTGAATTCCGATTGGCTGATAGGATTCTTTCAGCCAATCGGAACTAAGGTAGGAAAAATCCTATTGGCTGATGCAATCAGCCAATAGGATTGAGATTGCATTCTATTGGCTGATTGGAACAGCCAATAGAATGCAAACTCAATCCTATTGGCTGATTGGATCAGCCAATAGGATTGAACTTCAATCCTATTGGCTGATTGCATCAGTCAATAGGATTTTTCCTACCTTAATTCCGATTGGCTGATAGAATCCTATCAGCCTATCAGAATTCAAGGGACACCATCTTTGATGACATCATTTAAAGGAACCTTCATTCAGTGTTAGGACGTTGATGGAAGAGGATGTTCTGCGTCGTATGGATTGAAGATGGACCCGCTCCGCTCTGGATGGATGAAGATAGAAGATGCCGCCTGGATGAAGACTTCTGCCATCTGGATGTCCTCTTCTGCCCGGATAGGATGAAGACTTCTGCCGGTCTGGAGGTCCACTTGTGCCCAGCTTGGTGAAGACGGCTCAAGGTAGGGTGATCTTCAGGGGGTTAGTGTTAGGTTTTTTTAAATGGGGTTTGGGTGGGTTTTAGAGTAGGGTTGGGTGTGTGGGTGGTGGGTTTTAATGTTGGGGGGGTTGTATTTCTTTTTTTTACAGGTAAAAGAGCTGATTACTTTGGGGCAATGCCCTGCAAAAGGCCCTTTAATGGCTATTTGTAATTTAGAATAGGGTAGGGAATTTTATTAAATTGCCACTCTTAGCTCCTACAGCAGCCCATGGCTAAAAAAAATGTTTGGCTAAGAGGTGACATTTTCACCTCTTAGCCAATAGCCGTGCAGTAAATCCAGCTCCCATGGGCGCCAAGTCGGATTTACTGCACGACTATTGGCTAAGAGGTGAAAACGTCACCTCTTAGCCAAAATATTTTTTAGCCGTGGGCTGCTGTAAGAGCTAAGAGCGGTGATCGGCTGAATCAAATAAAGGAGCTTTCTACATGAAGTATCTTATACTTCATGAATGAAAGTGTCCTTTATTTGTTTCAATAGTAAATCCTAGAGTTTGTAAAACGCTAGGCTTTACTTTCACTTTAAGAGCAATATCTGTGAAGAGCAATAAAGTGCATTTGTGCCCTTTGCTGTTAAAGGGAACCACAACACCTTCTTGAAATGTTTTTAACTAACTTTCTCTAATTATGCAAAATAAACTAACTACAATTCTGTATGCAGTCTTCATCTTACCACATTCTGTTGTAGAAAACAGCTTTATCATTTGAATGTTGATCTGCAGTCTATGATCTGCTATGTATGTTGCCATAATGTGAAGTATTTTCCATTACAGTGGGTCATGTGACTAAAACAGCACCTTCTTCTATTACTAATGTGGAGGGAAGCAGAGTGATCAGTGCAGTGTCTTTGAAGAACGTTTTCAGACACTGCTATAATTATAAATACCAAGAACAGGGAAGGAAGTGGGAGGGGGAGAGCAATGCACAGGGGGATGAAAGGCTCCGGAGACAGAAACTAAACTCATGCTGCAGATATAATTGTAACAAGATACTCTTCATTCTGACTGCTCACTACAGGGCCCTGACCGACTGCCTAGCTAGGGTATGTAACTGTCAACCCAGTAGGGCAACCCTCACCAGCGTGCTATACAACCCGCTATCTAAGGGTGGAGTCTAAGTTAAGGCGTGGGCTTACAGAGCTAGTTCAAGTAAACCTACTCCCATCCAGGAGAATGCCCTACTACTCATCGAGTTACCGCTTTGCCGCCAACATCTGCTTCCCAACGGGGCCGGGTGGGTGGGAAAAACCCTCTTGAAGTCTGGAACCAGGAAAGAGGCCGGAACCACAGCAACAGGACCCTATAAAGGTAAGCACACTCTCCGCCCCTCCAGTTGCAACAAAGTAACAAACACACACATGGCAAACTCCAGACTTCAAGTCAGTTATCCCTTAATTTTGTTACAGGCCCACTAGAGGGCCTTCCACTGTCATTTTACAAATTTAAGGTTTCTTGCAACCCTGTGTTGAGCAAACCTATCTGCACCATTTTTCCAACATATGTACACATATAAAAACATAAATACACATGAAAACGCATATATACACACCAATATATACACACCACCAGCAAAAAGATTATGAGTCACTGAAGGCTCAGATAATGGTTAGCATTTTTTAGCAATAAGGTATTTTTTAATTAAGGCATTTACATTGTTTTTAGACATAATGTTATTGCTAGGAATGGGCAAATGTGTTTATATCCAAATTCGAATGTTATAACGAATGTTATTGTAGAAATTCGATTTACATAATAGAATGTTGATAAGAACGAATATTCTTAAAAATTCTATTATCGAATGGTATTTACAGTTTTTGAATGTCACATTCAAATTTGAATATTACATTTATAAAACACAGTTGTAGACTAGAAATACTATTTCGAATTTGAATTTCACATTCAAATTTGAATATTTACATTTATAAAAAGGGGTGGTAATAGGGAATCTGTATTAAAACAAAAGGAATCCTACTGGATACATAAATTGGATACATTGATCCCTAAAGGCATTAATAGAGAGCTGGACCTCAAAGTATTTCTGTAATGGGCATTAATAATATGTGAATTAATATCATAATATTTTCTGTATATTTTAACATTAATATGTACTCAGGTAAATGGTATATTGTTTTTAACTTTATATATGTGTTTAAATGTAATAATAAATGTAACCACTAGGTGGTAGTATTAGGTGATATAATTCACTTTGTAACAATATACAGTGGGTTAATATGTAGGCCTATAAATGCACCTAAACAGATGAGGCCCATTAGCATGATTAAGGGATAATCTCCCGAAACGTTGCCATAACTTGTTTGTACCTCCATGGGAGAAGAAGTTAAATAAAATTCTTTGAAAAGGAAGATGCTGTGGAATTCTTTGTTTCCTGCATTTATAGAGGTTAGACAGTCCCTCTCACCACTTGCATCTGACTCTACCTGGGAGCTGTACACTTCTTTGTTTGTGCCATTTATAAAACACAGTATTAGACTAGAAATACTATTTCGAATTTGAATGTCACATTTGAATTTGAATGTAGCATTCAAATTAGAATATTACATGTATTAGACACAGTTGTAGACTAGAAATACTATTTCAAATTTAAATGTTACATTCAAATTTGAATATTACATTTAAAAAACAAAGTATAAGACTAGAAATACTATTTCGAACTTAGCATTCGAATTCGAATATTACATTTATAAAACACAGTATTAGACTAGATTATTTCGAATTTGAATGTCACATTTCAAATTCGAATATTACATTTTGAAATTGAATGAATACATAGCTAAACATTCTATTATTTGAACAAGTATTTTCAAATTTTATTGAAAAATTCGAAAACGAAAATTTGAAAGTAGAATGTTATATAAACATTCAAAATTCGATTTGAACGCACTAATGTATTAAAATTCGTTTTAAATTTTGAATGTTTAGAAACATTCGCCCATTCTTAGGCCTAGATTTGGAGTTTGGCGGTAAAAGGGCTGTTAACGCTCCGCTGGCTTTTTTCTGGCCGCACCATAAATTTAACTCTGGTATCGAGAGTTTAAACAAATGCTGCGTTAGGCTCCAAAAAAGGAGCGTAGAGCATTTTTACCGCAAATGCAACTCTCGATACCAGAGTTGCTTACGGACGCGGCCGGCCTCAAAAACGTGCTCGTGCACGATTCTCCCATAGGAAACAATGGGGCTGTTTGAGCTGAAAAAAAACCTAACACCTGCAAAAAAGCAGCGTTCAGCTCCTAACGCAGCCCCATTGTTTCCTATGGGGAAACACTTCCTACGTCTGCACCTAACACTCTAACATGTACCCCGAGTCTAAACACCCCTAACCTTACACTTATTAACCCCTAATCTGCCGCCCCCGCTATCGCTGACCCCTGCATATTTTTTTTAACCCCTAATCTGCCGCTCCGTAAACCGCCGCAGCCTACGTTATCCCTATGTACCCCTAATCTGCTGCCCTAACATCGCCGACCCCTATATTATATTTATTAACCCCTAATCTGCCCCCCTCAACGTCGCCGACACCTGCCTACACTTATTAACTCCTAATCTGCCGAGCGGACCTGAGCGCTACTATAATAAAGTTATTAACCCCTAATCCGCCTCACTAACCCTATCATAAATAGTATTAACCCCTAATCTGCCCTCCCTAACATCGCCGACACCTACCTTCAATTATTAACCCCTAATCTGCCGAGCGGACCTCACCGCTACTATAATAAATGTATTAACCCCTAAAGCTAAGTCTAACCCTAATACTAACACCCCCTAAGTTAAATATAATTTACATCTAACGAAATAAATTAACTCTTATTAAATAACTTATTCCTATTTAAAGCTAAATACTTACCTGTAAAATAAATCCTAATATAGCTACAATATAAATTATAATTATATTATAGCTATTTTAGGATTAATATTTATTTTACAGGCAACTTTTTAATTATTTTAACCAGGTACAATAGCTATTAAATAGTTACCTAGTTAAAATAATAACAAATTTACCTGTAAAATAAATCCTAACCTAAGATATAATTAAACCTAACACTACCCTATCAATAAATTAATTAAATAAACTACCTACAATTACCTACAATTAACCTAACACTACACTATCAATAAATTAATTAAACACAATTGCTACAAATAAATACAATTAAATAAACTAGCTAAAGTACAAAAAATAAAAAAGAACTAAGTTACAAAAAATAATAAAATATTTACAAACATAAGAAAAATATTACAACAATTTTAAACTAATTACACCTACTCTAAGCCCCCTAATAAAATAACAAAGACCCCCAAAATAAAAAATTCCCTACCCTATTCTAAATTAAAAAAGTTACAAGCTCTTTTACCTTACCAGCCCTGAACAGGGCCCTTTGCGGGGCATGCCCCAAGGATTTCAGCTCTTTTGCCTGTAAAAAAAAAACATACAATACCCCCCCCCCAACATTACAACCCACCACCCACATACCCCTAATCTAACCCAAACCCCCCTTAAATAAACCTAACACTAAGCCCCTGAAGATCTTCCTACCTTGTCTTCACCATACCAGGTTCACCGATCCGTCCTGGCTCCAACATCTTCATCCAACCCAAGCGGGGGTTGGCGATCCATCATCCGGTGCTGAAGAGGTCCAGAAGAGGCTCCAAAGTCTTCCTCCTATCCGGCAAGAAGAGGACATCCGGACCGGCAAACATCTTCTCCAAGCGGCATCTTCAATCTTCTTTCATCCGGTGCGGAGCGGGTCCATCTTGAAGCAGGCGACGCGGATCCATCCTCTTCTTCCGTTGTCTCCCGACGAATGACAGTTCCTTTAAGGGACGTCATCCAAGATGGCGTCCCTCGAATTCCGATTGGCTGATAGGATTCTGATAGACTGATAGACTTAGCTTTAGGGGTTAATACATTTATTATAGTAGCGGTGAGGTCCGCTCGGCAGATTAGGGGTTAATAAATATAATATAGGGGTCGGCGGTGTTAGGGGTAGCAGATTAGGGGTACATAGGGATAACGTAGGTGGCGGCGCTTTGCGGTCGGAAGATTAGGGGTTAATTATTTTAAGTAGCTGGCGGCGACGTTGTGGGGGGCAGGTTAGGGGTTAATAAATGTAATACAGGGGTCGGCGGGGTTAGGGGCAGCAGATTAGGGGTACATAAGTATAACGTAGGTGGCGGTCGGCAGATTAGGGGTTAAAAATTTAAATCGAGTGGCGGCGATGTGGGGGGAGCTCGGTTTAGGGGTACATAGGTAGTTTATGGGTGTTAGTGTACTTTAGGGTACAGTAGTTAAGAGCTTTATGAACCGGCGTTAGCCAGAAAGCTCTTAACTCCTGCTATTTTCAGGCGGCTGGAATTTTGTCGTTAGAGCTCTAACGCTCACTTCAGAAACGACTCTAAATACCGGCGTTAGAAAGATCCCATTGAAAAGATAGGATACGCAAATGGCGTAGGGGGATCTGCGGTATGGAAAAGTCGCGGCTGAAAAGTGAGCGTTAGACCCTTTAATCACTGACTCCAAATACCAGCGGGCGGCCAAAACCAGCGTTAGGAGCCTCTAACGCTGGTTTTGACGGCTACCGCCGAACTCCAAATCTAGGCCTTAGTTATTGCACACTTAATAGACTACAGTATAGTGTAAATAAAACTTTTAAATGCACTGGGAAACCAAAAAAAAATGTGTGACTTCCATTATTGCTATTTTTGCTTTATTTCAGTGGTCTGGAACCAAATCAGCAATATCTCTGAGGTACGCCTTTAAATAGTGTATATAGTGTATATAGTGTTAGTGACCTGTAACTTGCTCCCTTTACCCCCTTTGTCCATATTCTATATTCATATATCCACATACATCCATGTGTATTTTTGCTTTGACCTTTCTGAACATCATATACAACAGATAACTGATATACTAACTATGGGTACTATGTCTGTGACATGGACCATCTTTTGTATTTTTTGTATTTTTAGTGAGTTGGTATCTATACCAACTCACTATACCTATTCAGTTAATATATTTATCGAAGCTATTGTAAGCTGTATATTCCAGCTTGCCATTAACTGAAATATAGGTTTTTTCTTTTCAGCCATTTTTCATTAATGTGCCATTCTCCTAGTTGCTATTGTGTCATTCTCATCACGATTATATTCCTACATATATACTTGCTGTCATATACTTTGTATTTTGCAAATCATATAGGTTAGACATACATAGGGTTAATTTAATTGTATAATCAGGATGTGCTAGATTGGGCGTTTCTTTTAATTACACTTTTAGTGTTTTAGCCAATTAGATTGTTTTCTACCTGTCTTAACTACCTTAGAGACATAGCACCTTAGGCTATGATTACGGCATTTAGCCGAAACATGTAAGCCACTGGTGCTACGCTCTTTCTACTCCTCTCCAAGGCTGTTGTTGGGACCGAGTGAGCTGCGTCTCACAAGAATTTCCGTTTTAAACGTTTATATAAAAAAGGACTGTTTTTAAAATATTCACCTGGGACTCCACTTCTTCATTTGGTACGCCTGTAAATACATATATACACATATAAATATATAGTGGTTATTTATAGTATAAAGTAGATCCGCACTCAATGAACTTTGATAAAACAAAACGTGGTTTATTGTTGTGACGTTTTGGAGATCAAACTGTCCCCTTCATCAGACCAAAAAAGTTTTTGGTCTGATAAAGGGGACGGTTTGATCTCCGAAACTTCACAACATTAAACCACGTTTTGTTTGTATGCATCACTATGCTTAAGCTCTTTGCTAAAGCTCTTTGTCTGCCTTTTTTTTCTAACACATGAGACCTCATATCTTTGAGCCCTTATAATTTTTTGTGCAATATTTAAAAAAAAAAAAATTATAACATTTATTAGATGGTGTTATTAGGAGTGTAACTGTACTTTGTAATGTATTTTTGATTTGTTTAGTGACACTTGCTTGTTTTGCAAAATAGTTTAACCGGAGCCCTTTACTTTCAACTTAAAATATGAGCGAAAAACCCAACAATAAACCCCTTTTCGCTTACATGTAATTGTTAGCGCTCCACTTGTAATCTGGCCAAAAATGTGTAAAGTGCACCACAATAAAGGGATATATGTTCAATAAAGTCAGATAGTGTCTTTTGGTTATAGAGGACAATAAACCTCAAAAGAAAGGGAGAAAAAAACACAATAGTGAAGTCCTGTAACAAATTAGCACCAAACGGACCTTACTCACATAATACACATATATGACTTAGCTCTCAGTATAAAAGCCCAATGTAAAAAATCCTCCACAGCATACAAGTGAAAACATTTTAACTTCTTAAAGGGACATGAAACCCAAAATGTTTCTTTCATGATTCAGATAGAGAATGCAATTTTAAACAACTTTCCGATTT
Organism: Bombina bombina; assembly: GCF_027579735.1. Lineage (NCBI taxonomy): Eukaryota > Metazoa > Chordata > Amphibia > Anura > Bombinatoridae > Bombina > Bombina bombina. The sequence goes on from NC_069504.1 coordinate 824,911,818, forward strand.
ACTACTATTATTTAATTTGCTTCCTTCTCTTGTTATCCTTTGCTGAAAGGTTTATCTAGGCAAGTTCAGGATCAGCAGAGAACCTAGGTTCTAGCTTTTGAATGGTGGCTGCATATATATATATATCTATTTATTGTGATGTGATTGGCTCACTCATGTGTTCAGTTAGAAACCAGTAGTGCATTGCTGATCCTTAAACAAATGATACCAAGAGAATAAAACAAATTAGATAATAGAAGTAAATTAGAAAGTTGTTTAAAATTGTATCCTCTATATGAATCATGAATGAAACATTTTGGGTTTTATGTCCCTTTAACCCTTTGAGTGCTAAGCTGGATTTAATATTTTTCTGATTTTTACTATTTTTAACAAAAAAATGTTTTGACTTTTTTTTTCCCCCCAGATCCCCAAGACTCATACCATTGGAAAGGTTAGGCGATTACCTTTCCAATGGTGGGTCTTGGGGGTCTGTAGCTGCTCAGATCCCTGAGATACAGGTTTCTAGCTTGTCCCCTTTCCCTATACTTTGTATTGTCAATTTTAAATCAAGTTGTGCGGTGACGTCATCACGTCATTACGCATGACATCACCGCATATAATGGGAAGCCCTGGCGATGCCTGTCAGTATGCAGGCCTGATTGCCAGGGTAGGAGCCGGTGGGAGCCCCCAGATCACCAAAAAGGTAGTTGAGTGCTAGCGACGGCTCTGATCCGTCGTTAGCACTCAAGGGGTTAATATTAAATATTTCATAAAATGTATTAACACCAAGTTACCCCCAAACCACTTTAAAATGAAAAAAAATATATATATATATATATATATATATATATATATTTATTTATTTATTTATTTATTTATACGTATATGCTTAACATGTTACAGATGCCTAATAGTCACTGTGTATATTTTATTCTCTTGATTTATGTCCTCCAGTCTGTTCCCCTGAGACTTTAACTTCACAATGTGCAGAACAAAACAGAAAGTACAATTTGAATTTTGTAGTTACTGCTGAGAGCACAGAGCTCTGAGCTTCATCTTCATAACCAAGATTTTCCCAAGGGAAACTGTAAAGTACCTCTCAGAACATCGTCCTCCTCAACGCTTCATTCTAGTAAGATACTTACCCTCTCTCACTGCAAATTGAATGACTACTGAAGATTTATATTGAGGAAAATGTTTTTATTTACAGTATCTTTCTTTCTCTCTTATACACCGACCACTCTCACTCTCTTATCACTGTCTTTCACCCCTTCTTGTTTTTCACTTCTCTCTTTTGTCTCTTCTGTCTGTCTCACGTTTGCCTCTGTCTTACTATTTCCTCTCTCTTGTTCATCTAACTCTCTCTCTTATATTTAATTTCTCTATGCACTCTCCTTTCTCTCACTCTATCCTCTCTATCCTCTTTACTTTCCTGCACATACTCTTCTCACTCTCTCAATTTCCTCTCCTCTCTCTCACTAGCTCACACTTTCTCTCTCTCTCTCTCTCTCTCTCTCTCTCTTCTCAGTCTATTATATCACTCTCTATTTCTCTTCACCCCCTCTCTTCCCTCTCACTTCCCTCTCTCTCAAACTCACTCTCTCCTCTCTCTCTTATTTCATTCTTTCTTTTTCCTCCTTTAATTCTATATCCTTTATACCTTCTTCTAAATCTATCTTCTTTCCTCTCTCACTAATTTTGATTTCTCTCTCACCATCTGTCCTCTCTCACTCACACTATCACCACCTCTCTCACTCAAACTATCACCCCCTCTCTCGCTCACACTATCATCCCCTCTCTCTTCTCTTTTACTTTATCTCTCTCTCCCTTGATTAGCTCAATCTCTCCTTTCTCTCAAAATCTATATCCACACTATCTCCTCATTCTCTCACTCTCTTTTAGACTTTAAAATATATAATTGAATACTATATATAGATAATATAACAGAAGGACAGCACTACTAATAAAACAAAACAAAACAATATTTATAAATATTATAATTTATCAGAATATCATAGGGTGTACGAGACAGGTATCGTCATCATACCCAAACACTAAATAATATAAACAATTCTCAGCACACCAATATTATATAAGCATATCAAATTTATAAAATAACATGAGTAAAAAAAAATGCAAAATATACCCAATGCTCTCCTCATTCATACCACACATTCATTATTAACACAAACAATAAAAAACAAACAAAGAGAAAGCAGAAAAAATCTCACTAGGCATTCCAATATGTTTCAATACATCTAAAACACCATTGGAACATTATCCCAAACCCCATATACGTAGGGGACAATCATTGTGACACAGTCCAAAGGTAATGAATATCTGGCCCTTTAAGATATACATTCATGTATTTTTTTTTTTCTTAAGGGCCGAGGCACAGTTCCTGTGAAAATGCCCAAAGACTAAGATGATCTTTGGGCCTAATTAGTGAGGTGCGGCCATGAGTGTATATCTTAAAGGGCAAGATATTCACTACTTCTGGACTGTGTCTCAATAAGTGTCCCCTATGTATAAATGCTTGTAGATAATGTTCCAATAATGTTTCAGATGTATTGATACATATTAATCTCTGTGGTATCAGAATGTTGTGGACAGTGTATCTTACCAGTGACATTGTAAAGAGACAGTCTCTGTTTTTAGAACTATAACTGAATATAATTCAACAGAACTTAGATACATTGGCTGACTAGTGATTTATTTTTTATTTTTGAAGTGATGACAGATGGCCCTCCCTTGGGAAACCTAGGGTGATTTTTTTCTCTTATTTTTTTTTTTTTTTGTATGAATGTGTAATTAGGAGAGCTTTAGGTATATTTTTCATTTTTTTACTTATGTTATTTAATAAATTTGATATTCTTATATAACCCCTTAAAGATCTTAAAGGTCTTTCAATTGGGATTACTTTTTTATAGCACGGTCTCGCTGCCAGTGGCAAAACTGCGCTATTCCAGGATGCCTGCAGAAGGGTGGGAGGTCATAATAGCGCGGTCCAGCAGCTAGCAGCAAGACCCGTGCTATTATGGCCTGAAAAAACCTTAATGACCAGCGAAGTACAGGGTATGTTGGGGTCATTTAGGCATTAATATTGGTGTGTGTTGAGAATTGTTTTTATTATTTATAATATATAGATTTCACAAATGTATTTCTTTCAAGAGCTACATAATACATTTTTATGAATTTTATTTTAGGAAAAAAGTGTGTTTTTGCAGAAACTTATAATTCATTAGATCACAGTAACCTGGTATCATTTCATTTTTACTTTTCATATGATATGTAATTACTCCATTTGTGCTTGTATTAGAATAGTGCACACAAATGGTTGCTTTTTTTGTGTGTATGGATTATAGCACAGTTGTGAGTAAAGTATTTCATTGAATGTTCTCTTCCATGTCTTTTACTGGTTAAAAACAGACAGCATGAACTGTAAACAGCAAAATAGAGTTGTTCTGCAGGCTACCAACAGCTCAGCATAAATTTATTGGCTTAATAATCTACTTGGGAACTGGATACAAGCCAAAGAGCCCTTAAAAGATAGGATCCCACCGAGGATAATACTTTCTCCGATTTACTAACCAAATGCACCACTGCTGTCTTAATTATAAACTCCCAAGAACAATCTTTTCCAAACCGGAGTACATGCCGACTACAAACACAAATGCTAGCTGTCTAAAAGCTGATCAGTTATGAAAAGAAAAAAGTATATCTTTTTATTCTTTTCTTTAATCTATCAATATTGTAGCGCCCTGGGGTGGATTTAAGCTGAACGATAGGGTTTAAGTAACTCTATTTCAATAGAAAATGTGTCTACAGATAACATAAAACAATAGCTTAAATGTATTACTTAAGGGGAGACTAATTACTAGATATTTCTTTTGTCTTGCTATACAGTAGGGATGTGCATTAGTTTTCAGATAAATATACATTTGTACCAAAAATCAGATATTCATTTTTGTAAACGAAAAATTAATATCGGAATGACTGCACCAATGAAATTTAAAGAAGATGAAAAAATACTGAGAAATTCATTATTTATATAATCGTTTCCTTTAAATTAGTTTTAAAGGGTAAAATATTTAACTTAATACGCTCTGGACAGCGTGCTAATTTGACAGGTCCCGGCCGCGCTAACAGGAGGCTTAGCGTGTTTGGCACCCAGGACTAGCACAAAGTTTAGTGCAGGTCCTGGGATCCGAAAGAGATAAGCCTCCTGCTAGCTTGCCAAGGGCTCTGGCAAGGAGAGGATCAGGATAGCGCACTCTCCAGAACGCTTTAAGGTAAGTATTTTACACTTTAAAAGTAATTGTGTAGCTACAGGTGAACTTTTAAATGTTCAACGAAAATTTGAATTTTGTTTTGTTTTAAACAAAATGAAAAACAAATAGTGCAGGTACAGTAATGAAAATTTACAGACCACTCTCTCTCTTATTTCATTCTCCCACTTTCATTTTCCTCTCTTTCTCAATCTTTTCTCCCTCTTTCCTTTCTCACTTATTTTGATTTCTCTCTCTATCCCTTCCCTATCTTTCACTCACATTATCATCCCCCTCTCTCTCTTCTTTTTCTCTTCTCTGACCACCCTCTCTTAAATAGCTCAATCTCTCTTTCCTCTCAAAATCTATCTCCACATTATCTCCTCATTCTCTCACTCTGTCTGCTCCCCCCCCACTCTGTTCTTCACGTTAAAATTACAAATCATCCAAATTTACACATTTTAAAATCAAATGAACAATATGGGCTACATTACGAGTGGAGTGCTAACAGTTACATGCAAGAGAAAAGAGGTTTATCGTGGATGTTTGCACGTGTCTGTTTTTTCTCGCTTGAGCACAATTGAAGTTAACGTGCGTTTGGTTAGAGCAACCTCAGAATTCTAGTCAACTGTTTCATGAAAAAAATCAAAAATACATTACAAAGTTCAGTTACACTCATAATATCTAATAAAAATGATTAAAAAATTATTGCAAAAAAAAGTTATAAGGGTTCAATGATATGCAGTCTCAGGTGTTAGGAAATTAAAGGCAGGCAAAGGGCTTTAACATACATACATATACATGTCTAAAAATAGATATGTATGTAAAGTGAGGAAAAAAATTATTTGATCGCCTGCTGATTTTGTACGTTTGCCCACTGACAAAGAAATGATGAGTCTATAATTTTAATGGTAGGTAAATTTTAACAGTGAGAGATAGAATAACAACACAAAACTCCAGAAAAACGCATTTCAAAAAAGTTATAAATTGATTTGCATTTTAATGAGTGAACTAAGTTTTTAATCCCCTATCAACCAGTAAAATTTCTGGCTCCCAGGAGTCTTTTAAACAGGTAATGAGTTGAGATTAGGAGAACTCTCTTAAAGGGAGTGCTCCCAATCTCAGCTTCTCAGCTTGTTACCTGTATAAAAGACACCTGTCCACAGAAGCAATCAGTCAATCAGATTCCAAACTCTCCACCATGGCAAAGACCAAAGAGCTGTCCAAGGATGTCCGGGACAAGATTGTAGACCTACACAAGGCTGGAATGGGCTACAAGACAATCGCCAAGCAGCTTGGTAAGAACCGACAACAGGAGGAATGCTGCCTATGACCCCAAAAACACCATCCCCTCCATCAAACATGGAGGTGGAAAACATTGTGCTTTGGGGGGATTTCTGCTAAGGGGACAGGACAACTTCACCACATAAATATGATGATGGTCTGGGCCATGCAGGGACATGTACTGTCTAATCTTGGATGAGAACCTCCTTCCCTCAGCCAAGGAATTGAAAATAGGTCGTGGAAGGGTATTCCAATATGACAATGACCCAAAACACACTGCCAAGGCAACAAAGGAGTGGCTCAAGAAGAAGCACATTAAGGTCCTGGAGTGACCTAGCCAATCTCCAGACCTTAATAATATAGAAAATCTGTGGAGGGAAAAAACGCATTTCAAAAAAGTTATAAATTGATTTGCATTTTAATGAGTGAACTAAGTTTTTAATCCCCTATCAACCAGTAAAATTTCTGGCTCCCAGGAGTCTTTTAAACAGGTAATGAGTTGAGATTAGGAGAACTCTCTTAAAGGGAGTGCTCCCAATCTCAGCTTCTCAGCTTGTTACCTGTATAAAAGACACCTGTCCACAGAAGCAATCAGTCAATCAGATTCCAAACTCTCCACCATGGCAAAGACCAAAGAGCTGTCCAAGGATGTCCGGGACAAGATTGTAGACCTACACAAGGCTGGAATGGGCTACAAGACAATCGCCAAGCAGCTTGGTAAGAAACCGACAACAGGAGGAATGCTGCCTATGACCCCAAAAACACCATCCCCTCCATCAAACATGGAGGTGGAAACATTGTGCTTTGGGGGGATTTCTGCTAAGGGGACAGGACAACTTCACCACATCAATATGATGATGGTCTGGGCCATGCAGGGACATGTACTGTCTAATCTTGGATGAGAACCTCCTTCCCTCAGCCAAGGAATTGAAAATAGGTCGTGGAAGGGTATTCCAATATGACAATGACCCAAAACACACTGCCAAGGCAACAAAGGAGTGGCTCAAGAAGAAGCACATTAAGGTCCTGGAGTGACCTAGCCAATCTCCAGACCTTAATAATATAGAAAATCTGTGGAGGGAGCTGAAGGTTCGAGTTGCCAAACGTCAGCCTCAAAACCTTAATGACTTGGGGAGGATCTGCAAAGAGGAGTGGGACAACATCCCTCCTGATATGTGGGCAAACCTGGTGGCCATGTAAAAGAAATGTCTGACCTCTGTGATTGCCCACAAGGGTTTTGCCACCAAGTACTAAGTCATGTTTTGCAAAGGGATCAAATACTTATTTCACTCATAAAAATGCAAATCAATTTATAACTTTTTAAATGTGTTTTTTTCAGGGTTTTTTTGTTGTTATTCTTTCTCTCACTGTTCAAATAAACCTACCATAAAAAATTATAGACTGATTATTTCTTTGTCAGTGGGCAAATGTACAAAATCAGCAGGGGATCAAATATTTTTATATATGTACATTTTTTTTTTATATATGTACATATATATATATATATATGTATATATATATATATATATATATATGTACATATGTATTTATATATTTATATATGTATTTACAGACATATATACACGTATAAAAACATAAATACACATCCCTAATTACATAATAACAAAATCCCTCCTCCCGGTAGGCCTATAGTATCTGGGATCAATGGTCTTGGTGAAAATATAGGCAAATACATTGACTGGTGTCTACGTCCACATCTATTGTCATTACCGTCATATGTACAAGACACTAGAGATGTCCTTAGAAAACTGGACAACATTTGTGTCTCATTTGTGGAATCCCTATACTCATGCATCCAACACACATTAGGAATTGAAGCAATCAAATATTGTTTGATGCAAAGAGGTAAACTGTATGAACAGCATACAAACTTAATTTTGCTGTTACTCCAATACCTTTTAGAACATTATTTTACTTTCAATAAACAAATTCTACAGACAGTTGGTAGGCACAGCTATGGGGGCCTGTTGTGCCTCCACATATGCCTGCCTACAGTATATCTGGGGAAGTGGGAAGCTGAAAATATCCTTGACATCCCAGAGAATTTTAGGAAGTCAATTGATTTGTGGATACGCTATATCGACAATGACCGTCTCCTATGGCATGGCTCAGTCTCTGATTTAAATAGTTTTATGCAAACTCTAAATGATAACTCTTGAAATTTAAAATGTATCTATGAGTAGAATAGTAATGATCTGACTTTCCTGGATTTAAACATTTCCAAAATTAGAGATAGACTAATTACTGAATCTTTCAGGAAGTTGACTGGAGCAAAAACATTGCTTGAAGCTAGCAGTCATCATCCTATTGCGCAAAATGAATCCATCCCTGTGGGACAGTTTCTAAGACATCAGAGAAACTGCTCCACAGTTGATGGATTTAAGACCCATGCTCTGGATCAAACTAAGCGGTTTAAAGCCTGTGGTTATTCTACTAAATGTATTAAACAAGGATATCATAGAGCTAAGGATATGGAACGCGAAACCTTGTTATATAAGGATAAAGAACCTAAACAATCCATTGTAAGATATAGTTCTACATACAATGATAGATGGAATGATATTAGGGAAATCCTTAGAAGGCATTGGGACATACTCACTATTGATTCGGAACTCACTGACATAGTGGGCAAATTTCCATTCCTCACTTCAAGAAAAGCACCTTCTTTAAGTGATAAGCTAGTTAATAGCCATTTTGTTGATTCTGACCCGAAGGTAAATTGGTTGGCTAAAAAGAAAGAAGATAATGGTTCTTTCAAATGTGGTAAATGCAATATTTGTACATTTATGATGAAAGGAAAAAATTACGAATTTGGATGGGAAACAATTTAAAGTAAAAGGACACATAAATTGTAAAAGCATTGGAGTGGTATATTTAGTAACATGTACATGTCCAAAGTTCTATGTTGGAAAAACCTATAGGGAAATCCTTGAGAGAATAAAGGAACATAGACGGGACATAATAAAAGAGAGGATCAAAAGTAGTGTAATAGCTAGACACTTTATGGATTGCCATAATAGTGAGGATAAGTGTTTAAGATGGATGGGGTTAGAGTTAATCGATTTAAGGTCCAGAGGAGGAGATATTGACAAATTACTCCTAAAAGATGAGTGTAAATGGATATATAATCTTAACTCTTTACAGCCAGTAGGACTAAATGAAGAAATAAAGGATGCTCCTTTCCTCACATAACGCAGCCACTACAAGCCTTTATAGTTCATATGCCCTTCTTTTTTGTATGATAATCTAATGAAAACTGAACTTGAACAATGATAGGATATTATTTAATAAGTGATGGAACCTTCCTTTAAATATATGTAAATGACTGTTTGTTCATATTCATCTTTATTATCTATTTTTTGTTGTTTGATTTTATTTCATTTATTTAGTTAAGAATACTGCTCTATATAATATAATTTACTTGAAATGCCTTTATATATGTTGGGATCTGGGTTAATGTTTTTCTGCTATTGGCAGATGAAAAAGATTTTTACGTGTCTAATGCATTGCATATTTTGAATGTCTGAAATTAATCCCACTCTCTCTCATATTATATTTTAATATAAGGATTAGACCTGAATATTATACACACATATATATTGTTTGCAAATGTTAGGTACTTGTAGGAAAATGTAAAGTAAGCAAAATGGTAATGAACAATCTGATTGGTCTATTTCACCTATTCCTATGTGAGAGGGTGTAAATTACATTTGCATACTTAGCTATCTCTGACGCTTGAAAAAGCCCTACGTAAATGACAAGGGTTATACGCGCGTAGCGCTATACAGTCACGCCCCCTTTCTTGTTTGAAGGTGGCGTGCAACTTATGGAGGAGCTTTGGAGGAGCCATTAAACTGTCATCCTTCTGATTGGGATATCAAAAGATGACCTGAGCGGTTAAGCAGTACCACTTCAACACAAACTTCCCGGCAGCTTGTAAATCCGGCTTACAGCTACAAGTGAAGGGATTTGCCTGTTATGGTGATTTGTATCAGACCAGTGAGTAGATGAACAGAGGGGCAGCTCTAGGAGGACCCAGGATTGATCGTAAGGGTCCATTGAGCTAAAGGAGTAATATTCCCTATTGCTGTCATTACTCTAGGAGGACTGATTAATCATACCTTCCTTTTCTGTCTGTTTATGCTCTGCCGTATTAACGCCTGCTTGTATACTAATCAGGACTGACCTGCTTTAAACTATCTTTGTGCAAATGCTACATGCATATCAATGTCTGCAAGGCTTATGTCTCATATGTGAATATACTAACTGACTGTGCAAGCATCTCTATGGATACCCTACCATACACTGCTCAATTACGTTTGCCCTCTTAACTCTCTTCCAACAGGATTGCTCATGATAGTGATATCTTTGATATACATATATGTGTGTTCTAACAATATTGGTGTGTTTTTTTTAATATATTTTAGTGCAGTGAGCCCTATGCAGTTAAGTAGATGAAACCATGTAAAAACATATTTATGCAATAATTCATATTTAATGAAGTAGTTTTTTACTGTGTATGTACTGTAAACATTGCACATTTCAATGTTTTGCACATAGTAGAATATGTTCTATGTATTTATAAATAGATATTTCTATATATATCTGTATATATCTATACCTATATACAATACAGTATAATCATCCATAATATATATATATATATATATATATATAGATATATGTTTTACCAAAATACCATCAGATATATGCAGAAATATGTATTTATAAATATATATAACATATTCTTCTATGTGAAGAACATTGGAATGTGAAATATTCATATTTTTTATGTCGGGTTACCGCACTTGAGAATATGTGATTGTGTTTGCGCACTTGTTTTGCGCCATTAACTTCTATGAGAGAATAAGTTTGGCTTTTTACGCTTGACGGTTAAGTGCCCCCAGCAAAAACAGTTTTACTTTCAACTTGTAAAATGGAACGCAACCCGAGGCGCCCACAATAAGCTTACTTTCTAGCAGAGCTAAGGCTTCACTTGTATTCTGGCTCTAAGTTTGCTGCAACCGTTTTCAATAGTCAAAATCTAACGGCCATTTGACTCATTTACAGGAGTCAATCTGGGCTTCAGTGTGCACCTGCAAGGCTAACCACTATGCTAGTATAAAGTGCATTGTTTTGCTGTTTCGTTATCTGCTGTAGCAAATTAGGAAAGATGATTAGATGGGTAAACGAAAAATGGGTTATGAAGGGGGCGCCTGAGGTAATCTGGGTTTTTTCATAATTAGTCTTTAGTTTGGATTTAATCTAATAGGGATAAGTTATGAATATTTATTTTGTGTCCCTACTGTATGATGTTATGGTTCCGCCTGTTGTAAATTTTCAGATACATTAGGTTGTATAATAATTTAAAAAATTTAAAAAGACCTGCTGATAAACTATAGGTTTTTGAATGTAAGGTACTCTTACTGTGAAAATGGTGTCTATATCTCCCAATATCAAATTTTATAAATTAAAAATAAAATAAAAATGATAATAAAAATGATAATGAAAAAAATGATGAAAATAATGAAGTAATAAAAAAAACGATAATATAAATCCTTCTTCCTCTAGTAGGTTTCTATTGGATAAACTTAGATCAATGTATGTATCGTGACTGAATGTCAAGTTTGTGGTAATGCTAAAAAATCGGTGTGCTAGTGCTAAAATTGTTAAATGCTAAAAGTTTCTTAGTAGATTCTAATTGTCTTCACAACATTAGAAATGCCTGTGAATTAATTCCTATGTGTTATCACTTGCGATGTGTAAGGGTGTGTTGTTTGTGAAAGATTTGAATTTCTTATATATGGACCTTGTAATTTGAAGATATAAAATTAAAAATATATGAAAATTAAAAAATGTGGTCAAATTTTAAAATTAAGTGCAAAAATTGTAATATATTAACAGTTCATTCTAACAAATAAATTGCCTATACATATTAATTACTTTACACAGTTTCAGTTATCGGAATTTCATTTAAATTTTCTAATAAACCATTGATATGCTCTTAAAAAAAGACACGGGTGTCCCCCAAATAATAAAAGATGCTTAATATGCTATAAAAATAGCTTAATTTAAAACAGGATAGTAATGCACAATGGGCGCCATGTACTAAGGCGTCATTTTTTTTCGCACAGACTGTTATCAAAATAACCCGCCGGCATTCGCACCATGCGGATGGCACTTCGTTACATGAATGTACTAAAAACCAAGCCGTAAAATTTTGCGTCTATTGTGTGTCAAATGACAATCGGATTATTGATAACTTTGAAGCTTCGTTCGGCGCGAAAGAGCAAAGTTAAGAAGCAGTCTGCGACCTGATTGGTTTAGTTCTCTTTACACCACGTGACGATCTAGGTGTCATAATCGCCAGACAAGCGGCAACGTCTGGCTGCTTGACATGTATATAATGTGCATTTTCCCAGAAATCTTAGAAAATTGTTTATTTACTTTTTCCGGTATTACACTTGACAAGATGGCTTGCTCCGGAGATTCTGCTACTTCTAAGAAAGCCTCGCAACCCTAACTTCTCGCATCAACAGAATGTTGTACTTGTTGATCTAGTACTCGAATATTATGACAATATTTATGGTAGTCGAGTCAAGCAAACCCCAGGCGCTCGTAAGAAGATTATTTGGGAGAAAATTAGTGACGCAGTGAGTGCTCAAGGACCCACTAAAAAAGATATCGAGTCCTGCAAAAAAAGGTTCAACGATATCAAGCGTCAAACTAAATCCAAAATTGCCAAAGAATATTCTTTGTTGAACAGTGGCGTCACTAGGGGGGGGCGGGGGGGGCGGGCCGCACCCGGGTGACACCCTCCAGGGGGTGACACCAAAAAAAAAAAATTTTTTTTTTTTTTTTTTTTTTATTGAAATTCAAAGAAATACAATGTTGAGATGCATAGATTATTTTATTAGAGGCTGGCATTTGTGAACATTAGTGGGACTGGGGAAGTTGTAGACACACAATTTTTTTGCCCCTTGAGCCAGTGCTGCAATTTCAACAAATAGTTTTCCCGGCTGCTTTTGCTTGTTTGTACTTTGCTCCTCCCCTGCCCAATTTCACTATGAATGTTGTGGGTGTGCCGTGGGGATTGGAAAGTTGCGCTGCTAGCCTAAACCTGCCTGCCTATCTGTGCTCACTGCTCAGTGACATGTGGCCCAGGGCCTGTGCACTGACAGACTTGGAACAGAGTCAGAGAGCAGAATTTTCATAGTTTGTGCGCCCTAAACCTTTTCTTCAGTGATTTATTTTAGTGTGCTCTGTTTATCTTTCATTTGATGTTCTGCTGAGCCAGGGAGCAGCTCTAGGGCATGAGCTTTATAATTAATGCAGTGCTAGTTAACATATTTTGTATGTGTGTGTGTCTGAGTTTGTGTGTGTCTCAGTGTTTGTGTGTGTGTGTTTTTGTGTGTGTGTCTGAGTGTGTTTCCGAGTGTTTGTGTGTGCATCTGAGTATGTTTTAAGTGTGTCTGAGTGGTTGTATGTGTGTGTGCCTGTGTTTTTGTGTGTGTCTGCTTTCTGGGGGGGGCGGGTGACACCATAACTTACCGCACAGCACCGGTGGACACCAACCCTAGTGACGCCACTGTTGTTTGAATAACATATATTGATATTAGAAATATACTCGCTAGCTGTTATTTCTTCAACAAAGGAGAACTAACGAATGAAGCAAATTAGATAATAGTAGTTAATTTTAATTTCTTTTTTATTGTATTCTCTATTGGAAACTGATCCAAAAACCAATAATGCTACAATAGTAGTCTAGTCCTTTCACTTAAGTACTTCTACCTGGCGTCAGGTTGATACCCCCTATAGTTTTCTATTGTATTCGCTACCTAAATGGTCGCAAAGCAAATCACGCAAAGTTACAGTGAAAGTTGGAGCGGGCGGATTAGTTGTAACATTCATAATTTCCGATTACAGCGAATTTACGTGCGATCGAACATGTAGTAAGTGGAAAAAGGCTTCGGAACGATGAGTTGAGTAAAATTACGATCGCTGATGAAAATAGTGGTTTTTCGAGCAGATCGCAGATTGATACATACGAGAAGCAGATTGTGAGCGAATTTTGACGCGGAAATACAGACGGACGGTCACTTCGAAGCTTAGTACATGGCGCCCAATGTGTACAACTTTCTATATAAATTTGCCAATAGAATCAGATTGTGGAAAAACTTAACAATTTGTTGTAAATACTGGCTGTCTACACAACCTTGTTGTATATATCGTTCTCAGTCCTCTGAGTAGCAGCTATTTGTTCATTAGGGTTAATGGAAAAATGAAAAAAAATTGCAAAACTTTCTATACAAATATGTCAGTAGAATCAGATAGTGAAAAAAATTACATTTGTGGCCAATAGTGGCTATTTACAAATTTGTTGTTATAACTTGTTCTTTAGGGCAAACGTAACAAATTGCAAAAAAATGAAAAAAAGGTTCTCTTTTCAATTTTCATGAAATAGATTGTTATTATGCTTGATTTCTGTCCGTTAGACTGTTCCGTTACTTTTCAAAGGTTTTGTTTTTCCACATACTGTATATATTCCAGTGTATCTCAGTACCTTATTTTTTCTTATGAGGGAGTCTCTCAAGGCTTTTGTGTTTGTTGCGATCGTCTTTTGCCATTTTGTGTTCTGTCTCCAAATTCGTATCCTGGTCACATGGCTCTTATTGACCAATAGGGAATGTGATGGTTCTTCGTGAGTGCGCGCACCTTCTGAGAATTGGTTCCAATGTTCTCAGCTCCTCCCGCTATTCCTCCAGGAACCTCCGTATAAGCAATGTATTACGGCAGGTTTTGGATGCAGCAGTCCTGGGAGCTTGTGCTGTTAAACTCTTCAGTAGTCAGAGCTATTTAGTAGTATCCACGCGTATTGATACATATTAAGCATCTTTTATTACTAGTTGGGATACCGTTTTTTTTTTTTTTAAAGAGAATATCAATGGTTTATTAGAAAATTTAAATTAATTTCCGAGTAACCGAAATTTGTGTAGAGTAATTAATATGTATAGGCAATTTATTTGTTAGAATGAACTGTTAATATGATTAAAATTTCTCACTTAATTTTAAAATTTGACCACATTTTTTCAATTTTCATATATTTTTTATTTTATTTCTTCAAATTACAAGGTCCTATATAAAAAAAATCAATATTTTACAAACACACCCTTACACATCGCAAGTGATAACACTTAGGAATTAATTCACAGTGAATTCTAAAGTTTGAAGACAATTAGAATCTATTAAGAACTTTTAGCATTGTAACAATTTTAGCACTAGCACAATCTGACAACCATTTTTAGCATTAGCACAACTTGACACCAGTCACGATACATTCTTGATCTAAGTTTATCCAATGAAAACCTACTAGAGGAAGAAGGATTTTTATTATTATCATTTTTTTATTACTATCATTATTTTCATCATTTTTTTCATCATCATTTTTATTTATTTTGAATTTTGAATTTATAAAAATTGATATTGGGAGATATAGGAGCCCATTTATCAAGCTCTGTAAGGTTCAGACTCGCCAGAAACAGAAGTTATGAAACAGCGGTCTAAAGACTGCTGCTCCATAACCCTGTCCGCTTGCTCTGATGAGGCGGACAGGAATCACCCGGAAATCAACCCAACGATTGGGTTGATTGACAACCCCCTGCTGGCGGCCCGATTGGCCACGAGTCTGCAGGGGGCGGTGTTGCACCAGCCGGCCTCTTGTGAACTGCTGGTGCAATGCTAATATGGAGAGCGTATTGCTCTCCGCATTCAGCGATGTCTGTCAGACCTAATCCGCACTGTGAGATCAGGGTCCGACAGAACATATGATAAATAGGCCCCATAGACACCATTTCACAGTAAGAGTACCTCACATTCAGAACCTATAGTTTATCAGCAGGTCTTTTTAAATTTTTAAAATTATATACAACCTAATATATCTGAAAATTTACAACAGTGGAACCATAACATCATACAGTAGGGACACAAAATAAATATTGATAACTTATCCCTATTAGATTATATCCAAACTAAAGACTAAGAATTAAAAAACCCAGATTGCCTTAAGGCGCCCCCTTCATAACCCATTTTTTCATTTTTTAAACCCGTGGAGTCAATTGGTGAGAGACCCCACTATTAAGGGAGGCCATATATGGTTAAGAGTTTAAACAGCTCATGAAAACCCAGCATTTGTATGATTAGCATGGGGTAGCCTTGAACAGTCCAACAGGGTGGATTTTCAGTTCTGAGAATGGTAATAATCCACAATTTTCAGAGCTAAATTACATGAAAATGGACACATTTAAAAATGAAAGCATATTGCAAAGTTGTTTTAATATACATTTTGGGCTAGATTATAAGTGGAGTGCAAAATATCGCTTTTTCAAAAGCGATATTTGTGCTTAATTAGTAATACCCAGCATATGCTAATGTGCGCTGGTATTACAAGTTAGGTTTAAAATGTTTCATGCAACCTTGCATTCACATTGCAAGGAAGCTTTGGCGCTAATGAGTTCCCATAGACCGCTATGTATGGTTTTTTTTTCTAAACGCCCCACACCCGCCAACTTTAACCCCTCAAAATATATTTTTTTGGGGGGGCAATTTGGGGTTATTTTGAAAATTAACTAGATATCTGATCTCTGGTTAATTTTCTAGTTGCTAATTGCTACCGTAAGTTCATGGAGTAGCAATAACCATCCACTTGTATGGCTGGTTTATTTATTGCATGCCTGTAATGGGTGAATTTGCCATTTTCGGGCATACAAAATATTTGTGCTCCACTTGCGATCTAGCCCTTTATGTTTATGTTTACTATCCCCTTTAAATTCAAAATGGCATTCCCTATTAAGGCCTAGCAGTGATAAAACATTAGCTCAAGTTAAATCAATAATGCTCTTATTCTTGTGATTATATTACAAGTTTGAAAGTAGTGTATCGCTCGGGGCAAAAACCCCTGTTGCACTCACCCCTGGACGTCAGATTTGCACCACCACGCAAAACCCCTCACATAACAGACTTCTATGGGTCAAAACTGCAAAACTCAGGTCCCGGATTTCATTTGAGCATTAACTTAAAGGTGCACTTAGCCTAAAGTTCTTTAGGAAATAGAAGAAATAGCGCTCACTGAAACAAATGTATACTGATCTTTTTCCATGCAGTTGATTCATTTCTGATGCAAATATAAACAAATAATTTAATGCACCTTTAAAAAAAAATGGTTTAATTGTTCTATTCCTTTTATTGGAACAGCATATTTTAAAGTGCTATCATTTTAAAAATGTGTTTTGTGTTTTTAGAAGAAAGGCAGACCTGCTATTCCTTTGACAAAAAAACAACAAAAAAAGTGCAAATCAGAATCTGGGACAGATTGTAGCTACAAGGTTTTAAGGGCTAGAAGCAAGCAATGCAGTCTTGTAGTACTGAGGGGAAAAAAAGTTTTAATAGGGTGACTTTCTGACTTTAAATTCTGAAACTCTGTCAAAGTATGTGAGGTTTTTAGATTCTTAAAATGATGACTTTTAATAAATCAGACCATCTTCACAGACAGTGGCATAAGCTCCAACTAATGACTGAGACATCTTCCTAATGAGTTGGTTCATCGCTAGAAAATAGCATAGATCCATCTGTTGTATTATTTCAAGATTTATTATAAAATGAACACTGAAACTTTATTACACAACTCATTTCTGACTATTAAACAGCAGGATATATAATATTAAAGAAATAATATTCTTTAGTAATTGATCGTGTTCTTTATTTTTTAAGAATTCATTGTATATAAAAAGTTTGTTTGTTTAGCATTTAAGGCTTCAATCACAAACTATTGGTCGATTTTGGTCGTTTTTTTATTTTTATTTTAAAATAAAACATTTTGGGCCAATTTATCAAGTGTCGGATGGATATGATCCGCTGTAGCGGATCAATGTCTGCCCGACATGGCTAAATGCCGACAGCATACGCTATCGGCATATAACATTGTACAAGCATTTCTAGTTAAATGCTTATGCAATGCCGCCCCCCCTGTTGATTTGCGGCCAATCGGATCGGTATAATTGCTGTCCGGCCGTCTGAGAGGTGGCGGATGAGTTAAGGAGCAGCGGTCTTACGACCCCTGTTTCTTAACTTATGTTACCGGTGAGCCTAACGGCTTACGCGGAAACTGCTTGATAATTTGGCCCCTATATTTCAAGGTAATCACAATTGCAGGTTTTCTGTATTATTTGAGCTGAAAAGTAGTTAACTTGCTGATAACACAGGCTAAGCTTAAAGGAATAGTCCAGTCAAAATTAAACTTTCATGATTCAGATAGAGCACGCAATTTTAAGCAACTTTCTAATTTACTCCTATTATCAATTTTGCTTTGTTCTCTTGTTATCTTTATTTGGAAAAGCAAGAATGTAAGCTTAGAGCCAGCCCATTTTGGGTTCAGCACCAGGGTAGAACTTTCTGATTGGTCTCTAAAATGTAGCTGAAAGCAAAAATGGGCCAGTTCCTAAGCTTACATTAAAATAAAGGATACCAAGAGAGTGAAGAAAAAATTGCTAATAGGAGTAAATTAGAAGTTGCTCAAAATTGCCTGCTCTATCTGAATCAATTAAAGTTTAATTTTGACTAGATTGTTCCTTTAACATGAGGATCACAATTAATTTTTTTGATACTTTTTAACAGGTTTTGAAGCACCATTTGTCACTTATTGAATTCTATTGGGACTCGATAAAGTAGAAAATGGCCCTTTCAACATATTCAAGACAATTTAAAGTTATTCTGTTATTTTGCACATATGTAATACACTTTGAAAAAGTCACACACTTATTTTAGATATGTACCAATATATGGCCTAAATTCATCAAACCTATAAATTAATCAGTGTTATATAGTCTGTTGGTAGTGGCAGGACAGAAACTTTACATATTTATATGTATTTAATAGACAAATATCTGACATCCCGTACAGCGATCATGACCGCTCGACATCGCTAATTGCCACCAGCAAACGCTGTAAGCATTTATCATTGCACAAGCTTTTCTAGTGAAATTCTTGTGCAGTGCTGCCCCCTGTTCAGCTTGCTTGGTCTGAAAATTTCTAAAGTAATATGTAAAAAGATAGCTGCAATTTATGGCAAAAGATAGCTGCAATTTTATGGCAAAGTGACTAAAATGTGTGTGTACTTTATTCCTGATTGTAGTCAAACTTGAGAAGTGTTGTAAAAGGTAATAACACACACCACAGACTCATACAACATACACACACTCTCATACAACACACATACACACACTCTCATACAACATACAAACAACACTCTCATACAACACTCACACTCTCATACAACACACATACACACATTCTCATACAAACACACACACCCTCAATACAGTACATACACTCTCATACAACTTACATGCACACACTCTCATACAACTCACATACACACACTCTCATATAACACACATACACACACTCTCATACAACACACACACACTCATACAATACACACATTCTCATACAACTCACATACACAAACTCTCATACAAACACACATACACACGTTCTCATAAAACACACACTCTCATACAACTCACATACAGACACTCTCATACAACACACACACTCTGATACAACTCATACAACACACACACTCTCATACAACTCACATACACACACTCTCATACAACACACACACTCTCATACAACTCACATATACACACTCTCATACAACTCACATACACATACACTCATACAACACACACTCTCATACAACTCACATACACACACTCTCATACAACACACACACTCTCATACAACTCACATACACACACTCTCATACAACACACACACTCTCATACAACTCACATACACACACTCTCATACAACACACACACTCTCATACAACTCACATACACACACTCTCATACAACAAACATACAAAACAGACACACCAAACACACTCTCATACTCTCATACAATACATATACTCTCATATAGCACATACAAAACAGACACACCACACATACTCTCCTACAACACACACACATGTTGCGACCCAGTAAACATAGTGTTGTTACCCTTAAAGACACTTAAAGGAACGTGAAAACCAATTTTTTTTATTTTATGATTCAGATAGAACCAGAGGCGGAACTCTGGGTGATGAGACAGTCGTTGACCCGCGACTGGGCCCAGGAGGTTCCTCCCGCAGTGGGGGCCCAACTACAGACAGGTTTTTTTGTTTTGTTTTTTAATTTAATTTTACAATTTTTTTTTTGCTGCCGGCCCGGACTCACTTCCCATTTTGGCACGCCGCCGTGCACATACAGTGCAGATACTTAGGCTTAGAGCAGGGGGGCCCACTGCCCAGGACGGAAGTAAAGCCTAGAGTCAGCCGCCTCCTCCTCCTGGACAGATTGCATGTGTTTCGGCTCGTGACTGCACGTGCAGTCTAGTCAGTAGGACTCTGTCTGGGGACATCGACTGGGAGTTTGCCGCAGCAGAGAGGAGCAGCAAAGACTCATCAGCAGTGTCGGCACAACTGTAAAGGTACGCACAATGGTCGGTAAGCCAGCTGGAAAGCTCAGACAGGGAGCTGGGGGTCACACATGAAGCAATGATCTGATTGGAATTAAACCATCCCTTTCACAGCTGATGCGGAAATTGAACAGCACAAGTCTACAGTGTTTGATGTCTGATACTTATCGCAAGTTCATTACCTGCAACAGTGGGGCCGGATTAGACTTGGGAAAAACAGCAGACTTCTGGTGAGTCTATATTTATATCAAATACCATTTATAAATTACATTATACAGCAGTAGTACGAAAGGCACACCAAACTGTACTTATGCATCAGAGTGAGGCTAAATGTATCACTGGAATATAGACAGTGTATAAAATATACACATGGCATTTGCAGGACAGCTGCGTTTACTTTATGAACTCAGTCTAAAGTCAATATCAGTTGGCAGTTTACAGTTATCTCTTGGCCAAGTTTACGAGGTGTGTAACTTCAGGAAATAAAACCAGTTTACCATACTGAGTATATTCCTTTACAACCAGTTTTGTGGCAACAGCTCTTCATTAGCATTATATAAACATCATATATGATCAGCAATAAATATTAGGTTACACTGTTATACATATATGAACAGTACTAATAACTGGGGGCTATACGTATATATCATATATTAACAGTACCTATATTAACAGTACTATATAGGAACAGTTCTAATAATTGCATTACATCTATATATTATTTATGAACAGTATCTATGACTATATTATACACATAATCTGCCCGGGTGCTATTTAATCACACCTATACCTGTGTTATATTTTGGCTCTGTCTTAGTATTACTTTGATCATCCCAGCAACAATCTGCATGTTGTTGTCCTTGCTATATCTTACAACACATTGATTTAGTTCCTCTTGGGTATAATACTATAACCTTGCATCAGTGTGCTATTACTTTTTGGCACAAATTGATTTCTACCCACATAGGAGACGTTGAATTAGATTATTTAATAGGAGAGGTCAAGGACCTCTTGTTATTTTTAAGTGTTTTGTCCCTATTTTAATTTTTTCTCAATAAAATTAAACATTTTAACCGCTTGTTTCCCCCCTTTTGGGAAATCATTTAGTTTTTTCTAGTTACCTTTCTCTTAAAGGGATACTAACCCTCATTTTTTTTCTTTCATGATTCAGATAGAGCATTCAATTTAAGCAACTTTCTAATTTACTTCCTATTATCAATTGTTCTTAGTTCTCATGTTATCTGTGTTTGAAAAAGCAGTAAGGTTAGGAGCTTGCCCATTTTTAGTTCAGGCACCTGGGTAGCGCTTGCTAATTGGTTTGCTACATTTAGCTACAAATCAGAAAGTGCTACCCAGGTGCGCTGAACAAAAAATGGGCTGGCTCTAAAGCTTACAGTAACTGCTTTTTCAAATCAAGATAGCATGAGAACAAAGAAAAATTGATAATAGGAGTAAATTAGAAAGTTGCTTAAAAATCTCATGCTCTATCTAAATCATGAAAGAAAAATATTGAGTTTAGTATACCTTTAAATCAATGTATATATATTTTCTATTTGGCTAGTATAGAGAAGTTGAGTGCTTGTTTAGTTACACACAACTTCTGTTGGTTTCGACCTTCTTTGCATTATCTTCTTTAGTGTACAGCACCTACTCCACAAGTAATACTATAAAATATTTGTATATTTACTTTTAGTGGAACTTCTCTATCTAAGTGGTGCCATTCTCCTTTTCCCCATTTTTTTCTTTCCTGTTCCCTTTTCACCATGATGCAGGTGGATCCCAGGCCACTTGGTAATGACATCAGTACTGAATGCCGGGCACAAACTTCTGTTGGTTTCGACCTTCTTTGCATTATCTTCTTTAGTGTACAGCACCTACTCCACAAGTAATACTATAAAATATTTGTATATTTACTTTAGTGGAACTTCTCTATCTAAGTGGGTGCCATTCTCCTTTTCCCATTTTTCTTTCCTGTTCCCTTTTCACCATGATGCAGGTGGATCCCAGGCCACTTGGTAATGACATCAGTACTGAATGCCGGGTCAGATGGGCCCCTTAAAAGGTGTTATCCTGGTTTCAATGGAAAACCACTGAGAACCCTGCAGGTATGCTTATCTACATATGCAGTGAAAACATTTGATTATTTATTTAAAGGGACAGTCTAGTTAAAATTAAAACTTTTATCATCAAATTGCTTTGTTCTCTTGGTATTCTTAGTTGAAAGATACAGCTAGTAGGCTCATTTAAGTTATCTAAGGCTGCCTCTTATCTCAATGCATTTGACAGTTTATTCCACAGTTAGAGGACATTATTCATGTGACATATAGATAACATTGTGCTCACGCCCGTAAAGTTACTTAAGATAGGGCATAATTGACTAAAATGCAAGGCTGTCAAAAGAATCAAAATAAGGTGGAAGCCCGCAGAGGCTTAGATACACGGTAATCACAGAGGTAAAAAGTATATTAATATAACCGTTGTTGGTTATGCAAAAGGTGGGAATGTATAATAAAGGTATTATCTATCTTTTTATACACTAACAATTCTGCAGTAGACTGTCCCTTTAAGTTCCATTGTCCTTGATTTATAATGCTCATGATGTTGAGGAATTGTCCTCTCTGTTGCAAGACCATGATGTAAATTCCACTGATCATCTCTTCACCTATCTTTCCTACAGATTTATTGAGTGGGTTCTACTGCCATTAAAATCTATAGTTGGGAAAGGTGCCCAATGTATGATATCTTTGCACATAAAATGAGAACCGCCTGCAACGCGGAAAAACACGACAATGACTTTTTGGAAAAATGCTTAAAAATTGTATAAGTTTCTGTAAATATAAAATATTTTGTAAGTCTAAAGTTGTCTCACTGGTGAAAACAGAAGAGTGTCTCAGAGACTTCAGAGGAACAAATAAAAGCCTTTCCTGGGCACCACCTCCAAACATAAAGCCTGTGTGAAATAACTTGTTTTGCTATTGTGTCTTGTAATTAAAAAATTGACAAAAAACTTATTATACCATATAAATGTACAAAAAAAAAAAAGGAGAGCAACTAACAAATAATGATTGGTAACAATAAAAAGTAACAGTCAATGATTACAAGGCATTATATTAGGCCTGAAGGACATTAAACTTCATAGAAGGCAAAAAAAAAAAAAGAGTAATAAGATAAACAACAATGAATACAACTAAAAAAAGGAGAAAACTCTCTCACTCTCCCCCCCACCCCCCCCCCCCCCACCATTACTACAATTGAGTATTAATAATTAATTCTATTCGATTTATAAAGTTTGTTTCTTGGAAAATAATAAAATCCCTCCAGATCTTCCAAAGAGTTATCTTTTTTCCTCTCTGATCTATAATCATAGGCCGCTGTTATTGCAGAATTTATCAGTAATTTATTTGCCTCATTGATAGAGGGAACTCTAGAGCTAATCCAGTTACTAAACAGTAATTTCCTATGAATTAATATATAACTGTTAGAATAAAGTTGCTTTTATTCCTCCATGAGTCTCGAGAAACCAATAGAATAGATTCCATTGATAAAGTTACTTTGATTTTTTATTACTTGGGAAAGAAAATATGCAACTTTTAACCAAAATTGTTTCACTTTTGGACAATCCCATAAGAGATGGCTTAAATCTGGATCGCTTGAGAGCATTTAAGACATTGATTTTTAACTTTCTTATTCCATTTGGCTACTCGTCGTGGTGTAAGATAGTCCCTGTTCACTAATCTAAATTGAGATTCCCTTAGATATGCTGATTGGCAACGTAATTGCGTTTTTTAAGGCTTCTAAAGAGATGGCTAAGAAGATCAGGCATATCCAAATAGGCATAATCCAAAGTATTCGCCAAATAAGAAATTAGCTCTGTTGAGCGTTTTGTCCCCTCTGTTGCTCTTAAAGTTTATAAATAGATGATAAAGACCATTTACCAGGATTAAATAGTGTCCAATAAGGGGTGATCTAACCATAAATGGGGAAATTTTCTTGCAAGCTTACAAATGTAGCTTTTTAATTGAAGAAAATAAAATGTATGTTTTAGTTTGAACTGTCGTGAATTTATCTTGAAATTTAACAAAGTTATACAACTTCCTAGAGTCTGGATCATAAAGATCTTTAATAGTTAGAGATTTAATTGGTGACCAGTTATTAAATATAGTAACTGTGTTTCCCAAAGGAAAATAACAGTTCCACCTGTTACTGGCAACCACTCAGAAATAGTAGATGTCCAAGAAGGCCTCATAGCTTTGCTCCATACTACTAGAATGTCTCTAAATAAAGGGGTGATTAGAGATTGTCCTTTACCAAAACTTTATTTGGATGCATGTACCATAAAGGCTTAAAGAGTGTGGAAAACAAACCTGCTCTTCTAGATATTTATTGGAAAATTTAAACGACTGTAATACCCAATCAATTGGCAATCGCAAAATGGTTGCAAAATTGTACCATTCCAGGATTCGGTAAGGCCAATCCCCCTCTGGGAAAAGTCTGGTACAGAATTTCAAGCTTTATTCTGGCTTTCCTCCCACTCCATAAGAAGTATCTTAGAGCTTGATTAAAATGCCATAAATACAGTTTCTTAATCAAGAGAGGAAGCATCCTGAGTATATATAGGATTTTAGGAATTGATGAAACATCTTGTAGAGGTTAATTTTACCCAAGATCGAACAGGGAAGAGCTGCCCAGCTCTTCATCTTATCTTTACTATCCTGAAGAATTGGGGAAATACGGTATTATCCCGATACCAGTCCACAGGATTGGCAGAGATTTAAAACCCAGATATTCAGGCAGGACATTTGTTTGAATAGATTGGTGTGGATTGAGAATAATTACATTTTTTCAACCAAAGTATTATGGATTTAGAAAAGTTGGTCTTGTAGCCAGAAACGGCATCGTACTTATCCAAAAGATTCAAAACAAAGGTTAATGGAATCCTTATGGTTAGCCACAAAAAGAAGGAGATCTCGGCAAACAACAACGTTTTTAATGCCATCTTGCCTATAGTAATTCCCGATAAAGTTCCTCTCAAGTTAATGCCAAAGGTTCTAATAGTTAAATCAAATAAAAGAGGAGATAGGGACAACCTTGATGGGTTCCCCTTGAAAGTGTGAAGGACTTAGAGATTGCCATTATTAAATTAATAAGGATGTCTAGTATCCGAGTATAATATTACCAATCAGATTAACAAAATTACCCTTAAAGCCAAACCTTTTAAAACCTCCACCAAAATGGCCACTCCACTCTGTCGAAGGCCTTCTCTGCATCCAAAGATAGCAGGAAGGCCTCTGGCAGAGCGGGAACTGTACAAGCAAATTGTATGTAGAATTTTCCTTTATATTACTTTCTGATACTCTCCCACTCACAAAGCCCACTTCATCGGGATGGATGATTTTAGGTAAAATGACCTTCAACCTCTCTGCCAAGATCTTCATCATAATCTTGTAATCAAGATTTAGCAGAGAGATTTGGGTCTATACGCAATAACTTCTGAGGGGTCTTTATTATTTTTGGGAATCAGAATGTATTAGCCCTTTTAAAATTCTCAGATATCTTAAAGTTATCCTCAAAATAAGTTTTATACAGATCCTTTAAAACCGGAATGATCTCATGAGAAAGCATCAAATAAAACTCCACCAGCAATTATCTGGGCCAGGGGTCTTCCTTCTAGACATTGAACTAATAGTCTTATATATTTCTTCTTCAAGAATTGGTTTATTCAAAATTTCAAGATCTGATTCTAAGGTTAGAGGGAAGATCATATTTGCTAGAAAAATTATTTTTAGCTTGCCGTAAGAGGATTCTGAGAGGTATAAAGTTAGTATAATAGTTCTGAAATAAAAGGGGCTATCTGATCTTGATCCGTAGTAGGGATATTATTATTATTTTTTTTTTTTTTTAAATTATTTTTTATTGAGGTTGTTGCGTAACAAACAAGGAAACAATGATCGCTTTTTAACAGCAAAAATACAAATAGAATTGAAACAAAATACTTTGACAGTAATAAGACAAACATTAGGTAGGCTTATGAAACCTAATTTTTGTTATAAGATAGCAGTAAAAGACTGACTAATTAGAAGGTCACGTTCAAGCCAGGAAAAGTAAGAGACAGCTGATAGTCAGATGGGAAGCCTTCTTATGGGCTTTTAGAAGTGAATAGGGAGTAAGGGGGGGGGGGGATTTCAGCGGCAAGCGCCGCTCATTGAGATAGGAGGAAGAATGGAGGGGCGGGAGCAACTTAGGGAGTGTCATGTGAACTGTGGTTAAACAACTGAAGCTGTTGCCAGAGAGGTAGTTATAGGGCAGCCTGCCCATATGAACTATACAGCATTGGGTAGTGTGAGATCTATGGGGCATATACATGAGAATATTCTAGCAGGGGAATTATGTTGAGTATAACCCATTGGTGCTATGTAGGGGGGTTATACACCATAATATCAGGGAAAATCTAGGTCATAGTTGAATATCGAATATATGGGCATATAGGCATATTGGGTGGAGATAAGTATATCTCATTCTAACTACTAACCAGGAAGGGAAGATAGTCACGTGTATAATTATTGGTACTAGATTAGGGGGAAAATAGATGGCGTGTGGAGTAGTTGGATCTTCCTAGTAGTATACAGAGATCTCTGCAGAAAGATATGACAGTTATAGCATAGAGTGTGGAATAATCACGGTATCTTGCAACAAGTCATAAATAGAAATTGCACACATATGATATATATATATTACAAGAGAGCTATAGCAATAATATATAGGTAAACCCCTAGTTTGTGTGTCATAATAGTGTGCAAAGATTTCTTTAAACAAACCTTAAGAGGAGTAGATTAGATAGGGCATAGATACTTTTTGACTGCTCCAGTAAACCTATGATTAAATTATTAACTTGTTATATTTTCCTCAGGGCCTCCATCCAAGCAAAATAAGTCACAGTGTGACATAAAGCCCAAATAGGAATTAGGTGTGTGTCAAATGTAGTGTCATAAGATAGCTAGATAACACATATGTACAATATATAACAATAAATAAGGAGGATTGTGAGCTGGTTTACCATTACATAACCTATGAGGCCAAAATAACCAAATTTAAATATACAAATTATGTGAACTTAAAAAACCCTAAAACAATAAATAATAAACAAGCTTGCATATAATAAGCAATAAGATGGGGTAGTTGTCTATATCTATATTGCTAGTACAGGCTAGTAACTTAACCAGGGCATGATAGGCTGGGTCAAAAAGTAGCTTTGTGCTGTACCGTAGAGCTAGAACTGCTGAGGATACTATATAACAGTAGATCTCTACTTGCAATAACCAATAGAAAAAACACACATAAACATTATATTACCCCGGCCAAAACTTCCGGCAGAGTCCAGTAATGTAAGGGTTCATCTTAAAGTGAAATATGATGCTACCTGGGTCCATCTCCAAAATCTGCATACAAATCCATCTATCATTAGGAATATAAATGTATACTGGTGACCTAAATATATATATTGGAAGTGATAAATGATGTTTAAATGTAGTCTCACCTTTAGGACTGAATATTTACAGTGAAGACCCCTCATGCGTCTCTCAGGTCAGGAGGGAGCTCAGGAGGGTGTGCAACTTACCCACTAAGAGGCTAACTATGGCTTAGGATATTGTGAAAAAGATCATTAAATACTAATAAAAAGTAAAAATATTAGGGAACCTAATAACATATGTGATCTCAAACACTTGGGGAGAAAAATTTTCCAGATTGTCATACTGATACTGGATATGACTATTATGCTCAAAAAATAGGTAACTATAAATAACAGAGAAACATGCAAGGTACAATACATGCAAACGATGGCCTCAACAGAACGAACTACACGAAAACGTGAAATAAAACATGCTACTTAACATTAGGGGAGTGTAAATTTATGAGAAGATATGAAGATAGAAGTGTCTCTAGTCCAGAGAGGTTGCTAGGGTTCGTATAGATTTCAGGCCACTTCCGACTTCCGGAGTGAGCCTAAAGAAAGCCAATAACAACCAGCTTATAATGCTTTATGAGTAAAATTGGTGTGGCAACATATTAACATATATACAACATTACACAGTAAGTCCCTAGAGAAAGGTAAATATAATTAGAGGGAGATTGTGTTAGGAGTGTGAAAACACATATAGTTTGCCCAGCTTTAAACCTATTGACAAGGTCACATTCAGCATTTAGTAATGTAAACGTATTCATCCTTTAGATAACTGCAGAAATATATTTAAGAACAGCAAAGTTCAAATAGATCAAAGTTCCCTTTCCGAAGTGTTCTATCAGACAAACCAACCCATCGGCTCATAAGGGATTTAGAGTTGTCATATCTTAGCCTATTCCAACTCTGAACTGAAGCAAGGTGTAGGAGTTATACTGCCTATTAGGCAGCACCTGGTAAAACAGGACCGGAACGATTGACCTACTAAGGAAGGAATCCCTCTTCAGTTCCACTGAGAGGGAACACTCCACTGACCAGCCAGAAGACCCGTTGAAATTTACAACCTGTGAGTGTCTTGCGATCCCGCTGCCGAAGAGAGAGCCGTGTTAGGTTGA
This sequence comes from Bombina bombina, assembly GCF_027579735.1. Lineage (NCBI taxonomy): Eukaryota > Metazoa > Chordata > Amphibia > Anura > Bombinatoridae > Bombina > Bombina bombina. The sequence continues at coordinate 824,940,461 of NC_069504.1, forward strand.
TTTGCAAGATTCAAAGATAATCTCCTCTGAAGAACTGAAGACCACCTTTCCTGCTGTGGTGTCAACCACATCTCTCAAGGAGGGACCATGGTAAGAAGTACAGGCTGCTTGTATTCATGTAGCGGTGCGCAGACAGATCTCCCCACACTCTCAGAAATGGGAGCATGTAGTAGTGTGTCACATCCTTGGGCCTGGAAGCTGGTAACCTATTCTATTTTTAGACTCCAGCAGGTCCACCTCGGTAGCTAAGTGCTTGCACCAATAATATTAAGTTCCCAAAGCTTTTATTCATCTTAGGCTCAAAGTCTAATAATAGGGCATGAGCAGTGACTGTAGCCCTCTCCATGATAGATACGGCAAATGGCGGTCCGTGCCCTGACCAGAGGTATGTATAATTCAATAAGGGGAGACTTAGCAAAACAGGTCCAAAATACAACCATCTAGTCCTTATACTGTCCATCAACAAGGCAGGTAGAGTAACTGCGACACAAAGATAGTATGATGAATCCCGTCTGCATAAGATTTCAGAAGGCTATCTGCGCCGCACACAGTCCACACTATCAGGAGAATTAGGCGATGCGCATTGGATGAAGTCTCTCAAGCTTTTTCAATAAAATATTAGGTCTGTTCAGAAGAATTGAATAATTTTACAAGGAATAATATCACATTTGATAAAATGGTAAGTCAGGAGCTCCTGAGAAATGTTGCTTTGGCGGTTGACTCTGCCCCCGATATTATTATTTTTAATAGCCACTATAGGGCTTCCTCAGAGTTTGTCTCATAAAGATTGATGCCAGAAATTGTACTCGCTTTTTTTTTTCTTTTTTTTAAACTTTTCAAATTTGCTTTTTTTATGTTAGGGCTCACTGTTTTATAAAGATAGCTATTCCTCCATTTTCATAGATTTTATTCTGTAATGTCTTGTAGGTGTGATGCCAGTATCCTTCACAGTATAGATCTTCCTAAGCAAGAGGTAAATAGTTTATGCGGTAGGATTCTGCACCATTGATTGTAATAGAGTGGTAGTTTGGGGATGTGGACAAGTTGTGGATACAAATCCCTTAGAGTTGGCACAAGTTTTGAATTGTGGTGTTGTGAAGAGATTTTCCTGGATTGTATTAGTTTCATAAACAGGTTTTAAGAAATCTAGGCCTAAAGAGATTAATTGATTTACAAGTACAAATTCAATGACCATGACAATGTTTGTGTTTCAAGGAGAAAAAAAGGTATGCAGCCAAATTTAAAAAAAATACATTTCCATTGTTTATTAAGTGGGGTTTATTTAAATGAATATTAAACAGTAAATACATGCTAGACATAATGATGTATTCAAAGCAAAAGATTAGCCTTAGAATAATATGCATTTGTTTTTCAATTGTATTAGTTTTTGAATATTAAAAATATAACTGTAAAGGTCTCTATAAGGTACTTTAGCTTCTATAAAGTAATGGGCACACCATGTTTGATCTAGTTTCCTATGTATCCCTGGTCCTAATTGTCCTCAGCAGGAAGGTAGATAAGGTGAAAACTTCAAAACAGTTCAAACATGGTGGGTGTGCATACTTTATAGAGAATCAGTGAAATTTAGAAAAACCAACAATTTTCAAAATTAAATTATAGGAAAAGAGGACAAAATAAATAATGAAAGTATATATAAGTATATATAAGTTTTGTTTAACTACACATAATTAAACATTTTATATTACAACCTCATATTGTTTAAAGGACCACTCAATGCTGTAGAATTGCATTATTAACAAGTGCATAATAAAAAGACAATGATTTAACACCTACTCTCTATTTTAAATAAGCATTAGATTTTTTTTCGGACAAATTAATTTTTCTCCCATTTGCCGCCCCCCCCTGTATTCATGTGACAGACATCAGCCAATCACAAACTAGTATAGTATACCCTGTGAGCTTGTGCACATGCCCAGTAGGATTTGTTCCCTAAAACGTGTGAATATAAAAAGGCTGTGCAAAATTTGATAATGGAAGTAAATTGGAAAATATCTTAAAACTGCTGCTCTATTTGAATCATAAACGTTTATTTTGACCTGAGTGTCCCTTTAATTCACTTTTAACTTCCCTTTTTTAAGGCGTAACTTTTGAATATTTTCTGCTTTCAGCCTTCAATAAGTACTAATGCCATTTTTTCCCATTTGTTTTCTTTAAAAGAGAGCATTTTAAAATGTATTTTCCATGGTATTTTTTTGTGAAAAGATACCTTGGTAGATTTTAAAAAGTAAGAAGTTCAAATGGCACTACAGAATGTATTTTTTTTTTTAAAATCAAAGTTTTTTTATTTAAGGTATTTAGCAGTACAAGATATATTGTCAGTACAATAGGTGCATCAACTCTATGACAGAAAAAAAAGAGAAAAAAAAAACAAACAACAATCCTCTATATACAAATACACCTCAGAAATATTTCACCTAAATTCCAAGGCAACATTTCAGAAAATAGATAAACATATATAATATTATCACAACATATATGAGTGCTACCATAGTCATTACTGATGCAAGAGCGATGAGCCAGTTTGATACCTTAAAATTTTTGTATATTTTCAGAAATTACTGATGTACCCTCTTTACAAGAATGAACTGCTTATAGGGAGATAATTTAAACTGGAATATTGAAAATAGTGGCATATGATATGGGAGGTACAGTATTTTATTATCATGTATAAACTGCCTATAGGAAGATAATTTAAACTGAAATATTTTAGAACAATGCCATAAGTAACTATGATAACAGGCTTGTAGGCTGTGGAGGAACAAGTCTAACTCAGATGCATGCTTCCATATTACACAATAAATACAAGAAAGCTCCTTTATTATGGCATAATTCCAATAGCTACAGTTAAATCATATGGTTCGATACAATGAGGTATTGTGACTTAATATATTTAGAGTAGTAAGAAGCTATATAGCATATGGTAGTACAGGTAAGAGAACAATTAACCTCTAATATGGCTCTAGAGGCTCATGAGAAATATATTAAACATAGCCAGTGTGAAGAAGATTAGCTTTCATGACCAAAGGGATTGAGATAATTAAAGTATTACCCGGCAGTTACTAACATGTATTGAGAAGACAATATTAGTTATTGGCCATATAAGGGTCTGAACACATTTGAAAAATACAACTAATTAGGAACTCTATCTACCGCCCCCAGAATACTTTCTAATGACAAAGGAGTGTAAGTAATGATCTTAAATCATAGTTAATACTTGCAGTACCTACTATCAACATTATGATTAACGTTAAATTCAAACAGTAAAACAGATGAACCACAATATTAAAATAAATGCTAGTCATATCACTAAACCCCAGTAACAGTGGCAAGTCCAGAATAGTTTAAAGGCCCATAACTTATAGTCCCCTTGCTCTAAGGTCGGATCTATTCAGCCTACACCTCTCTTGGGCAGCGGTTCCGTCATGGTAAAATATCTGAAGGAGAAGTTTCAACCCCATACAAGGAGTCTCTATGCCCGGGAGCTCCGCTCAACTTAGTACTCGCGGGTCCCGTTACCTGCAGATGGGTATGTAGCCTGGATTCGTGAAAAGTACCGACCTGCGATACAATCCAGGTTCCAAGGCCCTCTTCGTGTGAGCCGAACTGTGAGATATAGGTCTGGATTATACAGAGCTCCGCCCGTAGCTTCCTCTCGCGTACCCGGAGGGCCGGCCGCGCCATCACGGGTTTCAATCATACCAGATTCCGCATGGTGGGTTTGCAATGGAAGTGGAGTTTCACGTCCCAGTATACAGGCTGTGTATTATAGTCTCTTCCTGAACGGGAGCGTTTCCCCGGGTCAATGCTGTCTCGGCTGTCGATCTTAGATCTGCCCAAGAGTTGTAGTTCACTTTGGCAATGGGTGTAGCTGTGACAGATCATTATGAACACCGGCTCCACACTTAGATATATCACCACATTCTCTTCTCTTGACAAGCGTATGGTGTGCATGAGGTTTTCATAGTTACGGCAGATCCGAAGATCTAGATCTTGCAATAGAGCCTGTATCATCAAATTCATATCTTCCTCCATATAAGAATAGATTAATTAGCAAATGAGATCTTCCCCTCCACAGACTTTACGTAGCAGATGAATACTGCTTTACCCGGTTAAACTTGGAACCGGGGGGGGATAGATGTTATCGTGAGGTAGGCCGCAGCTCTCCAGCTTGTGTAACTCAGCTTCTACTCCATCCTCTTCTATGTAAATGGTGTCTTTTGAGGTAGCAGTGATTCCCAACCAAATAATCTGAAATATGAAATCTAAGTCCATGTGTATAGGTAGGGAAAAACATCCAAATATTTAGAAAAAGATCAGAGCTCAGTAGTTATGCGTCTTATCTTGGCCTCGGCTTAGTCACGCCCCCCCCACAGAATGTATTTTATACATTTAATCCCTATATGAGATACTCTATAGAATTAGACTTATTATAATGGGTTGTAGGTGCTGTGCATTCATCCTAGATACCACAGTGTGTGGGAGTGGTAAAGAACCACCTCCTGGACAGAAAACACTTATAGTACTCTGGGTATAAAAAAAAAAAAAATACTGCCTCTTTGTTCCCTTGTCCAGCGGTAAAAGTTCCCGCTTGATGGTCTTGCTCATCTCTGAAGAATTTGGTATGTTTTTTAACTTCCATTTCTTTGTGGAGTTCAATAATTTTGTTGTTGGACCTCACTAAGCTGTTTTTCAATATCGGATTGTTTTACCCAGGTTCCTTTAGTGAACTCTCCAGCTGTTTAATCTCCTCCCATAGGGTATCAAAAGCTTTTTGTAGATATTCCACTGTGAGCACTATTATGCCCAAGGAGCACTTATTTAATATTTGTTTGAATTTTGTGCAATATTCCTAGTTGTTTGCTAACAGAGTCAGTCTAGTGCTTATCCTCAGCCCCCTTGGGATTCTCTTTACCCTATGGTATTCAGCTAGGGTAGATGCATGTTGCTCATAGGACATGGTTTTCCTTGATAGCTTCTCATAACTCTGCATATTCATTTCCGTTTGTGGGGTTTTTAAAAAATCAGCAAGGAAAATTGCACAAAATTCGAACAACTATTAAATAAGTGCTCCTAGGACATAATAGTGCTCACAGTGCAATATCTAAAAAATGCTATTGTGAACCCAACGGGAGGAGATTAAACAGCTGGAGAGTTCACTAAAGGAACCTGGTAAAACATCAGATATCGAAAAACAGCTTAGTGAGACTCACCAGGGGGACTGGTTTAAACTTGAAAAGGATTTGCACAAATTCTTCAAGAGCCTTAAACTTAAGTCAATTTTTGCTAATTGTGATAAAAGTAATGTATCAGGCTAAAATGTTATCCAAGAATTGTCTATTAAATTTGGGGTCTTAGAAATAAGAGCAAATTTACTCCTGCTATTCATAATCACAGTATTGAAACATTTATCACCTTGGTTAAGGGTGATGTTAAAAATTTAAAGGAACGGAACAAAACTGTGCAGATGAGCAGCAGAGGTAAATGACATTTCAATTTCAATAAACAGCAATCCCAGGCCTTAAACACTTAAAAACAAATAAAGATATTATTATGAAACAGGCAGATAAGGGTGGAGCAGCTGTGGTAATAAGTAAAGAATATTATGTGAAGGAGATTCTCTCCCAACTAGCTGACACTGAAATATATGAAAAGTTGATCTCTGACCCATCAAAAATAATCTTGGAAACCATTGTAAATACTGTGGATAAGGGCTTCAGGCATGGGATAATAGATTTGGAAACAAGGAAATTTCTTATAAAAGACCAATACACTATTCCAGTGTTTTATACCCTGCCTAAAGTTCATAAAAAACTTTTAGAACCACCAGGTTGCCCAATAGTGGCAGGGACTGAGTCTGTTTTCACTAACATTTCAGTATACCTAGATAAAGTTCTTAGACCTTTTGTCAAGCAATTCCTATATCAGAGATACTAGTGATTTTTGCTAAAAATTTATGAATTATTATGGGATTATGAAAAAAGCATCCTCTACAGTCTTGATATTGTCAGTCTATATACAATTACCCACACGAGTGGGATGGATGTTTTTAAGAGTGTCCTGGCAGCCAGCAATAAGTTTACTTTGCAAGAAAAACAGTTCATTATTGAATTATTGGAAATTATTTTGTGTTGCAAATATTTTTTGTTTCAGGATACTTCTATAAACAGCGACAAGGGACAGCTATGGGGTCCAATGTTGCCCCTACATATGCCAACATAATATGAATTGGTACAAAGAGCATTTAGTTTTTCAAATGAATTATTTCCTCTGTATGGTAGACATATTTTTGGCATATGTTGGGGTGACATTGGATCCCTAAAAGAATTTGTACATATTCTCAATCTCAACTCTAGATAACATTAAGTTTATCCTTACATGGAGTGAGGAGAGTGTTATTTTTTTTTGGACACAAAGGTGTTTAAACATAATGGATCATTATTAACAGATCTTTTTTCACAAAGAAACAGACCACAAAACTTTGTTGCATTATACCAGTGCCCACCCTCCTTCATTAAAAAAATCCTTGCCTAAGAGTCAATTGTTGAGAGTCAAAAGAATTGTAAAAGATGATACATTAGTTGAGGCCAGACTGACCAAGGAAGGCATATGTTTTATGGAAAGGGGCTACCCTGTATAATTAATTAAAGAGAGCATAGAAGAAGTGAATAGGATTCTACGTAAAAAAAGCGCTTGAACTTACGGAAAAGAAAGGATAGGGATAAAAGAATGGTATTTGTCTTGGGATTTAATACAGCTTTAAGATACTGAAAATAATTAGACACCACTGGCATATTATTAATGACTGTCATCCTGAAGTTAAAATCTTTAAGGATCCCCCTATGCCCGGCATATACACGCCCATCAAATTTGAGGGACATGCTAGTTAGGGCAGATGTGGGTAGTCTAAACAGAGACACTACCGGCAACCTTAGTACACAAAAGAAGGGTTCTTTCCCATGTTTAGGCTGCTCTAGCTGCAATAGTGGTAATCAAAAGGGGACAGTTTCTTTCAATCCAACAAACTGGTAAAAAGATTTATAATGAATGTGTATTTCACCTGCAATGCTACATTGTTCTGTACATAATTAAGTGCTGTGTGCCAAAATTTATATATAGGTGAAATGACACATATGGTAAGAGATAGGCTGGTACAACATAAATCTAGCATCTGAAGGGGAGATAAAGAAGCCCCTGTAGCTTGTCACTTTCTAGAGACAGGTCACGCAATTTCACATTTAAGGTTTCAAATAATAGACTGGGTCCCTACACCCAGGAGAGGGGGCAATACGGAGCTGTTATTAAAAAGAAAATAAATGTTTTGGATTTATACCTTAGATTCTCTAAAACCAAAAGGCATGAATAGAGACTTTGACCCAGGTATATTTCTCTAGTAGATCTTTGCAAAGGGGATTAAATAACATTATTGCCTCATTAATAATTGTGTAATAGATAACCTGCTACATATCTGTATTCATATTGTGTATGTCTTTAATTAAATAGAAAATTAACTCTCCTTCCAACAGAGGGAGCTAAAATGACCTAAGAGTAAAGCAGAGAAGGTAGAGTAAAGGGGAGGAGTTAGTCCACATGGTTTAGGTATTCAAAGGTGTTATTTTGCACATGTATAATTTACATGGACTAAGGGTATGTGACCGAAACGTAGTCATTTGTATATCTGCTCTTGTCATAAATAATAAAAAGGAATATTCTTGCATACTTCGGGTGATGCTGCCTATTCGGGTGGTGCTGCCCATTTATTGAATTGTGATTTATTTGCGTCAGGTATTTGCTGTAACCTGTTGGCATGCACACCTGCCTACCCTTTGTGCCGATTACATTGGACATTATATAAATAATACCAGAATGGAAATATATTCAAATTAAGTAAACTTTGAAATTGCAGATATGAAATAGAGGTATTAAGGCTAATAAGGAAGAAAAGTATGCATTAACCTATGTAAATAATTAGGGTACTTAACTATAAAGAAAGTCATTTTGTATTAAATGTAATAAAGAGTCAGTCTGTAAGGACGAGCTATGCACTGACACTCGGTATAAATTACTGCTGGTTGTACTATTGTGTTATTTTTATCAGACCAGATCCATTTGTATGTTTATTGTCCACTCATTTCTGCTGGCATTTTCAATAACTATACTATGTAGAAATGATCTTAGATGTGTTATCTATTAAAAAGTCTACTGTATTAGGGATCAGTACCACATGATAGCTTGAAATCAACCTCAATTTAAAATTTCCTTTCTAAATACAAATACAAAACACATTGTTATGTGTACTAACTAATTCCACTTATACACTGGTGTTAGACCAAAGATTTGGCATAATAGTAAATGCAGAGCTCTGGTAAATATAGAACATTATATTTGATTTTTTTACTTTGTTCTCAGCACCCTCACACTTGAGGTCATGCTAATTTCTCCCATTACACCGCATTCCCTTTTTTTTCTTTTTATAGTCCACACACCATTCTTTCTCCCTTCATCTATTACACTTCCCTTTCATGGGACATCTCACATCCCCCCATTTCATTAGTTATCGTAACACATTGACCCAATTTATTTGGCACACAATCAATCTGTTCATCACTCCACTTCCTCAGAAGCTTATTCACCCACACATCTACCCCTTCTTCCCCGTTTGTTTTTTGTTTGTTTTTTTCCTTCTCTCCCATTTTATGGAGAGGTTTGTAACTTTACTTAAACGAAGATCACCAAATATGCCTCTGAAATCCAAAGATAATAAAGCCAAAATGAATATCAGTACATCCCAAGAAAGCTCCTTGGAACCTTACAGATTCTTCCTATTCCGCACCTGGTTCACAAACTTGGCAAGGAAAATCTCAGATCTAATAGCTCCACAAATTGATTTTTTTTAAAAAGAAATGTAATGCATTCACCCCCAACTTGATCATTTGACTCAAAATCTGTCTCTGTTAGCTGGTGATTTACAGAAATTCAATAAAAGACTGAATGAGGTTGAATCACGAGTTTCGGAAATAGAAGTAAGAGTTAATAAACATGATAAAGAAAATTTGCAACAAGATTCTCTAGTATTGAAATTACAGGCAAAAAATTGTTGAACTTGAGGAACGATCAAGAAGAAACAATTTACGCTTTATTGGTATCCCTGAATTAATTGACTCTTCTTGCCTTTGTGATTTTTATATCTGAGAAATTGCCTGAACTGTTAGAAATGCCAAGTGCAAAAAACCTCAATAAGAGTGAAAAGGAGCTCATAGGATTGGGCAGATACATAAGGTCCAAACAGCAAACCAGGTCTCAAGACCAGTAATAGCAGAATTGTTAAGTTATCAGGATAAATTTGATATTCTGTTCCATTTAAAAAAAAAGAAAAAAGAAATAAAACTGGGGAGAGAACAACATTCTTTATTTCAAGACTTTTCATACGAGACTTCTGTAAAAAGAAAAGAAATGGCTGGCATTTGTTCCAATAAATAGAAGCAGGTTTAATAGTATATATAACATGTCCTGCAATACTTAAGGTTAAAAAAGAGGGTAAGACCCTCACATTCAACACTGTGGATGAAGCAAAAATGTTTCTTAAAAACCTATAAAAGATTAGATATGTGGCCTGGTTACAAGTTACTTGTGTGTTTTCCTATTTTCCTCCCTTTTTTATTTTTCTCTCCTCTCCCTCTCTCACTATCTATATGCAGCCGAAATATACTTTTGTGTGCTCATCATAGGCATAAGTAGAATATGGATTACTTAAATTTGATTTCATGGAATGTTTAGGGGTATTGTAACACCAATAAAGAGGAAACCTATTTTAAAACACTAAGGGCCTAGATTTAGAGTTGGGCGGTAGCCGTCAAAACCAGCGTTAGAGGCTCCTAACGCTGGTTTTGGGCTACCGCCGGTATTTAGAGTCAGTCATTAAAGGGTCTAACGCTCACTTTCCAGCCGCGACTTTTCCATACCGCAGATCCCCTTACGTCATTTGCGTATCCTATCTTTTCAATGGGATATTTCTAACGCCGGTATTTAGAGTCGTGGCTGAAGTGAGCGTTAGAAATCTGACGACAAAACTCCAGCCGCAGAAAAAAGTCAGTAGTTAAGAGCTTTCTGGGCTAACGCCGGTTTATAAAGCTCTTAACTACTGTGCTCTAAAGTACACTAACACCCATAAACTACCTATGTTACCCCTAAACCGAGGTCCCCCCCACATCGCCGCCACTCGATTAAATTTTTTTAACCCCTAATTCTGCCGACCGCCACCTACGTTATATTTATGTACCCCTAATCTGCTGCCCCTAACACCGCCGACCCCTATATTATATTTATTAACCCCTAACCTGCCCCCCACAACGTCGCAGCCAGCTACCTACAATAATTAACCCCTAATCTGCCGACCGCAAAAGCGCCGCCACCTACGTTATCCTTACGTACCCCTAATCTGCGGCCCCTAACACCGCCGACCCCTATATTATATTTATTAACCCCTAATCTGCCCCCCTCAATGTCGCCTCCACCTGCCTACACTTATTAACCCCTAATCTGCCGAGCGGACCGCACCGCTACTATAATAAAGTTATTAACCCCTAATCTGCCTCACTCCCGCCTCAATAACCCTATAATAAATAGTATTAACCCCTAATCTGCCCTCCCTAACATCGCCGACACCTAACTTCAATTATTAAACCCCTTAATCTGCCGACCAAATCTCGCCACTACTGTAATAAATGGATTAACCCCTAAAGCTAAGTCTAACCCTAACACTAACACCCCCTAAGTTAAATATAATTTAAATCTAACGAAATAAATTAACTCTTATTAAATAAATTATTCCTATTTAAAGCTAAATACTTACCTGTAAAATAAACCCTAATATAGCTACAATATAAATTATAATTATATTATAGCTATTTTAGGATTTATATTTATTTCTACAGGTAACTTTGTATTTATTTTAACCAGGTACAATAGCTATTAAATAGTTAAGAACTATTTAATAGCTAAAATAGTTAAAATAATTAACAAAATGACCTGTAAAATAAATCCTAACCTAAGTTACAATTAAACCTAACACTACACGATCAATAAATTAATTAAATAAAATACCTACAATTATCTACAATTAAACCTAACACTACACTATCAATAAATTAATTAAATACAATATCTACAAATAATACAATGAAATAAACTAACTAAAGTACAAAAAATAAAAAAGAACTAAGTTACAAAAATAAAAAAATATTTACAAACATTAGAAAAATATTACAACAATTTTAAACTAATTACACCTACTCTAAGCCCCCTAATAAAATAACAAAGCCCCCCAAAATAATAAAAATGCCCTACCCTATTCTAAATTAAAAAAGTTCAAAGCTCTTTTACCTTACCAGTCCTGAACAGGGCCCTTTGCGGGGCATGCCCCAAAGAATTCAGCTCTTTTGCCTGTAAAAAAAACACATACAATACCCCCCCAACATTACAACCCACCACCCACATACCCCTAATCTAACCCCAAACCCCCCTGTAAATAAACCTAACACTAAGCCCCTGAAGATCTTCCTACCTTATCTTCACCATACCAGGTCACCGATCCGTCCTCGGAAGTCTTGATCCAAGCCTCGGAAGTGTTGATCCAAGCCCAAGCGGGGGGCTGAAAAGTGACGTCCATCCTCGTGCTGAAGTCTGGATCCAAGCGGCGGCTGAAGAACTCCATCATCGGGCTGATGTTGAAGTCCATCATCGGGATGAAGTCTTCTATCTAGCCGCATCTTCAATCTTCTTTCTTCTGGAGCGGAGCGGAGCCATCTTCTTTCCAACAGATGCGGATCCAACCTCTTCAACCGACGCCTACTCGCCGAATAACGATTTCCTTTAAATGACGTCATCCAAGATGGCGTCCCTCGAATTCTGATTGGCTGATAGGATTCTATCAGCCAATTGGGAATTAAGGTAGGAAAAATTCTGATTGGCTGATGGAATCAGCCAATCAGAATCAAGTTCAATCCGATTGGCTGATCCAATCAGCCAATCAGATTGAGCTTGCATTCTATTGGCTGTTCGAGGAGATTTTAATTTAGTTTCACAGCTACCAATAGATACATTAGATAAGAATAAAAAAAAAAAAATCGTGGTAATCACTATAGAGGAAACAGAATCATTAGAAAACTTAGAAACATGCCTTAAATTAAAGATATCTAGAGGATCCAAAATCCAGATCATAGAGAATACACATGTGAATCTAAGTCTTACAAATCTTTCTCCAGAATTGACATGTACATGGTTAATGAAAAAATACTTTGTCATGACCTGAAAACAAAGATTAATTCCATTATAATATTGGACCACGCGCCCATATCATTGGAATATCCATCTACCCCAATAACAAACCAATCCTCTGCTTTTTTCTTCCTGAAATATCTGTTTACTAATATTAAGTTTACAAATTGGCTAGTTTTCGCCTGCCAACAATACAAAAATTTAAATCTGCATTCGGTAGAAAAACCCGAAATTTATTGGGAAGGATCAAAAGCTGTGCTAAGAGGGGAAATAAAAGCTTATTAAGTAAATGGGAAAAAAAGTAAACTACTGAAATTCTCAATTAGCAAATCAATTACGGAATGCTTATAACACATATTTAGCTAATCAATTAAAACAGAATTGGGACAGATATGTTTGGGCAAAAAAAGAAAGAGAAATTTATCTAGCTCAATTAACAACCCAAGATTCACTTTGGGCTTGGTGCTAACTTTATAGATTTGGGGGTAAAAATGGGCAAATATTTAGCAATTGCGGCTAAGCAGGAGAGAATCTAACATAATAGAGGCTATTGTTAATAAAGGAACAAGATATATAAAGAACAAACAATTTACCATGCAATTTCTGGAATATTATAAAAATTTCTATAAAGAAGACAAAATAGATAAACAAAAAAGAAAGAGTTTTGGGGTAACTGTTCTCTTCCCCAGATAGATTCAGACAAGTTACAATACTTAAACAAACCAATAGAGATAGACAAAGTTGATTAAAGCAATCAAAAGGCAATTTTAAATAAAGCCCCTGGTCTAGGACGGTCTTACGAATATTATAAAATTCTTGCAGACCATATTATTATCCCATTACTTGACTTATTTCATTCTTATTATATTAAAAGGGAAAGAAATTGCAGGAATTCACAAAATCATACATCACTCTAATTTGTAAAAAGAATAAAGATCCAGAAACTATTTTGCTCCTCAATACAGATTATAAACTATTAACAGGTATTATAGCTAGGAGAATGAAAACTTTTATGAGCAAACTAATTCACGTGGATGAAACGGGATTCATGGCTGGAAGATCGTCTTTTTTTAATATAAGAAAAGTCCTTCTCACATTGGATTTCTTTTCAAGTGTCCCAGATAGTATAAAGCCTAATCTTGATAGAGCTATAATATCAGTTGTTGTGCAGAAGTTTTTCGACTATGTGAGTTGGGACCATATTTTTAATCCTTTGGTTAAAGCACACCACCCTGCCCAGGTGTGTTCCAGACAATGTGATTATGGTATAATATATATAATATATATATATATATATATATACACAAGAGAGAAGCACACTCACAGGAACGAAAAACTGGCTCAATACTATTGTTAGCCTGTTCTATGGCGATTTACCACCTGGGTGCAGTTTTCTTTTAGCCCAGTAATGCTTTTCACAGAGAAGAACTTTCCTGTAGTATATCAGTCTGATCCCGCCTATTACGGTCAGTCCAGCGCTGAAATACCAGGCAATTCCTCTCTGAACAAGGAACACAGCAACCCCAGATGATCGTTTCGTCCTTCATTGGGCCTCGTCAGTGAGGTGTAGCCATATTATTCTAAGCACACTGAGCAAGGAGTCCACGTCTGGTTTCCCCTTTTTCCCATAGGGAGAAAAAAAAACACAAAGAGAGAAGCACACTCACAGGGAACGAACAACTGGCTCAATACTATTGTTAGCCTGTTCTATGGCGATTTACCACCTGGGTGCAGTTTCTTTTAGCCCAGTAATGCTTTTCACAGAGAAGAACTTTCCTGTAGTATATCAGTCTGATCCCGCCTATTATGGTCAGTCCAGCGCCGAAATACCAGGCAATTCCTCTCTGAACAAGGAACACAGCAACCACTCTGTGAAAAGGCATTCCTGGGCTAAAAGTTGCACCCAGGTGGTAAATCTCCATTGAACAGGCTAACAATGGTATTGAGCCAGTTGTTCGTTCCTGTGAGTGCCCTTCTCTCTGTATGTATTTAGTCTCCCTATGGAAAAAAAGGGGCAACCAGACGTGGACTCCTTGCTCAGTGTGCTTAGAGGAATATGCTACACCTCACTGACGAGGCCCCAATGAAGGCCGAAAACGATCGTCTGGGGTTGCTGTGTTCCTTGTTCAGAGAGGAAATGCCTGGTATTTCGGCGCTGGGCTGACTGTAATAGGCGGGATCAGACTGATATACTGCAGGAAAGTTCCACTCTGTGAAAAGCATTCCTGGGCTAAAAAGTTGCACCAAGGTGGTAAATCGCCATAGAACAGGCTAACAATGGTATTGAGCCAGTTGTTAGTTCCTGTGAGTGCACTTCTCTCTGTATATATATAAAGCTAGGGAGTTCTGTGCAGTCATAATTTGAGGCAGTACTGCAGTGTTGGAATTCTGTATTTGAATATTAGAATCGAATGATTCAGCCCAGCAAAGCTAAACTGTTTAGTGTTAGGACCAGTCTATTTTAGGACACCTTGTAAGGGGGTGACTGACTTAGCAGAATATGGCCATATTGTGTGACTATGATCCCAATTGAAAAATTTAAAGCATATAAGCAAAATTTTTTGCAGCATAAATATATGTTAATAATATTGCGTGACAATAATCCCAATTTTATTTTAACAATTTTAAGAATATTTAGCAAGCAAAAATATTTTTGCAGCATATATAAATATGTTATAAATATGTGTACTTAAGTGTTTGAATGTATGCCAATATTTGTTGTTGTTTTGTAATTATTTGGTCACTTTGGCAGCACTCCCACAATATGTGTGCTAACATATAAAATGTTTTTTTTGTGTGCTTAACCAAACCCCCTTGCATTTCTTAAATAGGGAGCTGACCAAATCCCTTTGGTTAAAGCAGACCACCCTGCCCAGGTGTGTTCCAGACAATGTGATTGTGGTATATATATATATATATATAGTATATATATATATATATAATATATATATATATATATAGCTAGGGAGTTAATTCTGTGCAGTCATAATTTGAGGCATAGTACTGCAGTGTTGGAATTCTGTATTTGAATATTAGAATCGAATGATTCAGCCCAGCAAAGCTAAACTGTTTAGTGTTAGGACCAGTCTATTTTAGGACACCTTGTAAGGGGTGACTGACCTAGTAGAATATGGCCATATTGTGTGACTAAGATCCCAATTGAAAAATTTAAAGCATACAGGCAAAATTTTTTGCAGCATAAATATATGTTAATAATATTGCGTGACAATGATCCCAATTTTATTTCAACAATTTTAAGAATATTTAGCAAGCAAAAATATTTTTGCAGCATATATAAATATGTTATAAATATGTGTACTTAAGTGTTTGAATGTATGCCAATACTTGTTGTTGTTTTTGTAATTATTTTGGTCACTTTGGCAAGCACTCCCACAATATGTGTGCTAACATATAAAATGTTTTTTTTGTGTGCTTAACCAAACCCCCTTGCATTTCTTAAATAGGGAGCTGACAAATCCCTTTGGTTAAAGCACACCACCCTGCCCAGGTGTGTTCCAGACAATGTGATTGTGGTATATATATATATATATATATATATATATATATAAAGCTAGGGAGTTTCATTCTGTGCAGTCATAATTTGAGGCATAGTACTGCAGTGTTGGAATTCTGTATTTGAATATTAGAATCGAATGATTCAGCCCAGCAAAGCTAAACTGATTAGTATTAGGACCAGTCTATTTTGGGACACCTTGTAAGTGTTGAAGGGCTTAGCAGAATATGGCCATATTTGTGTGACTAAGATCCCAATTTAAAAATGTAACGCATACAGGCAGAACATTTTTGCAGCATAAATATATGTTAATAATTATTGCGTGACAATGATCCCAATTTATTTTAACAATTTTAAGAATATATTAGCAAACAAAATATTTTTTGGAGCATATATAAATATGTTATAAATATGTCGACTTAAGTGTTTGGATGTGCGCCAATACTTGTTGTTGTTTTTTTACCATATTTTTAATACCTCAGAAAAATTTGGCCTGAAAGGCTCTTTTCTTTATTTCATCAAACTTTTATATAGGGGTCCTCAATATGCTCTAATTATCAATGGAGATATATCTCCTTGCTTTCTATTAGCAAAAGGATCAAGGCAGGGATGTCCATTATCCCCTCTCCTTTTTAATTTAGTGATAGAAACCCTAGCGATTACAATCAGAGAAAATATAGAAGGAATTCAAATGGGACAAAGAGTTTCAAGTAGCAACTCTATGCTGACGATTTGCTGGTATTCACTAGTAATTCAAGAATAAATATGCCTTTACTTACAAAAAACTTCTATAAATTTGGTTCCTTCTCAGGTATTGAGTAAACACGGAAAAGTCAGAGATCTTCTGGATAAACAAAACAACCAGATTTCCAGTAGCATATTTAAAGAAGCAAAATCCCACTTTAAGTACTTAGGTATATAATATCGCCAGGTCACCAATAAATTGGTACACACTCAATTATCCAGTAATTGTCAATAAAGTCTGTGGGGATCTTATTAGATGGGCGACTCTTCCCTTATCCCTTACAGCCAAAATAAATTTGATAAAAATTGTAGCTTTCCGTTATTTTTAAAATATTATCATATTTAAACTCTCCATAAAGGATTCTGTGAATTTCAATAGGGAAAAGATAAGCTAAGATATATTGGCTAAGTCATCAAGCACAGGATAAGGCTGGATTTAACTTCCCCGTAATACAAAAATATAATTGATGTGTATAAATTTAGCTGGTGACAAACTGGATATTGGAGATGGATTACTTTGCAGTAAAAAGCATTGAAGAGAACATGATATCCCCTCTTTCTCTAAAGGCATTAATACACTTAACTGTGAAAAAATTGCCAGATAAAATAAAAAAATATATAGTTTTTAAAAATCCATTTCAATGCATGGCATAAGGTATGCAAATCACAAGATGTCTCCACCAATTTCTCTAAATTCCTTCCACTAACAAGGTAACCCAGACTTTACAGAAGGGATGAACTCCAATATCTTCCTTTTATGGAAGAGACATGGGTTAGAATATGTTGCTTAGCTATTTGAGACCAATTGGGGAACAATCAAAACCTTTGATCAGATCAAACAACAATTTAATATCCATAATAAAAATGTCTTTGCCTATCTACAAGCTAGACTTTACTGCTCCTCTATTAAAAGCAAATCCACGCCAGAGCAATGAAAGGATATTGAAACGGGAATAAACCTCTTTAAACAGGGTATTACCTATAGTTCTTACTGGTACAGGTTAATATTAAATAAAGATGGAAGAAGTAATATCAAAAAATTATCTGAAAAATGGACAAACGAGGCCCTCATAGTAGGAGAAGAATTACTCTCTAGAAGCATAGAAAGAGTCCAGAAAGCCACCCTACTATCTGCATGGCGTGAATCCCATTTGAAATTGATACATTTTGCATACATTACTCCAGACAAACTCACAATATGGAATCAGGCTAGAACAGTCACATGCTATAGGTGTAGCTTTCCAAGAGCCACAATCTCACATTGTTTGGGATTGTGTCCAAAAATCAAGAAATTCTGGGTCCTGATCAAACATTGGATCTCTAAAATAATGACTTTCCCCAATTCAAATTAATCTATTGGACATTTTCTTTTTAAAGGGCCATGAAAAGGACTCACTAATGTAAAAATTAATTTTGTTATTTTATGCGGTCGTAATCTAATTTTATCAAGTTGGAGAGCTAAGAGATATCCAAGTTTAAAAAAATTAATGGAACTTGTCAAGAACAAAATGATAATAGAACAATTTGATGCTCGATATAATATAACGACCGAGATTTTCACTTTCTGTCAAAAATGGGGAGACTTTATAAGAACTTTTCCCCAGAGTTACAGAAACAGATAATTTTGCCCTTCTTAGATACAATATATATGGAAGAGTTTCAGATTGGTTAAGCTTTATAAGAACATTTTTGAGTGAGATGGGAGGTTTCCCCTTTTTTGTGTGTTGTTTTATTTTATTTTATTTAAAAAATTCCCAACAGTATACTTTGGTCCAAGGAGTAAAATGTTATATTTATATTAGTATATATAATTTAGAGTTTCTTCTTTTTTCTTTCTATTATAGCCAAAAAATAATAATCTGTTTGATTTACATTGGACTTATGTCATGGTCTAAGATGGACTGAGTAATTCACATTGCTTTGTACATTATTATAAATATGTCTGTAGTTATATTGGATTTACTTAAGACACCCTGCGAGGTGCATTTGAAAATGCAAATGTGACTGTTATTTTGTTTATACTGTTGGACTACAAATAAAGATTAAAAAATAATATATATATTTTTCCTAATCTGCAACATTATTGCAGGGGGAATCAGATGTTTTCATAAGCATAAGCATACCTTTAATAGTAATTGAAATAGTAAGTAGTGGATTGCACAGTAAGTATATACATGGGGGCATATCTATCAAGCTTCGAATGGAGCTTGATGCCCCATGTTTCTGGCGAGCCTGTAGGCTCGCTAGAAACAGCAGTTATGAAGCAGCGGTCACAAAGACCGCTGCACCATAACCTGTACGCCTACTCTGAGCAGGTGGACAGACATCGCCGGAAATCAACCCGATCGAGTATGATCGGGTTGATTGACACCCCCTGCTGGCAGCCCATTGGCCGTGAGTCTGCAGGGGGCGGCGTTTGTACCAGCAGCTCTTGTGAGCTGCTAGTGCAATGCTGAATACGGCGAGCGTATTGCTCGCCGTATTCAGCGAGGTCTGGCGGACCTGATCCGCAGTGTCGGATCATGTCCGCCAGACCTTGATAAATATGCCCCTTGGAGTGTAAGGTATATCATCTGAAAAACAAAAGAAGGGCAAAGGGTTAACTGCGCAAAAAAGAAACCTATTAAACCTGTGATAATTAAGAGGAAACTCCCAACCTCTAATGATAAAGTGAGATAAAAAGAATAATATGGAATCTAAAAAGAGACCATAGAATTCAGATAAACACAGGCGCTAAGCAGCTTAAAATAGAAAAAATATATATAATAACTTATGAGCATATAACGCCAAATATATGTGCAAATAATAACACCTGATGCGAATTGGATCAACAAGAAAGTGCTAACAACAAAGAAATATAAAATGTATAAATTTAATTACATATGTGAAACAAATAAAATATAATATATATTGCAAACACGATAGCGCTGATCAGGCGCAATATTGAAGTGTAGTATACAAATAGCAACAATGTGATAAAATATACAATACAAATGTAACAGTGTGAAGAGTGTAATCGATTTCCAAATATGATTCGCTGTGGTGGTTCTTGAATTAGCCCAGATTTTGAAGGAGGATATTGAAGGAGGATTTTGATCTTCAATGAGAGCTGGAACGAGATGAGGAAGACCAATAAAACGACAGAAACGGCAACAATATAAGGTTTTCACTTTTACTTACACCGGAGATCGGTGGTTGAATCCTATATGTTCCTCTCAGTGGCGTAAAACTCGAAACTGAAGGAGGCAGAAAATCAACCCAGCAAGGAGAAATGCAAACACCTTTACACATGTAACTGGGACACTGCACCTACGGAGGCCGGAGAGGGACAAAACAGAACAGAGCAGAGCAAACGCGTTTCAACCCATAAACAGGGTCTTTTTCAAGCTCCCAACAATAGGTAAATATGCTATATATAGCCGATGCAATTGGACTATTGGTTAATTTGCTTCAGTGGGCGTATGTATTCGGAAATCTTTTACCAACCATCTTATTCATATATCACAGTTAACTCAATGCTTTAACATGTACTGTGTATTAAAAAACAACTTCATGTATACATATGCGCGTCTTTTAAGATGCACAACTCTGGTTATATCCAATCCGCATCAAGGGCACCCTGAACATACATAAAAGCACATCATGCTCAATGTAAAAATTTGCCAGAAACTGAATACTGTTTTGAAAAAATCGCCAAATTAGGCACAAAAAAAAGTTGTAAGATATATATAAAAAATATATGTACAAAAATTTATATAAAGTTTATTAAAAATATATGTAAAAGTATGTAAAAATAGGCACATAATATAGATTAATTAAATTTAAAAAATGTATATATAAAAAATATACAAAAATATATTAGTGATGATGGAAAGGATAAATTTAGAGGGAGAACAGCAGATGCCCCTAGAAAAATATATAAAATACATTTAAAAATTATATAAGCTGAATTTATAGATAGAATAGGAGGTCAATCATTTAAGAAACAGCCAATATCAAAATCGACATTCAGACCTAGGGGTTGTAAAGTTTTTAGATCAAAGATCTATTTACTTTCTCTTTTTAAAATATCATTAATTATATTTCCTCCTCTCCATTTCTTTTTAACTTTCTCTATTCCTAAAAAAAGAGAAATGGCTTAAATTCCCATTGTTACAGACGCCAAAATGTTTAGCAATAGGTAGATCTTTATTTCTTTTTAGTGTAAAATTTTCAATAGACCACATGTGTTCCCTAATACGCGTACGTAGGGGTCTGGAGGTCTCACCTGTATATTGCAAACCACATTTGCACTGGATAATGTTAATAATTATTACTATCCGAGCATCTAATAAGATCTTTTATCTTGTATGATTTTCCTGTTACATTTGATTTGAATTCTCTACACTTACTTGAATGCTAACAAGACTTACAAGTTAAACAAGGATAGAAACCAAAAAGACTATTACCTTTTTATGTCAAGTTGGTTAACACTATTCACAGAATTCTTTGTACTATGTGTAGGTGCCAAAATGGTCTTAAGATTTTTAGCTTTTTTATACACTACTTGTGGTCTAGGTGGAAGAGCAGGACCTAGTATTTCATCATTTTTCAGTAACTTCCAATGCTTATTCAGAATTTTCTCTAGCAGATTTTTATTTTCCTCAAAGAATTGGAGGATAATAAAAACATCACGATTAAGCCCGCCGACAAGGGCGGCGGGATTGTGGTTATGGATAGTTGCAATTATCAGAAATGTGTAATAATATAGTCACAGATGAATTAACTTACCAAAAAGCTACAGTTTGATCCTACAGAGAAATATAAATTAAGTTTAATATCTATTCTCAATAAGGCCAAAGAGGAAGGAATCCTAAATGTAAAAGAACGTGAATACCTTCTCCCTAAGTATCCAAGAATTTCTCTGCTATATTGTCTGCCTAAAATACATAAAAGCATGATAGATCCCCCAGGCAGGCCAATCATTTCAGGCTTAGGCTCTTTAACAGCCAATTTATCTGAATATTTGGATGTCTTTTTGCAAAAGTATGTAAAACTACTTCCATCCTTTTTAAAGGACTCAACAGACGTATTGAATCTTATTGGGGATGTATCATGGCAGGATGATTATTTGTTGGCATCCTGTGATGTTGCATCTCTATATACGTGTATTAATCATAAAGATGGACTAAAAGCTATTAATTTTTATTTAGAACAAGATATATCTATAAATTATGAACAAAAGACTTTTATTTTAGAAGCTATTGAGTTCATTTTGACACACAATTTCTTTTTTTATGAAGGACACTTTTACAATCAAGAGAGAGGTACAGTGATGGGCACCAGGTTTGCCCCAAGTTATGCCAATCTATTTATGGGGTTTTGGGAACACCAATTTTTACCAAATTACCCACTTGGGGCAAGCCTGGTGTCCTTCAAAAGATATATCGACGATATTTTAATTATTTGGCGAGGAGATTGTCCATCACTAGATAGATTTGTTGAAGATATGAACTCCAATGATATTAATCTTAGATTTACCCATACACGTGACAAAACCATTATCAACTTTCTTGACTTAGAAATTTTTCTTAAAGACAATGAATTAAATGCTAGAACCTTTTTCAAAAAGGTTACATACATTACACAAGTTGCCACCACAAAAAATGGTTGGACAATATCCCTAAAGGGCAGTTTTTGCGTATTCGCAAAAACTGCACAAACCTGACAGATTTTGAAAACCAGTCAAGTTTGGTCAAACAAAAATTTATAGAGAGAGGTTATAGGGAAAGTGATATAGACAAAACTCTTAATGAGGTCAGAGGAGTTGAAAGAAATTCCTTATTAATCCCCAAACGTAAACAAACTGCATACACCAGTAACAAAGCTAGAGAGGGGAATGAACAGACATTTATTCCGTTTATCACAAATTATAGCCAAAATAAAAAATCTGCTAGAGAAATTCTGAATAAGCATTGGAAGTTACTGAAAAATGATGAAATACTAGGTCCTGCTCTTCCACCTAGACCACAAGTAGTGTATAAAAAAGCTAAAAATCTTAAGACCATTTTGGCACCTACATATAGTACAAAGAATTCTGTGAATAGTGTTAACCAACTTGACATAAAAGGTAATAGTCTTTTTGGTTTCTATCCTTGTTTAACTTGTAAGTCTTGTGAGCATTCAAGTAAGTGTAGAGAATTCAAATCAAATGTAACAGGAAAATCATACAAGATAAAAGATCTTATTAGATGCTCGGATAGTAATATTATTTACATTATCCAGTGCAAATGTGGTTTGCAATATACAGGTGAGACCTCCAGACCCCTACGTACGCGTATTAGGGAACACATGTGGTCTATTGAAAATTTTACACTAAAAAGAAATAAAGATCTACCTA
Source organism: Bombina bombina (assembly GCF_027579735.1). NCBI lineage: Eukaryota > Metazoa > Chordata > Amphibia > Anura > Bombinatoridae > Bombina > Bombina bombina. The sequence continues at coordinate 824,963,392 of NC_069504.1, forward strand.
TTGCTAAACATTTTGGCGTCTGTAACAATGGGAATTTAAGCCATTTCTCTTTTTTAGGAATAGAGAAAGTTAAAAAGAAATGGAGAGGAGGAAATATAATTAATGATCTTTTAAAAAGAGAAAGTAATGGATCTTTGATCTAAAAACTTTACAACCCCTAGGTCTGAATGTCGATTTTGATATTGGCTGTTTCTTAAATGATTGACCTCCTATTCTATCTATAAATTCAGCTTATATAATTTTTAAATGTATTATATATATTTTTCTAGGGGCATCTGCTGTTCTCCCTCTAAATTTATCCTTTCCATCATCACTAATATATTTTTGTATATTTTTATATATACATTTTTTAAATTTAATTAATCTATATTATGTGCCTATTTTTACATACTTTTACATATATTTTTTAATAAACTTTATATAAATTTTTTGTACATATATTTTTTATATATATCTTACAACTTTATTTTGTGCCTAATTTGGCGATTTTTCAAAACAGTATTCAGTTTCTGGCAAATTTTACATTGAGCATGATGTGCTTTTATGTATGTTCAGGGTGCCCTTGATGCGGATTGGATATAACCAGAGTTGTGCATCTTAAAAGACGCGCATATGTATACATGAAGTTGTTTTTTTATACACAGTACATGTTAAAGCATTGAGTTAACTGTGATATATGAATAAGATGGTTGGTAAAAGATTTCAGAATACATACGCCCACTGAAGCAAATTAACCAATAGTCCAGTTGCATCGGCTATATATAGCATATTTACCTATTGTTGGGAGCTTGAAAAAGACCCTGTTTATGGGTTGAAACGCGTTGCTCTGCTCTGTTCTGTTTTTGTCCCTCTCCGGCCTCCGTAGGTGCAGTGTCCCAGTTACCTGTGTAAAGGTGTCTGCATTTCTCCTTGCTGGGTTGATTTTTCTGCCTCCTTCGGTTTGGAGTTTTACGCCACTGAGAGGAACATATAGGATTCAACCACCGATCTCCGGTGTAAGTAAAAGTGAAAACCTTATATTGTTGCCTTTTCTGTCATTTTATTGGTCTTCCTCATCTCGTTCCAGCTCTCATTGAAGATCAAAATCCTCCTTCAATATCCTCCTTCAAATCTGGGCTAATTCAAGAACCACCACAGCGAATCATATTTGGAAATCGATTACACTCTTCACACTGTTACATTTGTATTGTATATTTTATCACATTGTTGCTATTTGTATACTACACTTGCAATATATATTATATTTTATTTGTTTCACATATGTAATTAAATTTATACATTTTATATTTCTTTGTTGTTAGCACTTTTTTGGTTGATCCAATTCGCACCAGGTGTTATTATTTGCACATATATTTGGCGTTATATGCTCATAAGTTATTATATATATTTTTTCTATTTTAAGCTGCTTAGCGCCCTGTGTTTATCTGAATTCTATGGTCTCTTTTTAGATTCCATATTATTCTTTTTATCTCAAGGTATATCATCTGACAGATCGCTAGGTATTTGATATCGAGTCTATATTATTTGTATACATAGCCATCAAGGGAAAAGAATCTGCAGGGGTCGGCATTGCACAAGCTGTTCACTAGAACTGCTTGTGCAATGTTAAATGCAGACAACGTATGCTGTTGGCATTCAGCTATTTTGGGGCAGATCATGTCCGTCCGACTCTTAATAAATTGGCCCCTAAGAGAACAAAGCAAATTAGATAATAGAAGTAAATTGGAAAATTGTTTAAAAGTGCATGTTCCATCTGAATTATGAAAGAAAAAATGTATTTTAGATTTATTTTAGTTTTTGTCCCTTTAAATAACTATGCTTATTTTAGTATATTTTTCATAAACTGGAAAAGTTATGATCATTAAAATATCCTTTTCTTGAACACCTGAGATAATTGGTTCAATGTCAGATTGTAAGATCCACATGATGACAATGTAATCAGATGAGTCTATAGCAGAAGCATAGTAAGAGTGACAGCATTATATAACGCTGATGCTACCAACAAACATAATACACATTCAGAATTCCTGCAGCTACAATGCTTATGAATTAGACAGCTGCAAGCAGAGTTAATCATTTCATTCAATTTAAAACTTATTTTATTCTATTACCGTCTCCTCACATTATAATCTAAAAGTTTAGGGCGTACTGAGGAATATTATCATAAATTGTGGTGGAAAAAAAAAGAAAAAAAAAACTCTAATAACAAATAATAAAAGTTTAAAAAAACAAACAACAATTTTTACTTCTGTTTTTTTCCAAATGTATCTATTTCTGTTCGTCTCTCTAACTGAAATTAAAGGGACGTGTTGCTCATCTGCTATAGCATTTGAAAGTCACGCAGAGTATCTGTAAAAAGTGGAACTAGAAAATATCATATTAACATCTTTATGTAGGAAAGAAATGTATTTTACCTGAAATGTCTTAAAGGGATTTAGATAGAGCAGGCAATTTTAAACAACTTTCTAATTTACTTCTGTTGCTTTGTTCTCTTGGTATCTTGTATTGAAGAGTAAAACTGGCTCAGCAGTGTGCATGTGTCTTCTGAGCTCTTATGAGTCTACCTAGCTTTACTCTTCATTACAAGATATGAGAACAATACAAATTTGATAACAGAAGTAAAATGGAAGGTTGTGTAAAATTGCTTTACTCTGTGAGCAGTTTTATTCCAGCTACTCATTTTACTGTCATCTGCATGGTGGGAAAAAAAACAGCCAATCAGCATCACCAGTGCTGAGTTCTCACTTTGCTTTACTGTGATCTTGTGGGATTTCACCATAATCTTGCAAGATTTCATAGTAAACTTCTGTAAACTGAGGAGGCGGAGGGAAATAAATGCCTGCACATGTCAGATGCAAACTCCCTTACAATAGAATATGGCTACTGATGAAAATTTGAGGTAAAAATCTTCCTCCCCCCCACCCCAAGAGATGCTCCTGTGATACTTTTTAGTCCATGATTTACAGATATGTTGCATCTTACTTTCAAATGATTCAGAATTTTGGGTAACATGTCCCTTTAACTCCTTTCCATTTAAGCATACAGAGGTAGGCTTAGGAGCATGCATGTGTCTTAAATGGACAGAAACCCCCAAAAGTTTAATTCATGATTCATATAGAACATACAATTTTAAACAACATTGAAATTTGCTTTTATTCTCAAATATGCTTCATTCTCTTCTTATTCTTTACTCAAGGAACAGCATTGGACTTCTGGCAGCTAGCTGAACACATCTAGCTATCCAATCACAAGAGACAAATGTTTGCAGGCACCAATCACCAGCTAGCTCCCACTAGTGTAGGATATGTGCAAATTTGTTTTCAACAATGGATACCAAGAGAGCAAAGCCCATTTGAAAATAAAAGCGATTTTAAAAGTGTCTTAAAATTGCATGATCTATCTGATTCTTGCAAGTTTAATTTTGACTTTCCTATCTCCCTTTATGCATTATAGACCAGATAACAAGTGAAGCGTTAAAACATTTTTTTTTTTCTCGTATGCTAATTGCACTAAAAGTTAAATTTTAACGCTGCAGGGTTTGCGCAGGTATTACTAGTTGAAAGTAAAAGTTAGCACAAGAGTGAAAGATCAGGTGCTCCAATTTAGGACTTTGAATATCACAACCACGCTAACTCCCTCTCCCTGCAAAAAACAAATCTGCAAAAAAAAAAAAAAAACAAGTAACAGTTATGGCTTGCGCGCTACCCTGAAACCACGATAGAAAAACTCTTCTCACATATTGTTGAAGATTGGACCCAAAAATGTCAAACTTGTATTTGTCACTTTATAATACTCTTTTCCCCTGATCTTCATTCCAGTCTTTGTCAGCTTTAGCATTTCTTAGCCTTTTTACCTTGTTCCCCTTCCACAAAGACCATTCCTGATCAAGCTTCTTTAGACTGTAGAAGGGTCAACTTGGCAACCCGATGAAGCTGCCAGATGCTGAGCCAGATCCTTGGTGGACTTCTTACAGTCTCTAAAAAAAGAAACTCTGAGAAGCTTCTCATCAGATTTTGAAAGTTTTCTTGGACTTCCAGTCCTTTTGTAGTCCTTGGCCTCTCCTGTTTATTCTAATTTCTTTATAACAGCTTGAATAGCACATCTTGAGTATCCAGTCTTTTTGCTGATTTCCCTTTGAGAGTGGGAAACAAAGGGGATTCCCTTATAAATAAGGGTAAATGGTATATCGTGTCAGATAAGAAACTAAAAGAAACTAAAAGTTCAAAGAAAAACAGGAAAAAGTTAATGGAGCTCCTTGAGAAAGACCAATATAGGTTGAAACGCGTAGGCTCTTTAAACCATATGGTGAGTAATTTTATCCCAAATATTATATGTTAATACTTACAATACTTACAGGGTTGCACTACTTTGTGTTTTGCTGATTTTTTCCATTTAGGTACCCATTTAGAGAGAAGAATTTATGGACCTATCTCTACTGAATTTTATCGTCTATGGATTTTTGGGATGTCAACTTCTCTCCATTAATTTTTGTCTGTGTTACTAGGACTATTCTTTGAACGTTTAGTGCTGGCACAATACTATTTCATTTCCTGGTATACCAGAGGAACACTAGATACTTTACTTGTATTTTATATGTGTTTTATGCAAATGTTCATGCATTGAAAATAATAAACCTTTCTTATCTGACACAATACAGCTTTTTACCTTTATTTATAAGGGACTCCCCTGTGTGTGTGTTTCTAACTGTATCTTTTTTACACTCTGTTTGGGGGTGTTTTAGGGGTGTGTTGGTACATTGGCAGGCTTTTAATCCTGGTATATTTCCCTTGCTTCACTTGTTCGATGTAATTGAAAGCTGGTCTTATTAGCAATTGTGGGCGCGATCTGATAAAGATCGTAGTTTGCGGCGCAAGCGAGGGAACCACCGCCGCCCGCAGTTTCAGCTCGCAACTTGAGCTATCCTATATACGGCGCCGTCAGAGGCTAAAGTGCCGTAAGTCTGACAAACCAGCGATGTCCAGAAAGTTTTGGGAGGCGTGTTAGACAGTACGGGTGATTTTATAACTTTAGTCAGGTTTTGTAGGCGCTGGCAGTTTCTAAAGTGCCATAAGTCACTGGAGACTCCAGAAATTTGTGCTTACGCAGATTTCTGGACATCGCTGGTTTGTCAGACTAACGGCACTTTAGCCTCTGACGGCGCCGTAAATAGGATAGCTCGAGTTGCAAGCTGAAACTGCGGGCGGCGGGGGTTCCCTCGCTTGTGCCACAAACTACAATCTTTATCGGATCGCGCCCCAAACTGCGCTGGCTTGGTATACCTGCCTATGGCCCAAAAAACTACGGGCGAAGGCAGAAATATACGAGCGTAACTTCTAGGTTACGCCGTATATAGGATACCAAACCAGCGCAAATTTTGGCGTCACCAACTTTTGCGGGCGACGCTGAATATCGGATCGGGCCCTGTGTATGTAAATATGTGTTTATATATATATATATATATATATACACACACACATGCACATATACATAGTAGCCCTTGTCAGTCAAATACCTTGTCATATACCATATCCCTTTTAACCCTTATAAAAACAAAATGTATTCTAACCTGATAAATTATTCTCTTTCTTTTAGTGACAGTCCACAATACCTTACTCTTGGGAAATACACCCTACCAGAGCTATAATATATCCCTGCTATGTCCCCTCCTCTCTTATTAGTTCTTAAAGCAGAGGAAAGAAAAAGTAAGAAACATAGTAGAATAAAGAGGTGCCAACTAGGACTGCCATCACCAGAAATATGTTGGATGGGTTTGTGGACTCTCACTACCAAGAAAGAAAATAATTTATCAGGTAGCAATACATTTTATTGTATTTCTAATGGTAGTTAGAGTCCATGATTCCTTAATCTTGGAAACAATACCCAAGCTATGGAGTCCTTGAAAAAACAACTGGGTGGGATAACGTTAAGGTCAACTATTTAGTAGGAACCACACCCTGAAAAAAACTTTCTGCAGAGGCAAAAACATTGAAATGATAAAATGCAGTAAATGTATGTAAAGACGACGAGATTGCAGCTTTGCAGATGTGTTCTACATAAGCCTCATTCCTGAAAGTCCAGGATGTGGAAACCGAACGAGTAGAATGAGCAGTAATTCTAGAAGGCAGTTGCTGAACCGCCATCATGTAGCACCCTAACCACATCTAAATTTCGCAAAAGTCTTTCCTTTGAATTACTAGGAAAAGGAAAAAAAGGAAAGAACACAAATTTCTTGATTAATATTTTCTGCTAACACTAACTTTGCCAGAAAACCCAACCTAGTCCTTAGAACATCCTTTTCTTGATGAAAAACATGATAAGGAGGTTCACAAGAAAGAGCTTATAATTCAGATAGGGCTAGAGTACAAGTGGAGCGCTAATTTATTGCGTACCAGCAAATGGGCAAATTTGCCCATTTGCAGGCGTGCAATAAATAACCAGTCATTGTAAGTGGCTGGTTACTGCTACTGCAAGCTCGTGGTAGCAATTAGCGCTTATAAAATTAACCAGAGATCAGATCTCTGGTTAATTTTATAAAAGTCCACCAAATGCCCCCAAAATCAATTGTCATATATTTTATAAAAAAAATAAAGATAGTAGTGCCTTTAAATTGCAGTCTATGCGAACTTTGTTTTCCCAGTAAATATATATATATATATATATATATGCTTATATACATATATATTTATGTGCTAATGTGTATAAATATATATATATATTTATGCTATATATTTATGTGCTAATGTGTGTACATACAAATGTACTGACAACGTATGCTGTCGGCATATATCGATGTGAGGTGCACATGATCCGCTACAGCGGATCATGTCCACTCACACTATAATAATTCGGCCCCAAAGCCTGTACAAAGATTGAATATCAGGAAGATAAGTTATCCTGCTATACAAAAGCAGAAATTTGACCCTTCAGAGAGCTGGACGGGAAACCTTTTTCTAAACTATCCAGAAGTAATTGAAGAATTTGAGGAATCCTCACTGAATGCCAATAGAAACCCTGATCAGAACAACAAGAAAAATAAACCTATGACTTTATGATAACATTTTCCTGGTGACCAGCCTTCAGGCCTGGAACAAAGTGTCAATAACTGAATCTGAAAAACCTCTCTGAGAGAGGATTAACCGTCCAACCTCCAAGCAGTTAAACTGAGAGACTGCAGATTTTGATCATAAAAATTGACCTTGACTGAGTAGGTCTGTGCTCTGAGAAAGACACCAGGGAGGAGCACTGGACATCCATACCATATCTGCATACCAGGTCCTGCGAGGCCATGCCAGAGCTATGAGATTTGCAGAAACCATCTCCTGCTTTATCCTTGCAACTACCTGCAGAAGCAGAACAATCCGAGGAAACAATTCGACTAGACAATACCTCCATGGAGCTTTCAAGGCATCTAGCATCTCCACCTGAGGATCTCTTGATCTCGACCGGTATCTAGGAAGCTTGTGAATTAATGTCGATGCCATGAGATTGATTTCTGAAAAGTCCCATCTGGTCAGAAGAAGATGGAAAACTTCCTGATTTAGGGACCATTCCCCTGAATGAAGGGATTGGTGACTTAGGTAATGCGCTTCCCAGTTTTCCACTCCTGAGATGGTGCATTGATATATTTCTGCCCATGAGAGAATGCAAAATACCTCCTCCTTCAAAAAATTAACTACAGGTTCCTTTTGAAGGTATGTTAATCTGCTCTAAAATTGGGACATGGTGGGACCTTGGTGGTATTGAACTGGCTCAGCACACAGGGAGAACATACTGTATTTAAAAAAAGTTATTTCTGACTGTAACTTGCCAAAATAGCACACTAAGTGGAGGGCTAGAATTGCAATGCTGCATTTCTGTATAGCAGGTATGTTTCTATGTCGGTATGTGTTTGGTTGTCTCTGTGTCATTGGGCATGTTTTGGTAATTATGTATTCAGACATCCCAACCTGCAAAAACTCATTTCAGAGTTGTGGCTTTATAGGCTACTGCGCCCCCAAACACATACACATAACCCCTGCATACAGACTGTAAACTTTACACACTACTACATCACCTCATTCTTCTTGTATGCCTAACAAATGTGCCTGTGCACATTACACACTACCCCTCTCCCACTAGCCCAGAACTGCTCACCTACTGCTTATCCAACAATTGTTCCCGGAGAGTCAAGCATTCCCCGCCTGAGCTGCTAAACTGCCAACTCCCGATCTTCACAAAGTGCAGCAACACATTGCCCTGTATAATATCTGGTTATCCATTGTCAGAAAACACACACAATAGGCACTCAGCCTTCTAGCATTCTAACCACTTCAAAATCTTTGCATCTACTCTAAAGCAATACATTTTGTGTATCGGTTTGTTGTGTGGGACAGTGCCAAATACTTTGCTAAAGGTTAGATACTCAACATCTATGGCTCCTCCCTGGTCTATTAATTTTGTAACATGGTCAAAGAAATCAATAAGATTAGTCTGGCATGATCTTCCAGCAGTAAAACTATGCTGTCTTTGTCTTCTAAGCTGTTTGTCTGATGCTAAGACACAAGTCCATTAATTTACCTTCTATTGAGGTTAATATGACTGGTATATAGTTAACATAATCTTCCCTACTACACTTTTTACGAAGAGGGACTACATTAGCAATGTTCCAGTCTTTTGGAAGAACTCCTGTTTACAGTGACTTATTAATTAAACCATCTAAAAGAGTAGTGATAAACGGATCAAAGTTCTCTTGGATAAATATTATCTGGACCAACAGACATATTTATTTTTATTTTTGATAAAGCCCTTGGAACCTCTTCCTCTGAAAATAGTGAAGTACTACTCACATTATCATTTAAAGTAGTATTTACTACTAAAGGCCACTCCTTTCTCTGTACTTACTACAAAAAGTAAGTTCTACCAACAAGACCTTCATCCACCATAGAACCCCAATACCCCATACCCAAGAGTACTCTCCAACCCTGATTCACATTCTAGTCTAATAATGGTTATTTCCATAACACACACACACACACACACATATATATATATATATATATATATATATATATATATATATATATATATAAACATTGGAGCCTTTCTCAGTCAAAAACCTTGCCATGTATATTTTTATAACCCTTTTATAAAAATGTTGTCTAAATTTAAATGTTTTTTTTAACCTGTGTTTGGTAAAACTTTTTTTAAAACCCTTACACTTTACTTCTGGTTTCAGGTTGTGCTAATCCTTCTAACCCTATTTGGGCTTTCACTCGAGAACAACCCATAACTTTCAACTTGTAATATCAGCACTATTTAGTGAGTTCACTCTATCCATTGAATGTAATGGGTAAGTTGCCCGTACTAAACCTTTACTGGTATTTATGACTTATCATGGACTTGTAATATCAAGTTGTGCAGTAACTTTAGCGTTGTCCAGAAATAATGCTGATCTTGTCCCGCGCTAGCATTAGTGTGTCCCCTGTAATCTGGGCTTTTGTGTTTAACCCTCAAAAGTAGCTGCAAGTATTACATCTCCCAAGAATAAAGTGGACAGTAATTGTCAGGTCAAGCGACAGCCTCCCCAACTGGCTGACTAGCCATGATCCAAGCAAACGTCACTTTACCCATGAATTTTATTATTTTTGCGTGGGACACATACAAAGTTAACTGGAGGCAGTATTGGAAAATTTACATACTGTCATGTACTGGAAGATGTATTTTTTTTTTTTTAATTCACTGCAATATTTTTTATTTAACTTAACATATGTAAAGACAAGTCCTGACACACCGAAAAACTCAGATATACACATGTACACATAGATCTGTATGTATCTGTCTATACTATTTAGTGATGTCGCGAACCTAAAATTTTGCGTTCGCGAACGGAGAACGCAAGCTTCCACAAAAGTTTGCGAACCGGGCGAACCGCTATAGACTTCAATAGGCAGGCGAATTTTAAAACCCACAGGGACTCTTTCTGGCCACAAAAGTTATGGAAAAGTTGTTTCAAGGGGACTAACACCTTGACTGTGGTATGCCGGAGGGGGATCCATGGCAAACTCCCATGAAAATTACATAGTTGATGCAGAGTCTGGTTTTAATCCATAAAGGGCATAAATCACCTAACATTCCTAAATTGTTTGGAATAACGTGCTTTAAAACATCAGGTATGATGTTGTATCGTTCAAGTAGTGTAAAGGTTTTTTTTTTTTTTAAATGTACACTACTGTTTTAGCAGATATGACTTGCACTGGTGTGACACTGTGCCCTGGCAGGACCTGGAACGCACACGTGTGAGGGAAACTGACTGCTATTATTTCACAGTGAAAAAAGTTTTTTTTTTTTTTTAAATGTATGTTCACTACTGTTTTAGTATATATGACTTGCACTGGTGTGACACTGTGTCCTGGCAGGACCTGGAGCGCACACGTGTGAGGGAAACTGACTGCTATTATTTCACAATAAAATAGGGTTGTTTTTTTAAATGTATGTACACTACTGTTTTAGCAGATATGACTTGCACTGGTGTGACACTGTGCCCTTGCAGGATCTGGAACGCACACGTGTGAAGGAAACTGACTGCTATTATTTCACAGTAAAAAAAGGTTTTGTTTTTTTTAAATGTACACTACTGTTTTAGCAGATATGACTTGCACTGGTGTCACACTGTGCCCTGGCAGGACCTGAAACGCACACGTGTGAAGGAAACTGAATGCTATTATTTAAAATTAAAAAAAGGTTGTTGTTTTTTTTAAATGTACACTACTGTTTTAGCAGATATGACTTGCACTGGTGTCACACTGTGCCCTGGCAGGACCTCAAACACACACGTGTGAAGGAAAATGACTGCTATTATTTCAAATTAAAAAAAGTTTTTTTTTTTATTTTAAATGTACACTACTTTTTAGCAGATATGACTTGAACTGGTGTCACACTGTGCCCTCGCAGGACCTCAAATGCACACGTGTGAAGGAAAATGACTGCTATTATTTCAAATAAAAAAAAGTTTTTTTTGTTTTTTTTAAATGTACACTACTGTTAAACCAGATATGAGTGGAGGCACTGGGCAAGTGGGCACAGTATACGCTGTGAGCCTGAGCTGGCAGGCAGGCTGCAATTAGATTACACAGGAAAAAAAAAAAAAAGCAGACTGATGTTCTAGCCCTAAAAAGGGCTTTTTGGGGTGCTGTCCTTACAGCAGAGATCAGATGAGTCCTTCAGGACTGTAGTGGACACTGAATACACTAGCCTAGCTATCGATTTCCCTATTAAATCAGCAGCAGCTACACTGTCCCTCCTCTCACTAAGAATGCAGGCTCCGAATGAATCTAAAATGGATGCTGTCCAGGAGGTGGGAGGGTCTGGGAGGGAGTGTCTGCTGCTGATTGGCTGGAATGTGTCTTGTGACTGTGAGCTACAGGGTCAAAGTTTACTCAATGATGACGATCAGGGGGCGGATCGAACATTGCATATGTTCGCCGTCCGCTGCGAACATGCTATGTTCGCTGCGAACTATTCGCGGCAGATCTGTTCGCGGCAGAACTGTTCGCGACATCACTACTAATATTACACAAATGGCTGCATCTATACCAAATTTAATTTATATTTGTACACTAAGAGAAATCAGTGATGACAGCTTTGTACACATTCTGATGTAGATATGCAGACTACCCACATGTGCACCCACATAGACTTGCACTGCCAAATTACTGAAATATATCTCGGTTCAATTAAATATATGGATAACAATTCCAGGTTACTTTGCATTTATACAATCATATTAGTGACATATATTGTATCTATATACACAGAATAATGTGTGTTTATGAGTCCCCCAAGGATATTTCCTCCATCAGAAGAATTGTTATTGGGATATCTTACCAGTTCTTTCATGCAACTGCCAGTCATGTGAAAGGCATAAAAAATATTTTATGTATATTTAAACAAAAAATATATTAAAAAATCAACAGCCTGCAGCTGCCTTATTATACACTGGCTCTGAAGCAAAACCCACTGTGCACAAGTTAGACAGCTTGATAAACTCATGGTATGCTGAACATTGGTATACCGTTGGCACTGAAACCAAGCACCTGCACATCCACCTACTAAATCCTGCAGGTGATGCTTTCCACTGAGTCTCTTGTAATAAAACCCCTCTTTGTGTTAGTGCTTTGTGATAGAGTGACACAAGCCTGTCTTCCTTACTTTACCTTTATCCTAAATTCTAATAGTGTGTTATTTATTCTAGTTCCACTATAACAAAACAAAGACTTTGACAGTCAGTTTAACAAAATAAAAAAACACATTTGCCTACACTTTTTTGCAAGAAAAAAACTTTGAAATTAATTTAGAAGAGATTAGTAAATAGCCCTACAATTTTGTACATTTATGCTAGTTAACATTTTACTAAAATACATTTTAATATCAAACAAATGTTGCTTAGTTTTTGAACCAAGAAATATGGGTCTAAAATAAGCCTAATATAATCATTTTGTACAATGATCTGGACCCCTTAATAGCAGGAGTACAAGTCCATAAAATGTCATCCACAGAATCTGATTGGCTGCCCAGAAAACTGCATACAATATCTTTGTTACTGGGATAAATAGGGAACTTGGGTGCTAGCTCCTCTCTCCCTTTATTCTCTCTTCTCATTACCATGCTTGGATCTACCTCCCTCATGACAATACAGCTTAAGGTAAAGAGCTATAAGCAGGGGCCTTTCTTGATTAAAGAATGTGAGGTTCTAAAATAGAAGCTTATCACAAAACTAAATATGGAGACTTAGGGCTCCATGTACTAAGCAGTCAGCGAGCTACCCGCAACAAATCTCGCGTCAAAACTCGCAAACTGATATGTACAAAGTCGTCAACTATGTTCAAACTCGCATCTTTAAAATTGCGAGCGTACTTATCCGCCAAACCTTGCTACCTCTCCATTTTTCACTGTAATTAGACACATTTGACCACCAACTCGCCAAAAACGAATGTACTAAAAAATCTATTTGTCCGCTCGCTACAATTTCCGCTACCACCTCGTTATTTTTACCTCGCCACCTTTTAGGTGGCGGGCAAGGTACAAAACAATAGGAAAGTCAATCTAGACGCCAGTCTAGACATATATAAAAAGCAGTAATATCAGCATTGTACAGCATAACTGGCGTCTAATTTGTCTCTCATTTCCATGTACATAAATTGCGCCAAATTTGTCGACTGTAATTAAAGAGTAATCTATATTTTAAATTTGTATTGTATAGTTGTCAATCTTTATAATTATTTTTATATTAATATTTATATATTATCAGATCCAAATGAAGCCATATCCAAATTGTAAATAAATATTACAAAAATAACGCTCTGTTATGACTCTTCAAAAAATTTTGAACAATAATAAAGTTGTTTAGATAAGTTGAACTTTTATAGGAGCAAAATTCTATTCCCGCGACTACTATGATGTTCGTGACACCTTGCATGTCACGTGTTAATAATTGGCCAGACAATTCAACTGAAAGTTAAGTACATCAGCTTAGTCGCGGCGAGCGAGGCGTCAAATTTATCAATAATCCGCCACTGCTCGCGGCGGGCTAGACTTGTCTATTTATTGGGGGATTATTAGTACATAGTGACAGCGGACACCATTTCGCCCGCGACGAGTAACGGCGAGTTTATCCGCGTCTAAAATGACGGATGAATTGACGGCTTAGTACATGGAGCCCTATATAGTGATACTTGGACTTAACCCATTGCTACATATTACTGCCTTTATTTTTATAAATTCCCCTTATACCTCCTTTCTTGTCTGCCTTGCTGTAGGTACAATACCAAACATTTTATAAGGCAGGGGTTAGCAACCTTGAGCCCCAATATGTTTTGGAACTACATTTCTCATGATGTTGAGACACTCTCTAGGCTGTCTGAACATCATGGGAAATGTAGTTCCAAAACATCTGGGGGCCCAAGGTTGCTGACCTCTGTTATAAGTTACTGGCACCAATATGGTTTGGGGATACTAAAGAAATAGCACACCCCAGAACTATCACTGGATATAGTTAAAATGTTTATCATCTGATAACGTATACATTTAGTTGGTAGATTACAAGAAGGAGACTGTCGGAATCATGCCTCTGAGGTGTTATTTTGACATATAGGTGGCACAGAAAGCATCTGGTATAAAGTCAAACATGAGAATATAGATGACATGAGTGGGCTGCATTACTGACTCCACTGAAGCCCCACCTAAGTTGATGACAAGGGGGTGAAACGTATGTCACATTGGTTGGCCAAATCACATGGCAGCAGATGGAGCCGTTCTATGTTGTTTGTAGAACTTTTCACTGTGGAGCGAAGGATTTGAAAACGTTGTATCGGCAGCAGAGAAAGTGGAAGCAGCATCCTCTCAGAATATTCCCTGTGAGGTTCAAATCATGTGTGATCTATAGGCGCACTGACACTGTGCTCGCTTTGACTCTGTGATACTTAAGACATTTACCAGTGTGATATATATGACTTTGGGATTTATAGGATACCTTTAGCGTGTCATCACACGTGTGTACTTTTCTGGATTATCCCAAGACTCAGCAGCTGACATTGTACGCTGTACATTTATCCTATTTTGTGTGTGTATTTATGCACTCTTTGTTTCCCTATATGTCTCGTTATGAGAGCGAGTGAGAAATACTTTGCCACTTAGATCCCAGTAACTATACTGCCCTGGTATAGTTTCCAGTGTTATATATAGGAGTCCAGTGGTTAGTAGGGGTGTAGTGGACTTAGTGCCTCACTTCACTATTTATATGCCTATTGTATTCTCATGTGCTCTGAATTGATGTATTAACATTTGAATATGCATTTTATAGGTTTAGGCAGCATAGATCCCAGATATATCTGCCCTGTTCTATACCTCTTTGGGGAATTCTAGGGGTTACAGGTGTCAGATGGGTGTAGCTGTTCTAACCTTCAGTGGTGTTTTCTGTACTTATATGTGCTTTATCCATTTTATTATCTGTACTGCTGCTAGTGACTGGTCACTTATTTTATACAAGTGTTTTTTATATTGAATTGATGTGGGTTTGTGCAATCCTTTCATCTTATCTGGGTGTGTTCAGTATCCCACTTTTTGTATGGAGTGATAACAATGTACTAGTTTCACTCTATATTTCTACAAAATAAATATACACATTTTTCATAAAAGAGTGCTGTAATCAGCCAATCGGATTGACCTCGCATTCTATTGGCTGTTCCGATCAGATTGAACTTCAATCTGATTGGCTGATTGCATCAGCCAATCAGATTTTTCCTACCTTAATTCCGATTGGCTGATAGAATCCTATCAATCGGAATTCAAAGGGACGCAATCTTGGATGACGTCATTTAAAGGAACCTTCATTCGGTCTTAGGACATCATAAGAAGAGGATGGCTCCGCGTTGGATGGATTCAAGATGGCTCTGCTCCGCTTGATTGAAGGTTGAAGATGCCGCTTGGATGAAGACATCTGACGCTTGGAGGACCTCTTCTGCCCCGATCGGATGAAGACTTCTGCCGCTCCAGATGTCCACTTTTGGTCCATCGGAGCCCGGCTGGGTGAACACGGCTCCAGGTAGGGTGATCTTCAGGGGGGGTAGTGTTAGGTTTTATAAGGGGGGATCGGGTAGGTTTTAGAGTAGGGGTATGTGGGTGGTGGGTTGTAATGTTGGGGGGGTATTGTATTTTTATTTACAGGTAAAAGAGCTGATTACTTTGGGGCAATGCCCCGCAAAAATCCCTTTTAAGGGCTGGTAAAAGAGCTGATTACTTTGTAATTTAGGATAGGGTAGGGCATTTTATTATTTTGGGGGCCTTTTTTATTTTATTAGGGGGCTTATATTAGGTGTAATTCATTTAAACTTCTTGTAATTTTTTTTAATTTTGTGTAATTTAGTTAATTAGTTTAATGATAGTGTAGTGTTAGGTGTATTTGTAACTTAGGTTAGGATTTATTTTACAGGTAATTTTGTAATTATTTTAACTAGGTAGCTATTAAATAGTTATTAACTATTTAATAGCTATTGTACCTAGTTAAAATAAATACAAAGTTGCCTGCAAAATAAATATAAATTCTAAAATAGCTACAATGTAACAATTAGTTATATTGTAGCTATATTAGAGTTTATTTTATAGGTAAGTATTTAGTTTTAAATAAGAATAATTTATTTAATTATAGTAAAATTATTTTGTTTAATTTAAATTATATTTAAGTTAGGGGGGTGTTAGGGTTAGACTTAGGTTTAGGGGTTAATAACTTTATTATAGTAGCGACGACGTTGGGGACGGGAGATTAGGGGTTAATAATTGTAGGTAGGTGGCGGCGATGTTAGGGAGGGCAGATTAG
The DNA here is from genome assembly GCF_027579735.1 of Bombina bombina. NCBI lineage: Eukaryota > Metazoa > Chordata > Amphibia > Anura > Bombinatoridae > Bombina > Bombina bombina. The sequence continues at coordinate 824,979,740 of NC_069504.1, forward strand.
GGGTTAATAAAATTTATTATAGTGTTTGCAAGGCGGAAGTGCGGCGGTTTAGGGGTTAATACATTTATTATAGTGGCGGCGATGTCCGGTCGGCAGATTAGGGGTTAATAAGTGTAGGTAGGTGGCGGCGACGTTGGGGGGGGGGGCAGATTAGGGGGTAATAAATATAATATAGGTGTCGGAGATGTTAGGGACAGCAGATTAGGAGTTCATAGCTATAATGTAGGATGCGGCGGTGTCCGGAGCGGCAGATTAGAGGTTAAAAAAAATTATTATAAGGTTTGCGATGTGGGGGGCCTTGGTTTAAGGGTTCATAGGTAGTTTATGGGTGTTAGTGTACTTTATAGCACAGTAGTTAAAAGCTTTATGTTCCCGCGTTAGTCCAAAAAACTCTTAACTACTGACTTTTTTTTGCGGTTGGAGTCTTGTCGGTAGAGGCTCTACCACTCACTTCTTCCAAGACTCGTAATACCAGCGTTAGGCAAATCCCATTGAAAAGATAGGATACGCAATTGACATAAGGGGATCTGCGGTAGCTTCGAGTCGCGGAAAGAAATTAAGCGGTAGACCCTTTCCTGCCTGACTCTAAATACCAGCGGGCATTAAAAAGCAGCATTAGGACCCCTTAACGCTGCTTTTTAACCCTAATCCAGAACTCTAAATCTAGGCGTATGAGAATGGATGAAGCAGAGTCACGTGTTTCTGAAGTCGAGGATCGATGCAACTCACAAGAAGCCAAGATCATTAACAACATTCACAAATCCAAAAATTACAAGAAGAAGACAGATCTATCAGCCCGTCTGGAAGACCACTTCTACCCGGTTGGATGAAGATGTCTCCCGGTAAGGTGATCTTCAAGGGGTTAGTGATAGGTTTTTTTAAGGGGGGATTGGGTAGGTTTTAGAGTAGGGTTGGTGGGGGGATTTGTAATTTGTTTTACAGGTAAAAGAGCTGATTACTTTGGGGCAATGCCCCTCATTAGGCCCTTTTAAGGGCTATTTGTAATTTAGTGTATGGTAGGGCTTTTTTTTTATTTTGGGGGCCTTTTTTATTTTGTTAGGGGGATTAGATTAGGTGTAATTAGTTTAAAAATCTTGAAATTTGATTATTAGTTTCTGTAATTTAGTGTTTTTTTTTGTACTTTAGACAATTTTATTTAATTTAGGTAATTAATTTAATTATAGTGTAGTGTTAGGTGTAATTGTAACTTAGGTTAGGTTTTATTTCACAGGTACTTTTGTCTTTATTTTAGCTAGGTAGTTATTAAATAGTTAATAACTATTTAATAACTATTCTACCTAGTTAAAATAAATACAAACTTGCCTATAAAATAAAAATAAACCCTAAGCTAGCGACAATGTAACTACAGGGAGTGCAGAATTATTAGGCAAATGAGTATTTTGACCACATCATCCTCTTTATGCATGTTGTCTTACTCCAAGCTGTATAGGCTCGAAAGCCTACTACCAATTAAGCATATTAGGTGATGTGCATCTCTGTAATGAGAAGGGGTGTGGTCTAATGACATCAACACCCTATATCAGGTGTGCATAATTATTAGGCAACTTCCTTTCCTTTGGCAAAATGGGTCAAAAGAAGGACTTGACAGGCTCAGAAAAGTCAAAAATAGTGAGATATCTTGCAGAGGGATGCAGCACTCTTAAAATTGCAAAGCTTCTGAAGCATGATCATCGAACAATCAAGCGTTTCATTCAAAATAGTCAACAGGGTCGCAAGAAGCGTGTGGAAAAACCAAGGCACAAAATAACTGCCCATGAACTGAGAAAAGTCAAGTGTGCAGCTGCCAAGATGCCACTTGCCACCAGTTTGGCCATATTTCAGAGCTGCAACATCACTGGAGTGCCCAAAAGTACAAGGTGTGCAATACTCAGAGACATGGCCAAGGTAAGAAAGGCTGAAAGACGACCACCACTGAACAAGACACACAAGCTGAAACGTCAAGACTGGGCCAAGAAATATCTCAAGACTGATTTTTCTAAGGTTTTATGGACTGATGAAATGAGAGTGAGTCTTGATGGGCCAGATGGATGGGCCCGTGGCTGGATTGGTAAAGGGCAGAGAGCTCCAGTCCGACTCGGACGCCAGCAAGGTGGAGGTGCAGTACTGGTTTGGGCTGGTATCATCAAAGATGAGCTTGTGGGGCCTTTTCGGGTTGAGGATGGAGTCAAGCTCAACTCCCAGTCCTACTGCCAGTTTCTGGAAGACACCTTCTTCAAGCAGTGGTACAGGAAGAAGTCTGCATCCTTCAAGAAAAACATGATTTTCATGCAGGACAATGCTCCATCACACGCGTCCAAGTACTCCACAGCGTGGCTGGCAAGAAAGGGTATAAAAGAAGAAAATCTAATGACATGGCCTCCTTGTTCAACTGATCTGAACCCCATTGAGAACCTGTGGTCCATCATCAAATGTGAGATTTACAAGGAGGGAAAACAGTACACCTCTCTGAACAGTGTCTGGGAGGCTGTGGTTGCTGCTGCACGCAATGTTGATGGTGAACAGATCAAAACACTGACAGAATCCATGGATGGCAGGCTTTTGAGTGTCCTTGCAAAGAAAGGTGGCTATATTGGTCACTGATTTGTTTTTGTTTTGTTTTTGAATGTCAAAAATGTATATTTGTGAATGTTGAGATGTTATATTGGTTTCAAATAAATAATTGAAATGGGTATATATTTGTTTTTTGTTAAGTTGCCTAATAATTATGCACAGTAATAGTCACCTGCACACACAGATATCCCCCTAAAATAGCTAAAACTAAAAACAAACTAAAAACTACTTCCAAAAATATTCAGCTTTGATATTAATGAGTTTTTTGGGTTCATTGAGAACATGGTTGTTGTTCAATAATAAAATTAATCCTCAAAAATACTACTTGCCTAATAATTCTGCACTCCCTGTATTAGTTATATTGTAGCTATCTTAGGGTTTATTTTATAGGTAAGTCTTTAGTTTTAAATAGGAATAATTTAGTTAATGATAGTTATTTTATTTTGATTTATTGAAATTATATTTAATTTAGGGGGTGTTAGGGTTAGACTTAGATTTAGAGGTTAATAACTTTAATATAGTTTCGGCGACGTTGGGGGTGGCAGATTAGGGGTTAATAAATGTAGGTAGATGTTGTCGATGTTAGGGACGGCAGATTAGGGGTTAATAAATATAATGTAGGTGTCGGCGATGTTGGGGCAGCAGATTAGGGGTTCATAAGTATAATGTAGGTGGTGGCGGTGTCCGGAGGGGCAGATTAGGGGTTAATCAATATAATTTAGGTGTCGGCAATGTCGGGGGCGGCAGATTAGGGGTTAAAAAGTGTAAGATTAGGGGTGTTTAGACTCAGGGTTCATGTTAGGGTGTTAGGTGTAGAGATAGGTGTTAGGTTTTTTTTTTCAGCCGGCTCTCCCCCATTGATTCCTATGGGGAAATCGTGCACAAGCACGTTCAGCCAGCTCAATGCTAACGTAAGCAGTGCTGGTATTGAGGTGAGATTTGGAGCAAAATTTTGCTCTACGATCACTTTTTTGCGGTTAACGCCTGGTTTATAAAAACCCATAATACCAGTGCTGTCTGTAAGTGAGCGGTGAGCATAAACTGCTCGTTAGCACCGCACAGCTTCTAACGCAAAACTCGGAATCTAGGCGGATGTTTTTTAAAAAAAAATTTGGTTGTTTTGTTGCTGCTGTCTTTGCTCCCCTTGTATATATATATATATATATATATATATATATATATATATATATATACATATATATATATATATATATATATATATAAAAGGTCTTGTAATATGATTTCTTGAAAGGTGGGAGGAATTACTTCCCCGATTAAATTAAGAAAGATAATTCTTCAGTTACGTAAATTAAACGCTAGTATAGTATTTTTACAAGAAACACAAACAAGATTAGGGGGGGCGCGATCCGATATGCAGCGTAGTTTGCGGTGCAAGTGAGGGAACCCCCGCCGCCCGCAGTTTCAGCTCGCAACTCGAGCTATCCTATATACGGCGCCGTCAGATGCTAAAGTGCCGTAAGTCTCACAAACCAGCCGCCAGCTATATTAAATCTATAACCCCCTAATATGAGCCCCTACACCGACGCCATCTATATTACCTACCCCCTAAAGTGAGCCCCTACCCTGCTGCCATCTATTTTAAAATTATTAACCCCTAATTTAATCCCCCTACCCCGCCGCCACCTATATTAAATTATTTAACCCCTAATCTAATCCCCCTACCCCGCCGCCACCTATATTAAATTAATTAACCCCTAATCTAATCCCCCTACCCCGCCGCCACCTATATTAAATTAATTAACCCTTAATCTAATCCCCCTACCCCGCCGCCACCTATATTAAATAATTTAACCCCTAATCTAATCCCCCTACCCATCGCCACCTAACCCCTAATTTAATCCCCCTACCCCGCCGCCAGCTATATTAAACTATTTAACCCCTAAAATACTAAACTATCCCTACCACTAAACCTAAGTATAACCCTACAAATAGCCCTGAAAAGGGCTTTTTGCGTGGTATTACCCCAAAGTAAACAGCTCTATTGCCAGCCCTTAAAAGGGCTTTTTGCGGGGCATGCCCCAAAGAATTCAGCTCTTTTACCAGCCCTTAAAAGGGCTTTTGGCGGGGCTTTGTCACAAAGTAAACAGCTCTTTAGCATCTAATCTAAATCCCCCTACACCGCTGCCACCTATAATAAATGTATTAACCCCTAATCTAATCCCCCTACACCGCCGCCAGCTATATTAAACACATTAACCCCTAATCTAATCCCCCTACACCGCCGCGAGCTATATTAACTATATTAACCCTGATTATATTACTGTAGGGTTAATATAGTTAATATAGTTATTATATTATATATATTAACTATATTAACCCTAATTATATTAGGGTTAATATAGTTAATATCGTTATTATATTATATATATATTAAGTATAATAACCCTATCTAACTCTAACATCCCTAACTAAACTCTTATTAAAATAAATCTAATATTAATATTATTAATTGAAATATTCCTATTTAAATCTAAATACTTACCAATAAAATAAACCCTAAGATAGCTACAATGTAATTAATAATTACATTGTAGCTATTTTAGGGTTTATATTTATTTTACAGGTAACTTGGTATTTATTTTAACTAGGTACAATAGCTATTAAATAGTTAATAACTATTTAATAGCTATCTAGTTAAAATAATTACCAATTTACCTGTAAAATAAATCCTAACCTAAGTTACAAATACACCTACACTATCAATAAATTAAATAAACTACAAATATCTAAACTAAAATACAATTAAATAAACTAAACTAAATTACAAAAACAAACAAACACTAAATTACAAAAAATAAAAAAAAGATTACAAGATTTTTAAGCTAATTACACCTATTCTAAGCCCCCTAATAAAATAACAAAGCCCCCCAAAATAAAAAAAATTCCCTTTAAAAAAAAGTTATCTCTTTTACCTTACCAGCCCTTAAAAGGCATGCCCCAAAGAAAACTGCTCTTTTGCCTGAAAAAAAACACAATACCACCCCCCAACATTACAACCCACCACCCACATACCCCTAATCTAACCCAAACCACCCTTAAATAAAGCTAACACTACCCCCCTGAAGATCTCCCTACCTTGTATTCACCCAGCCGGGCAGAACTCTTCATCCGATCCGGGCGATGTCTTCAATCAAGCGGCAAAGAAGACTTCTTCCATCCGGGCTATGTCTTCAAGCAAGTGGCAAAGAGTCTTCTTCCATCTGCTGATGTCTTCAAGCAAAGCGGCATCTTCAATCTTCTTTCTTCGCTCCTCCGCCGCGGAGCATCCATCCGGCAAGACGACTTCCCGACGAATGATGTTCCTTTAAATGACGTCATCCAAGATGGCGTCCGTCGAATTCCGATTGGCTGATAGGGTTCTATCAGCCAATCGGAATTAAGGTAAAAAAATCTGATTGGCTGATTGAATCAGCCAATCAGATTCAAATGCAATCTGATTGGCTGATTGGTTCAATGAATGTTGGTGGCATTTTAAGCTTCAATAAACATTTGCTTTAAACTTTTGAGTTGACAACATAGATCCTCGTGATAGTATCATGACAACATATCCCTCATATATGATTTTGGGGTTGTCCTCTGATAGAGGTGTTGTTAGTTTTCTCAAGTTTTGAAGCCACTCAATATTAATTATACCATATTTGCATTTATGCTTTATTCCCCATGAGACGTCTCTTTTTGAGTATATGCTTTAAATTAATTTCATTTAATATTTTCTTCTGTTTATGTAATAAATTGAGAGTGTTTTTTGAACACATGCGAATGGTTTTCAAGTTTTGCTCTATGTCTCTACCAGATTCCACACTTGCTACTTGGAAAAATTATATATACAAAAAATAATTGTTTTTCTATGTGTTTTGGAGAGTGCTGAAATCCCTATCTTTACATAAGGATTACTTATCCTTATTTTTCGGGCTATAGGTAAGGAAATACCACCCTGTTTTACCAAATCTCTAGTGATTCTTATACAAAAGAAGGATAGGGACCCAGAGAGTGTAGATTCATACCGCCCTATATCCCTCCTAAATCGACTAAAATGAATCTTGCGCTCATTGATACATGCCGATCAGGCAGGTTTCATGAAAGATAGAACATCAGCAATTAATATTAGAATGGTACTTTTAACACTGGATTAGTATTGGACAAAAAGACAAGTTCCTATAAAGAAATCTGATAACGCGATTATTTCTATCGACGCTGAAAAAGTGTTCAATTCGATACAATGGGATCATCTTTTTACTACATTAATAAAATTTTGGGTCAGAGAGGGATTCATAGACTTTATACAAATATTATACGCTAAGCCAATATCTGCATTATTAATTAATGGGGAGACCTCTTTAGATATCACACTAACCAAAAGGCACAAGACAGGGCTATCCTCTATCACCTGCGCCTTTTAACTTATCAATTGAATCTCTAGCTATCCTTTTAAGAGAAAAGATACAGAGTATTTTATTAGCCAACACAGAATTACAAATTTTTGCACATTCCGAACAAGAATAGAGTGCTATGCAGACAATCTGCTTTTAATTGTTCGGAATACGCAAAAAAATATACCTAGCCTTTTAAGGATACTTAAAATTTTTGGATCCTTTTCAGGCTATGGAATAAATTTCCTCTAATCAGAAATCTTATGGATTAAAAAAAAAACACTCTTCAGCAGAATTTCCCTTTATGGAGGTTAAAAAGTATATAAAGTATTTAGTTTATCACCTGATGGTTGGTTCGACTTAAATTATAAACCTTTATGGAACTATTTTAAATAGGAACTAACAAGATGGGTTCACCTCCGAATTTCCCTTTCAGGTAAAATCAACTTTATAAAAGTGATAATCTTCCCTAAATTACTCTATGTCATGCAAAATTTACCTATATTTATAAAAAATAAAGATTTATTATGTCTCAATAAAATGTTCAGAGAATTCCTTTGGTGTGCGCAAGAAACCAAGATTATCATCATATAGATTATCTCAGAGTAAACTATGTGGTGTCTTTGGTTTACCATCTCTTAAGTGACGACATACGGTTATTATTCTTTACTGGATTTAGAAACAAATCTAGTCAAACCATTCTCATTACATGCATTGCTACATGTAGAAAAAAAAACATTTACCTAATGAAGTACACAAAATAAGATCTATGAAAAATCTAAAATTGGCCTGGCATAAATTATGCAAATTATGTAATATAGACCCTTATTTTTCAAGCTACCTGCCCATTACTAGTAACTCAAAATTTATGACAGGGGTAAACTCAATCCTGTTCAATAAGTGGAAAGAACAAGGTTTAGAAATTATAGAACAGATATGGGACCCTATTTGACAAAGGTCTGTCGGACCTGATCTGACATTGTGGATCAGGTCCGATAGACCTCACTGAATGTGGAGAACAATACTCTCTCCGTATTCAGCATTGCACCAGCAGCTCTTGTGAGCTGCTGGCGCAACGCCACCCCCTGCAGATTTGCGGCCAATCGGCTGCCAGCAGGGGGGTGTCAACCAACCCGATCGTACCCGATCGGGTTGAATTGTGGCAATGTCTGTCCACCTGCTCATCCGGAGCTTGATAAATGGGCCTCATAGGATAAAGACAATGCACAAATAGTTTGAGATTCTCAAAACTCAATTTAATATACAGAATAAAGATTTTTATGCATATGTGCAGGTAAGACATCTATTAGAGTCAATCAAAATTAAATATAATATCGAACAAGACTTGAAAGATATAAACACAGACTTTAATCTATACAAAAATGGCCATACATCCATAATTCGTATCTGGCAATTTAAAAGTATAGATATTACTAAGTAACAAGTCACAAAAAAAGCTTTACTAGGGTTAGAGTGTCTACACTCTATATTTCTTGGCGTGAAACTCACATTAAATTGATTAATGCTGCTGATTTAACCCTACAAAATATGTCCAGATGGTCTCAGAGTAACATATATCACTGCACTAGATGTTATCGGCCAAAAGCAGACATTGCACATTGTATTTGGTATTGTCCTAAAGTTAATAGGTTCTGGAATAAAATTTCCTATTGGTTATCTAAAACAACAAACCAAACAATAAGGCTTACTTTTTATGATATTTTACTTACCCAAGAATCAAACCCTAGACTCTTAAATATTAAGCTAATCAACAATGCTATTTTTTGCGGCCGGGCGATTATATTTGGTAACTGGAAAGATAATAAAGAACCTAGCTTTAACAAATGTATCTCTAAACTAAGATTCCAGATGATAATAGAACAGTTTGACCTTCTACCTAATCCGCAGCTAGACATAGGAAAATATTTTGTGAAATGGTATCCCTTTATTAAATCAGAACCAATAAATACTCAAAAGCAATTGGTATATCCATTTAAGGATACAATATATATATATATATATATATATATATATATATATATATATACATACATACAAAGGGAGCAGTGTTAAGTGGAGACTTTGAATTTCTACAGAATTTTAGCAAAACATTTTTCTTTTTTTTTTTCATTCTCCCTCTCCTTCCGGGTACGTAATTCACTTCCTTCTCCGCCTATATTTTATTTTTATTTTTTTATATATGGCTGTTTCAGGGTCCCAGGTATTGGAAAGGACCTTGACGTGGTACCTGAGCTTTTCCCATTTGGCCAGATGCGGTAACTAACCTTTCCATTTTTGCTTTTAAATCTTAGCTGTGAGCTTGCTAGTGAGTGCAGGGTTTTCTCTGTGTGTTAATTTGTTTTGTAATTTCCCCTATGGTTCTTGCACCCAGACCTGTCTGGGGTTAACTGCCTGTGACTCTGGGGACAGCACAGCTTCTTGTGAGTGCCACTGAGCACCCAGGGCTGAGCATTTTGCAGGGTCATGGGATGTGTACCCGGTCCGGTCTAGGAGTGCAGTCCCCTTCCGTGTTTTGTATATTATTGGGGTGATTACAGAAGCCTGTGCACCCTTCCCTTGTTCCCAGTTTGTTTGAATTTGAGAGCTTGCATTGTGTGGCTGTTTTAGGGTCTCAGGTATTGGAAAGGACCTTGACGTGGTACCTGGGCTTGTCCCATTTGGCCAGATGCGGTAACTAACCTTTCCATTTTTGCTTTTAAATCTTAGCTGTGAGCTTGCTAGTGAGTGCAGGGTTTTCTCTGTGTGTTGTATTAATTTGTTTTGAAATTTCTCCTATGGTTCTTGCACCTAGACCTGTCTGAGGTTAACAGCCTGTGACTCTGGGGACAGCACAGCTTCTTGTGAGTGCCACTGAGCACCCAGGGCTGAGCATGTTGCAGGGTCATGGGATGTGTACCCAGTCCGGTCTAGGAGTGCAGTCCCCTTCCGTGTTTTGTATATATATATATATATATATATATATATATATATATATATATATACAGGGCTCAAAATTTCCACTCGCCCACTAGCCATTGGCGAGTGGATATTTAACGGTGGCAAGTGAAAGTTTAACGGTGGCAAGTGTCTGAAGTCTGGTGGTGTGTTGTAAGTAGCAAAGTTAGCACATTGTATTTGAAAAATGTACACTCCTATTGCAGCACTGACAAATAAACATTATCTAAAGGGATATTATATATCCATGAAATGGCAAGGAAATGTTATTCCTCTAGGGCTGTAGGGTAAACAAGGGCAGAGTGGGGGAAAATGGAGAGGAAAAGTGAAAGTGGAGAAGATAGATTTAACAAAGAGAGTGGAGAAAAAAAAAGAAAGAGTGAAGAGATGTGAGAGAGGGGAAAGAAAGAATGTGAAGAGAAGATAAGACCTGGGAGAGAAGGGAGAGGGTAAAAAGTTAGATTGAAGAGAGGAGGTAGTGAGTGGAGAAAAAAAGTTGAGAGAGAGAAGGAAGAGATATCTCCAATTCTTCTATGACTGTTTATGACTGTCAGTACTCTCTGCATTCTCTCAGTACAACAACTTTCTTTTTCTATCCAGCTGTTGTCTTCCACACAACCCCTCATTGATATGGCTAATTGCTATACACTTAGCTGTGTTAATTTATTAGTGTATGTAGCTAGTAGTGACCAGTGGCCTGGCCAGTAGCTTAGGACTAGAAATGTTGAGCCTTGTATATAAATACTATATATATATATATATATATATATATATATATATATATATATATATATATATATATACAGTTGTGCTCATAAGTTTACCTACCCTGGCAGAATTTATGATTTCTTGGCCATTTTTCAGACAATATGAATGATAACACAATGGGCTCTATTTAACAAGAGCTTGATGGCCCCTGTTTCTGGCGAGTCTTCAGACTCGCCAGAAACAGCAGTTATGAAGCAGCGGTAACAAAGACCGCTGCTCCATAACCTGTCCGCCTGCTCTGAGCAGGCGGACAGACATCGCCGGAAATCAACCCGATCGAGTATAATCGGGTTGATTGACACCCCCCTGCTGGCGGCCAATTGGCCGCGAGTCTGCAGGGGGCGGCGTTGCACCAGCAGCTCTTGTTGAGCTGCTGGTGCAATGCTGTATATGGCGAGCGTATTGCTCGCCGTATTCAGTGAGGTCTGTCGGCCCTGATCCGTACTGTCGGATCAGGTCCGACAGAACTTGATAACTATGGGCCAATAACTTTTCTTTCACTCATGGTTAGTGTTTGGCTGAAGCCATTTATTATTAACATTAACATGTCCAGTTGACTGGAACTTCTTAATTATTGCCCTGAAGGTGGAAATTGGCATTTTCAATACTTTTGCTTTTGTTTTATAGCCACTTTCCATTTTTGTGAAGCTAAACAACCTTTTGCCGCACATCCCAACTATATTCCTTAGTCTTACCAATTTTGGTGAATGACAAAGGGAATTTAGCCTGTGTTACTTCAGATTTATACCCCTGTGAAACAGGAAGTCATGGTTAAGCAATTTCTTGTTCCTAGTCACCCAGGTGTACTAAACAAATTAAAATATCAATGGGAATATGTTCCAATTATATTTTTCTCATATGAATTTAAAGAAGTTCCAATAATTGTGCCAAACATATATTTAAGAAATAATTGTTTTTGGATAAACCTGTGTTATTTTTGCAATTGTTTGATATCCAATAAGATCAGAGTATTTTTGTGTATTTTTTAAAAAAAAGATCAAATGGTTAAACAATAAAGACAAGTTTTCACAGGCTTCTTTTCTCATATTTACAAAGGGTGTCAATATTAGTTGTAGGCACTATATATATATATATATATATATATATATATATATATATATATATATACTTTTCTTTCACTCATGGTTAGTGTTTGGCTGAAGCCATTTATTATCAATCAACTGTGTTTACTCTTTTTAAATCATAATGACAACAGAAACTACCCAAATGACCCTGATCAAAGTTTACATACCCTGGTGATTTTGGCCTGATAACATGCACACAAGTTGACACAAAGGGGTTTGAATGGCTATTAAAGGTAACCATCCTCACCTGTGATCTGTTTGCTTGTAATTAGTGTGTGTGTATAAAAGGTCAATGAGTTTCTGGACTCCTGAGTGCTGCACTGACATTTCTGGATTCTGAGTCATGGGGAAAGCAAAATAATTGTCAAAGGATCTGCGGGAAAACGTAGTTGAACTGTGTAAAACAGGAAAGGGATATAAAAAGATATCCAAGGAATTGAGAATGCAAATCAGCAGTGTTCAAACTCTAATCAAGAAGTGGAAAATGAGGGGTTCTGTTTGATAACATACTGAATTCATCTTGCCATCAATTCTGACCCAATTTCCTGTGCCTTTGTTGCTCACACATCCCCAAAACATCAGCGATCCACCTCCGTGTTTCATAGTAGGAATGGTGTACCTTTCATCATAGGCCTTGTTGACTCCTCTCCAAATGTAGCATTTATGGTTGTGGCCAAAAAGCTCAACTTTGGTCTCATCACTCCAAATGACTTTGTGCCAGAAGGTTTGAGGCTTGTCTCTGTGCTGTTTGACATATTGTAAGTGGGATACTTTGTGGCATTTGCATAGTAATGGCTTTCTTCTGGCGACTCAACCATGCAGCCCATCTTTCTTCAAGTGCCTCCTTATTGTGCATCTTGAAACAGCCACACCACATGTTTTCAGAGAGTCTTCTATTTCACCTGAAGTTATTTGTGGGTTTGTCTTTGCATCCCAAACAATTTTCCTGGCTGAAATTTTAATTGGTCTACCTCACCGTGGTTTGGTTTCAACAGAACCCCTCATTTTCCAGTTCTTGATTATTGTTTGAACACTGCTGATTTACATTCTCAATTCCTTGGATATCTTTTTATATCCCTTTCCTGTTTTATACAGTTCAACTACCTTTTCCTGCAGATCCTTTGAAAATTCTTTTGCTTTCCCCATGACTCAGAATCCAGAATTGTCAGTGCAGTACTGGATGAAAGATGCAAGAGTCTGTCAGGAGACCAGAAACGCATTGACCTTTTATACACACACACTAATTACAAGCAAACAGATCACAGGTGAGGATGGTTACCTTTAATAGCCATTCAAACCCCTTTGTGTCAACTTGTGTGCATGTTATCAGGCCAAAATCACCAGGGAATGTAAAACTTTTGATCAGGGTCATTTGGGTAGTATCTGTTGTCATTCTGATTTAAAAAAAAGTAAACACAGTTGATTGATAATAAATGGCTTCAGCCAAACACTAACCATGAGTGAAATAAAAGTTTTTGTGTTATCATTCATATTCTCTGAAAATGGCCAAGAAATCATAAATTCGGCCAGGGTATGTAAACTTATGAGGACAACTGTATGTATGTGTATATATATATATATATATATATATATATATATATATATATATAGGCCATGCCCACCTTTCGCCACATTATTAGACACTGACAGTGTGTCTCAAGAGCAGGTTACATAGTAACTATTTGTTTCAAGATGCTTTATTTACTTTTATTGCTCGGAATCTCATATTCACTTCTTGGACGGCACTGTAGTTTGACTGAGACTGCTTTTTTCCTGAAGTTTGCAGTACGGACTTGAGAGTTCTTAACAGGTGATGTGCTCTCTCCCTTGGGGGACTCAATACCTTTACCTTACCTCATATTGATTGAGGTTTTTAATTGTGAGTACCCACCCTGAAGGAGGACAGTTTTGCTTGTATTTTTAAATTGTATTAAACATATTACGCTATGAGCAGTCTCATTGTGCGCTTATTCCTTTAGATCACCATCTCATCATACCGTTTTTCCACCCTGGTACTGGAAGACAAATTTTAAGCAGCCGTTTCTCCACATACGGGATTGTTATCACCTGATTGAGGAAAGGAACCTTATTCTTGGACTTAAGTATTTCTTTATTTGCTTCTTTTCACAGATAAGACTTTTATATATTACATTTCATGATTTTTGTGTTTTTTATCTGAATTCTTGTCTGTGCATTTATTTTATATATATTTAGTATGCACAGTTTTATTGTGAGTTTCACAGCTTTGTTTGTCTTTATTGTTTAACCATTTGATCTTTTTTTTTTAAAAATACACAAAAATACTCTGATTGGATATCAAACAATTGCAAACACAACACAGGTTTATCCAAAAACAATTATTTCTTAAATATATGTTTGGCACAATTATTGGAACCCCTTTAAAATCATATGAGAAAAATATAATTGGAATATATTCCCATTGATATTTTAATTTGTTTAGTACACCTGGGTGACTAGGAACAAGAAATTGCTCAACCATGACTTCCTGTTTCACAGGGGTATAAATCTGAAGTAACACAGGCCAAATTCCCTTAGTCATTCACCAAAATTAGTAAGACCAAGGAATATAGCTGTGATGTGCGGCAAAAGGTTGTTTAGCTTCACAAAAATGGAAAGTGGCTATAAAACAAAAGCAAAAGTATTGAAAATGCCAATTTCCACCTTCAGGGCAATAATTAAGAAGTTCCAGTCAACTGGACATATTATGAATCAACCTGGAAGAGGACGTGTGTCTATATTGTCTCAATTCACTGCGAAGAGGATGGTTCAAGTGGCCAAAATCCAACGTCACCTACACCACCACAAGTTGTTTGGAAGGGTTTCAAGAAAAAAGCCTCTACTTTAATCCAAAACAAAAACTCAAGGGTCTTCAGTTTGCCAGACACTACTGGAACTTCAAATGTTCAAATGGGATCGGGTACTATGGTCAGATGAAACCAAAATAGAGCTTTTTGGCAATAAACACCAGAGGTTGGTTTGGCACACACAGAAAGGTAGCCCTATAGAGAAATACCTCATGCCCAGGGTTAAATATGGTATTGCCTCTTTGGGGCTTCTGCCAGAGGACCTGTACTTTTGTAAGGATACATGGCATCATGGACTTAAATAAAAACAGATATTAAATGAGCACCTGAAATTTGTATAGAATAAATAAATGTGTCAGGCATTAATTGTGTAGAAGCATTTTCCAATCTCTAAACACCATACAGAAAAGGTCTGAAAAGTCAGAGAGCATCAAATTGGCTTGTTCCTAATGTTGTAATACCAGTACTGGGCAAAGACATGACTAGGGAGGAAATACCCAAAGCTCAATAAACAACAGCTTGTAGTATTTGATGGGAAAGCTACATAACCCTTATACATCTTATCTTGCACAGATTTAAAGGGACATAAACTCAAAATTAAACTTTTATGATTCAGATGAAGCATGCAATTTTAAGAGATTTCTCTTCCAAATTGTGCAAAGTATTTTATATGCACACTTTTTGAGGAACCAGCTCCTACTAAGCATGTGCAAGAGTTCACCGTGTATACGTATGACCCTGTAGTTAGCTGATGGGTTAAATTTGGCAAACAAAATCTACTGTTCATTTAAAATCAGAGTAAGTGCTATTACATTTTTAATATGCCCTTTTTTTGTACATTTTCTTTTTATCTTTCCAATACTTTTATTTCATTGAAAAGAACACACGTTATTAATTTAGAAATAGGCTTCTTTTTTAAAGTTTAGAAATCCTGTCTTTATAGCCATGGACATACAAAAGCTTTTTAAAAAGTACATTATATATATTTTTAATAAATGATGTCTGAACTTTTTCAAAGACCTCCGGGAGTAAAGCCTAAAATGTAACAGAATGATTGTACATGGAGTTAATTAGGAATGTATTTTTTCCCTTTAGCAGTTTTGGTGAAAACAGGAGATTCCCAAAGGCTATTCTAAGAGGAAGAAAAAAAATGTTGCTGTCCTTGTCTCCCCTCCTCACAAATTTTGCATGACCTAGTATAAGGCTAAGGTTTATTCTTAGTTATTCTAAATACAAAGCATTTCTTTAAGATCGGAAAAGTCGCTTCATATTTGGTGGAAAAGTGTACATTTTCATATAGTTATTGGTTCTTTCCCAGCATTTTTTTCAAAATATATATATATTTCAATTATATTTGTATTAAAGGGATAGGCCTCTATTTATGAA
This sequence comes from Bombina bombina, assembly GCF_027579735.1. Lineage (NCBI taxonomy): Eukaryota > Metazoa > Chordata > Amphibia > Anura > Bombinatoridae > Bombina > Bombina bombina. Next base: position 824,995,721 of record NC_069504.1, read on the forward strand.
AGGTTTTGCAGACCTGATCCGACAGTGCCAATCAGGTCCACAAGACCTCACTGAATGCGGAGAGCAATACGCTCTCCCTGTATTCAGCATTGCACCAGCAGCTCACAAGAGCTACTGGTGCAACGCCGCCCCCTGCTGACTCTCGGCCAATCGGCCGCCAGCAATGAGGTGTCAATCAACTTGATCGTACTCAATCGGGTTGAATTCCAGCGATGTCTGTCCGCCTGCTCAGAGCAGGCGGATAGGGTTATGGAGAAGCGGTCTTTAGACCGCTGCTTCATAACTGCTGTTTCTGGCGAGTCTGAAGACTCGCCAGAAACACAGGCCATCAAGCTCCGTTCTGAGCTTGATAGATAGGTCCCATAGTCTAGTCAAAAGTAAACTTTCATGATTCAGATAGAGCATGCAATTTTAAGTAACTTTCTAATTTACTCCTATTAGTAATTTTTCTTCATTCTCTTTGTATTTTTGTTTTAAAAAGCAAGAATGTAAGCTTAGAAGCCGGCCCATTTTTGTTCAGAACCTGGGTAGCGCTTGCTGGTTGGATGGCTACATTTAGACACCCATCAACAAGCGCTACCCAGGTCTGAATCAAAAATGGGCCAGTTTCTAAGCTTACATTCCTGCTGTGTAAAATAAAGATACCAAGAGAATTAAGAAAAAATGATAATAGGAGTAAATTAGAAAGTTGCTTTAAATAGCATGTGCTATCTGAATCATGAAAGTTTAATTTTGACTATACTATCCCTTTAATGTAAACTCTAAAACATATAAAGGCTAGGGTTGCCAGGTGTCCGGTATCTGACCGGACTGTCCGTTTTTTCTACCAGCTGCCCGGTAAAAATTGTAGAAAAAAAACGGACACAACCTGAGAACTGCTTTGAAATGGTCCTGACCCTGCATTATTGTTTGTCCCTGCAATATTAAGCAAGGCATGTGGGGAATACAATCCCCATGCTTTAGAACACTTCACTCGCGGGGTTAAGCAGCAGACAGTGCCCCCTCCCCTGTTAGAGACCTCTGACCTCTGATGTTCATTGTTTGACAGGTTCCCGGTTGCTACTGGGGGCGGGGTCTGACTCTGCACAGAGAGGAACAGACTGAGTCAGTGAAGCGTGTGCACTTTCTCCCGGAGTACGAATAGAAAAGATATAACTGCTCTCTACCCTAACTGTCCTGCTGAGATGTAAGCTGGTGTCACATTTCTTTAGCCTAGTAACACAAACTGTTTGATCCCTTGTCTGCTAGATAGCTGAGTAAAGGAGATATGCAGCCCTCTCTGGCAGTTCAGGGGCTTAAACAGTGTGTTAGTTTTAAATGTAGAGCACAAATGTTAATTTCCTAATAAGCCTTAAAAGATTAAATACATTTTTTATTTATTGCTTTATAATCGTTTTCTTTATCATTCACTTAACTTATTTCTGGCATAAAAGTATGTTTATAGTATATACACAGTGCACACATACACAGAGCATATCCCACCATCATCGCCCCCCCCCCCCCCCGTTTATACTGTGTGTGTCCAGTATTTTTAGGGAGGACACCTGGCAACCCTAATAAAGGCCCAGATTACAAGTGGAGCGATATTTAACAATCCTGCTTCCACACTAACACCACTAGAAGCAAGAATTTGTGTGTATGTGGTAGTGCTAGTATTACAAGTTGAAAAATACGTGTCCATCCAAACTGTATTATGCTATTTAAAGTAAAAATTAAATCAGAAATCGGGAAAGTAATCAAGTCTTTACACTTAGTGATATGGATATATGCTTAAAGGGATACTGAACCCACATTTTTTATTTTGTGCTTCAGATAAAGCAGGCAATTTTAAGGAACTTTCTAATTTACTCCTATTAATTTTTCTTCGTCACCTTGGTATCTTTAGTTGAAAAATCAGGAATGTAAGATTATGAGCTGGCCCATCTTTGGTTCAATGCAGCCATCAATCAGGAAGCACTATCCAGGGTGCTAATTGAAAAATGGGCCACCTTGTGAACTTACATTCCTGCTTTTTCAAATAAATATACCAAGAAAATGAAGAAAAATTGATAATAGGAGTAAATTAGAAAGTTGCTTAAAATTTCATGCTTTATCTGAATCACGAAAGAAAAAATATGGGTTCAGTGTCCCTTTAAAATGCATCCGATTATTGTGGAAATATTAAAAAAAAAAAATCCCCCTATTAAACTATAGTGTATCCAAATAAATCCAATGGGGCCGATTTATTAATGTGCGGGCGGACATGATCCGCTGTAACGGATTATGTCCCTCCCACATCAATAAATGCTGACAGCATACGCTGTCGGCATTTATCATTGCACAAGCATTTCTAGTGATATGCTTGAGCAATGCCGCCCCCTGCACATTCGCGGCCAATCGGCCGCTAGCAGGGGGTGTCAATCATCCCGATCATATCCGATAGGGATGATTGCAGTCTGCCACCTCAGAGGTGGTGGATGACTTAAGGAGCAGCGGTCTTCTGACCGCTGCTTCTTAACTTATGTTTCCGGCGAGCCTAAAGGCTCGCGCGGAAACAATAACATACACTGCTTCTTAAATCGGCCCCATAGTCTGAGTCTGAATCTTGAAAGATTTGGGTTTACTGACCCTTTAAATGGATAGGAAAGAGCACAATGGCCTAGATTACAAGTTGTGTGGTACGGCTATACCAATGAAAAATTGGCTTTTGCAAGCGGAATATTCAGCTCACACGTATTACAAGTCGCGGCGGTACGGCTATACCGCTAGCGTTTTAGCCTATACCGCAACTTTCCATTCTGCGCTCAAAAAATGGCTTTTGAGTGTGGAATTTTCACCTCACCTGTATTACAAGTTGTACGGTCTGGCTATTAGACTAGCGTTGTAGCTTATACCGCCACAATCCATTCCGCTATCAAACACCAGTAGTTATGGATTATGTGAAACAAAAATGTTTCACAAAACTCATAACAAAAATGTTACAAAGTACACTAACATCCATAAACTACCTATTAACCCCTAAACCGCCATCCTCCCCGATCACAAATACTATAATAAACCTATTAACCCCTAATCTGACACCCACCCACATCGCCAACACCAAATTAAAGTTTTAACCCCTAATCTGCTGCCCCCCCACATCGCCAACACTAAATAAACCTATTAACTCCTAAACCGCTGACCCCCACATCGCTAACACCAAAATAAAACTATTAACCCCTAATCCGCCGCCCACCCGCATCGCAAATACTAACCTAAACCTTTTAACCCCTAAACCGCCAAACACCCACATCACAAATAATAAACTAAACCTATTAACCCGTAAACCACCAAACACCCAAATCACTACTACCTAAATTAAACTATTAACCAATAAACCTAACACCCCCTAACTTTTAATTAATGTTACAATATAACCACCTTCAAATAAATAAAAACTTACCTGTAAAAAAAAAAACCTAAGCTTAAACTATAAATAAACTTAACATTACTATTAAAAAAAAAATATATATAAATACCAAAAATAAAAAACCTAGGGCGCGATCCGATATAGATCGCAGTTTGCGGCGCAAGCGAGGGAACCGGCGTCGCCCGCAGTTTCAGCTCGCAACTCGAGCTATCCTATATAAGTCGCCGTCAGATGCTAACGTGCCGTAAGTCTGACAAACCAGCAAATCTGCGCAAGTACAAATTTCTGGCGTCGCCAGTGACTTGCGGCACCTTAGAAACTGCCGGCGCCTATAAAACCTGACTAAAGTCTAAAACACCCGCACTGTCTAACACGCCTCCCTAACATAGCCCGACACGTCTAACACGCCTCCCTAACATAGCCCGACACGTCTATCCCTCTATCCGCTATCCCCCCTCACTATCCTAACAATAAAAAGCTATTAACCCCTAAACCGCCGCTCCCGTACCCCGCCGCAACCTAATAAAGTTATTAACCCCTAAACCGCCGCTCCCGTACCCCGCCGCCAGCTATATTATATCTATAACCCCCTAAAGTGAGCCCCTAACACCGCTGCCATCTCTATTAAAATGATTAACCCCTAATTTAATCTACCTACCCCGCCGCCAGCTATATTATCTATATTAACCCTAAGTATATTATAGTTAATATAGGTATTACATTATATATATTAACTATATTAACCCTAATTATATTAGGGTTAATATAGTTAATATAGTTACTATAGTATTTATATTAACTATATTAACTCTATCTAACCCTAACTAAATTTATATTAAATTAATCTAATTCATTTATAAACTAAAATATTCCTATTTAAATCTAAATACTTACCTATAAAATAAACCCTAAGATAGCTACAATATAATTAATAATTACATTGTAGCTATGTTAGGGTTAATATTTATTTTACAGGTAAATTGTTAATTATTTTAAGTAGGTATAATAGCTATTAAATAGTTATTAACTATTTAATATCTACCTACTTAAAATAATTACCCAATTACCTGTAAAATAAATCCTAACCTAAGTTACAAATACACCTACACTATCAATAAATTAAATAAACTACAAACATCTATCTAAAAATACAATTAAATTAACTAAACTAAATTACAAAAAAAAACAAACACTAAATTACAAAAAATAAAAAAAGATTACAAGATTTTTAAGCTAATTACACCTATTCTAAGCCCCCCTAATAAAATAATAAACCCCCAAAATAAAAAAATTTCCCTGCCCTATTCTAAATTAAACAAATTTCAAAGCTCTTTACCTTACCAGCCCTTAAAAGGGCCTTTTGTGGGGCATGCCCCAAAGAATTCAGCTCTTTTGCATACAAATACAATACCCCCCCCATTACAACCCACCACCCACATACCCCTATTCTAAAACCACCCAAACCCCCCTTAAAAAAGCCTAACACTACCCCCTGAAGATCTCCCTACCTTGTCTTCACCACACCGGGCCGAACTCCTGATCCGATCCGGGCGATGTCTTCCTCCAAGCGGCAAAGAAGAATTCTTCCTCCGGCGATGTCTTCCTCCAAGCGGCAAAGAAGAATTCTTCCTCCGGCGATGTCTTCCTCCAAGCGGCAAAGAAGAATTCTTCCTCCGGCGACGTCTTCCTCCAAGCGGCAGCAAAGTCTTCATTCTTCCGGTGGCATCTTTAATCTTCTTTCTTCGCTCTGCCGCCGCGGAGCATCCATCCTGGACGACTACTGAACTTGGAATGAGGTACCTTTAAATGACGTCATCCAAGATGGCGTCCGCCGAATTCCGATTGGCTGATAGGATTCTATCAGCCAATCGGAATTAAGTTAGAAAAATCTGATTGGCTGATTGAATCAGCCAATCAGATTCAAGTTCAATCCGATTGGCTGATCCAATCAGCCAATCAGATTGAGCTCGCATTCTATTGGCTGTTCCGATCATTAATATAGTTAATATAAATACTATAGTAACTATATTAACTATATTAACCCTAATATATTATATTAACTATATTAACCCTAATATAATTAGGGTTAATATAGTTAATATATATAATGTAATACCTATATTAACTATAATATACTTAGGGTTAATATAGATAATATAGCTGGCGGCGGGGTAGGTAGATTAAATAAGGGGTTAATCATTTTAATAGAGATGGCGGCGGTGTAAGGGGCTTACATTAGGGGTTAATAATATTAATATAGCTGGCGGCGGTATAGGGGGATTAGATTAGGGGTTAATAATTTTTATATAGGTGGCGACGGTGTAAGGGGTCAGATTAGGGGATAGATAAGGTAGATGACAACAGTGTAAGGGGTTCTAATTAGGGGATAGATAAGGTAGATGGCGGCGGTTTTAGGGGCTCACAGTAGGGGGTTAGTTTATGTAGATGGCGGCGGGGTCCGGGAGCGGCGGTTTAGGGGTTAATAACTTTATTAGGGATTTCGGGGGGGGGGGGGGGGGGGATCGCGGTTGACAGGTAGATAGACATTGCGCATGCATTAGGTGATAGGTTTATTTTAGAAGATCGCGGTTGACAGGGAGATAGACATTGCGCATGCGTTAGGTGTTAGGTTTATTTTAGCAGCCAGTTTAGGGAGTTACGGGGCTCCAATAGTCAGCGTAAGGCTTCTTACGGCTGCTTTTTGTGGCGAGGTGAAAATGGAGTAAGTTTTCTCCATTTTCGCCACGTAAGTCCTTACGCTGCATATTGGATACCAAACTGCGCGGGTTTGGTATACCTGCCTATAGCCCAAAAAACTACGGGCGACGGCAGAAATATACGTGCGTAACTTCTAGGTTACGCCGTATATAGGATACCAAACCCCCGCAAATATTGGCGTCGCCGGCTTTTGCGGGCGACGATTTTTATCGGATGGACCCCCTAAATCACAAAATTAAAAAATTCTAACACTACAAAAAAAATTCTAAAATTATGAAAAATAAAAATAAAATCTAAGATTACAAAAAATAATAAATGAAACTATCCAACATAAAATAATAAATAAACCTAATCTAATACCCCTATAACAACACAAAAGCCACACCAAAAAAAAAAACAACCTAATCTAACTATAAACTACCAAAATCCCTTAATAGGGCCTTTTGTAGGGCATTGCCCTGAAGAAATCAGCTCTTTTTGAAAAAATATTACAAACCACCCTAACAATGCAACCCCCACCCACCCAAACCCCCAAAATAAAAAGACCTTACTAAAATAAACTTAAGTTACCCATTGCCCCTAAAGGGGCATTTGTATGGGAATTGCCCATAAAAGTGCAATCAGCTTTTTTGCTGCCCATTAAAAAATAAAAAAAGCCCTAATCTAAAAAAAAACTAACACTAACCCAGACAAAGTTACTAACCATTCCTGAAGTCCAGTGGTGAAGGTCTTTTTCCAGACAGCTCCATCTTCAATCTTCATCCCTATGTAGTGGAGCCATCTTCCATCTTCATCCAGGGACCACGTGGAGCCTCCTCTTCATGCGATCGTCCGCCGCACACTGAAAATTGAAAGCAATGTACCCGTTTTATATTAGGGTGCCTTGCATTCCTATTTGCTCACATTTTCAAAACAGCCAATAGGATGAGAGCTACTGAAATCCTATTGGCTGTTCAAATCTGAAATTCTATTGGTTGCTCCTTCAACAAATAATATCAAGAGACTGAAACAAATTTGAAAATATAAGTAAACTGGAAAGTGGTTTAAAATTGTATGTTTAAGCTAAATCAAAAAAGAAAAAAAAAATTTTTCATGTCCCTTTAACATTCAGATAAAAAAAAATCTTTAGAAGTACCTTAAACATAAAAGTATAGATATTTGTAGTTATTAATGAACTTTTTTTTGCAATGTGGCTCTTTTATGATGATTTTTTATTTTGTTTTTGTGCTGTAATAATATGATTATGACACATGGAAATATAACATTTTTAATATTAATAGTAGAATATTTCTAATTTAAATCAGTGCGATTATGTAAGTAGTGTAGGTTTGTGTTGATAGAAGCCAGAACCTGTTAGATGCCAGAATCTGTTGCTTTCTCATTGTACACTATATATAAAACAGCAAGATTTATATGAACAGACAATCTTTGATGATAAAATAATAGAATAATGAATTGCTGTCTATAGAAAGGGCCATATAACAAGTGGTGCACTATTTAGGGCCTGCCAGAAGTAAAGATTTTGCGCGAATGGGTTAGTGTGCATTTTACAGGTTGAAAGTAAAACTTTCACTTGTGCTGTTCAAATCAGTCAATAGGATTTCAGTAGCTCCCATCCTATTGGCTAATTTGAACAATTCAGCCAATAGGAATGTAAAGTACCCCAATATAAAAGGGGAACCTGGCATTCAATCTTCAGTGTGCAGCGGATGATCACATGAAGAGGACCTCCACGTCGCCGAGGACTCCTGCCGCTGTAAGACCGCTCCGCACCTCTGGAAAGAAGATAGAAGATGGCCCCGCAATGGATGAAGATGGATCCACCTGGATGTAGACTTTGCTCTGCCTGGAAGAAGATGGATGACCGGAATTCAGGAAATGTGAGTAAATTTTGGGGGGATAATGTTAGTTTTTTTTTTTTTTAAGGTGAGTAAAATAGTTATGTAAGGTTTATTTATAGTTTATGCTTAGTTTTTTTTTATTTCACAGGTAAGTTTATTTTTATTTGAAGGTAGTTTTATTCTAACTTTAATTTAAAGTTAAGGGGTGTTAGGTTTAGGGGTTAAAAGTTTAATTTAGGTAGTCACGATGTGGGTGTTTGGTGGTTTAGGGGTAAATAGATTTAGGTTAGTATTTGTGATGCGGGCAGGTATTTGCGATGTGGGGGGTCGGCGGTTTTGGGGTTAATAGGTTTATTTTGTGTTGGCGATGTGGGTGGGTGGCAGATTAGGGGTTAATACTTTAATTTAGTGTTGGCAATGTGGGTCGGCGGCAGATTAGGGGTTAATAGGTTTATTATAGTATTTGCGATGCAGGGGGATGGCGATTTAGTGGTTAATAGGTAGTTTATGGGTGTTAGTGTACTTTGTAACATTTTTGTTTTGCAATATCCATAACTAATGGTCTTTGATAGGGGAATGGATCTTGGCGGTATAAGCTATAACGCTAGAGGAATAGCCTGACCGCATAACCTGCAATATGTGCGACCTGAAAATTCCACACATATATATGAATATATATTTAAAAATACACATAACATTTTCCCCTATATAAAGAAAATTGGAATGTTAAAGATTTACAGTAAACACACAGTAAACCATATAACATATATATTTAAACATGTTAAAGGAACATTTTTCAAATATGTGACATAAACAACTTTGCAATACACATTTATTTTGCCCTTATATCTTGCTACAGTACTAAAGTGGGATTTTTTTTTTTAACTATGACAATTCTTTCTTTCCTTTTCTAGAGAGATCTACAATTCTTGTAAATTATTTTTTTTCATCTATGGTTTATCATATTTATTAGAATGAAAATTAAATGAAAAACAAAACTCTGTTCCCCTCCCCATAAATTCTATTTCTAAATGGTTATATTTTGGGTAAGATGGAGTAGAGAGCTTAAAGGGACATGAAACACAACATTTTTCTTCCATGATTCAGATAGAGAATACAATTTTAAACAACTTTTCAATTTACTTCTAATATTTAATTTGCTTCCTTATATATATATTGTGATTAGCTCACCCATGTGTTCAGTTAGAAACCAGTAGTGCATTGCTGCTCTTTCAACAAATGATACAAAGAGAATGAAACAGATTACATAATAGAAGTACATTAGAAAGTTGTTTAAAATTGTAATCTCTATCTGAATCATGAAAGAAACATTTTGGGTTTCATGTCCCTTTAAAGGGACATTAAACCCCAAATAAATTTTTCTTTAATAATTCAGAAAGAGAATACATTTTTAAAAAACATTCCAATTTACTTCTATTATCTAATTTGCTTCATTCTTTAGATATCCTTTATTAAAGAAATAGCAATGTACACGGGTGAGCCAATCACATGTGGCATCTATGTGCAGCCACCAATCATAATCTACTGAGCCTATCTAGATATGCTTTTCAGGAAAGAATATCAAGAGAATGAAGCATATTAGATAATAGAAGTAAATTAGAAAGCTGTTTAAAATGGTATGCTCTATCTGAATCATGAAAGAAAACATTTGGGTTTATTGTCCCTTTAAGTTTCAAACTTCCATTAAGCGGAAACGATAAGCAGGAATTTTGCTTTTTTTATTTAAAGTGATGGAAATTCCTAGCGTTTCTAAAACGCTAGGATTTACCATTGGAACAAAATAAAGGGGACGCCAAGATGGATTTTCCCGCAATGCTATTGGCTAAGAGGTGGAAACATCACCTCTCTGCCAGATAGCGAAGATAACGTTCTGCCGGTGGGATGCCTTAGCAGCTCAGTGAAGGCGATTGCTTGGAACAAATAAAGGAGCTTTCAGCATGAAGTATTTTATACTTCATGAATGAAAGACCCCTTTATTTGTTCCAATGGTAGATCCTAGCATTTCAGAAACGCCAGGATTTATCATTACTTTAAGTGACAAAATGAATGTAGGGTTTTTGGTATACTTTTAGATCAGTTAGGTCATTATGTAGTGGTTTAAGTGTTTTTCTATATTTTACAACAATTTTCACATATTTCACGTATTGAACTTTAAAGAGACATTAAACACCAAATACATTTCATGCACCTCCCTCTAATTTTTGGGGCCCCCGTTTTGTAACCTATGTTTTACTGCAGGCATCTGAAGAACAGTTGCGGCACATGGAATGTAGTGAAATCTAAGTTTCAACATGGTGGCACCAATGACTAGAGGGAGGGTGAGAGTAATCTCAATACTATGAATATAAAACATATTTATTGTTTACTGGCCCTTTAAGGAAGTCATACATGGATAAGTGGAGATAGGTTTAGTCTCAAAGAAATCAGTATGAGAAAGTGTTATAGAGAAAGAGGCAACCTGAGGCAAACACAAGGATATGATTTAATGGCACAGGCTAAATTGCAAGTTTTATTACAGAACATACACAATGCTGTCTGCAAAGCTGCGCTAGTATAGGATATGACGGTCGTCAAGGGGTTAAAGTCCCTTTACAATATACTTTTATTAGCAAAATCCTTCACCTGCACAAACACAGTAAAAGCTCTCACTTAAAACCATGTTAGCTTGTATTAGAGGTGTTTTTGCTAAGTATATTACAAAAGTATTCTATTTAAAAGTAACATGCTTTAATGTACATTTAAATTTTGGTTGGAAAGTCCCTTTAAATAATTTTACCATTAAAGGCAATGGGATTTGATAATTAATGGGAATTGGACCATTAAAAGGAGCAGTAGAATATTTTTATGATACATTTTAAAATGTCCTTCCATTTTTCTACCCCCTGTAACATGTGCAAGCCATCAGCCAATCATGCACTCATATTTGTATACAATGTGAGCTCTTGCACGTGCTCAGTATGAGCTGATTCCTCAGAAAGAGTACATATAAAAAGATTGTGCAGAATTTGATAATGGAAATACATTGGAAAGATTTTTTTAATTGCATGATCTATCTGAATCATACAAATTTAAATTTGACTTTGGTGGTTTTTTTTTAAAGCATCTTTAAACTATGCATATATATAAAAAATATTAATGTTATGTAACACTATAACTATAAATAAAATAGAGGTAAGGAGTATGGGGTCTATTTAACAAGGGCCGAATGGCCCCTGTTCCCCTTGTTTCCACGTGAGCCTTCACGCTCACCGGAAACAGGAGTTAAAAAAGCAGCAGTTTTAACACTGCTGCTTCTAAACTCATACGCCGCCTCTGAGGCAGCGTATAGCAATCCACCCAATCATGTACGATCGGGCTGATTGACACCCCCTGCTAGCGGCTGATTGGCCGCGAATCTGCAGGGGGCGGTATTGCACCAGCAGTTCACAAAAACTGCTTGTGCAATGATAAATGCTGACAGCGTATGCTGTCGGCATTTATCTATGTGCGGCGGACATGGTTCGCTATAGCGGATCATGTCCATCCGCACATTAATAAATAGACCCCTAAGAATTTAAATTAAAAATGTAACAAGTATAAAAGAAAGACAGAGTTAAAGAGAAGTCATTTGAGGAAAAAAAACCAGATTGTCACCAACGCATTTTTGGCAGAAAGTGTATATCAAATCAGCTGGCACACACATATTCCCACTTATCACTATGAAAAAATGATATTTTGAGACTGAAAGTTGAAAAGCAAGGTGCTCATCTTAAAGCTATACATTTATCACACATTTAAAGAAGGTGTAAACGCTTCTATATAGCTGCATTCTCAAGGTTTAGACAGTGAGGGAGTTTTATTTATGGTAACTGAAGTAATTGCTGTTCCTTTTGAGCTTATTCAAACGTCTATAATATCAGACATTTTGTCAGAATATACAAACACACGATACACTTTTTTGCAGTTTTATTAAGAAAAATGCAGTTCAGGACCAGGAATGGAATTGAAATTGTAAGAAGAAGAAACAAAAATAAAATAATCTGCAATCTTAAAGGTGTCATGTACCCTGTAGGCCATATTTATGTAGCAAATATACACACAGTGCTAATGGGACTTCCTTATTTAAATGTCTCTTGTATAGTATTAATATGTTCACCTTTGGGTTATAGGTTTGCTGTATAACAATAAATTAACATCTTGTTTGCTGTAGTTGTTTTTCCATGGCCAAATTACCCCGATCAGGTGCCTAATTTGGAGCAGACAAAACAGATTTATTACCAGAGAAGATGAGGTTTGCCATTCTCACTTTAGGGTCGATCCCAATTTGCGCAACATTCTAACTTTCGTTTTATGTAATGGTATTTCTAATGCGTTCTTTAAATGTAATATTCGATTTGAATTTTTCTAATAATTCGATTCAAATTATGCAACATTCGAATTAGAAAATTTGAATATATATATATATATATATATATATATATATATATATTTGTAATAGTATTTCTAATGCTCTCTTTAAATGTAATATTCAAATTATGCAATATTCAAAATAGAAACATTTGATTGATATATTTGTATCTATGATGTATCAATTTACTAAATTCCCTACCCCATGAACTATTGGACTTCTGAATAGTGTTTGTTAAATCGAATGTTACTTTTGAAATTTCGAATGTGGATATTCAATTTCATTAATAAACATTTGAAAACTAAAGTTAAATTTGAAAACCAAATTTTAATGGGGTTTTCATTCTTATCAACATTCAATTGTCCAAAACGAATGTCCACAGGACTATTCGTTCTACCAAATGAATTACACTTTCAGCATATTCTCCCATCCCTACTTGTAATCCAAATCTATCCTCAAGGCTGAATAACCCTTTGAATTCCATCTGTATCTTGATGTAGCATGATGGACACACTTCAATATGTATATATATAAGGACCCCAAAATCTACAAAAGGCATGCTTTTATTTTAATATTTGATTCATTTGCACTGTTGTGTTTCGCACTAACAGTACTGACATCTTCAAGACAGTGCATTTCAAAATGCTTGCAGCTTCATTATTGAACTTTTAAACTGGAATGAGCCTTTATGATTGGGATTTCAATAATGTTGGACTTAAAGGGACAGTTTAGTCAAATGAAACGTTCATGATTCAGATAGGGCATGCAACAACTTTCCAATGACTTTTATCATAAAATTTGCTTAGTTCTTTTAGTATTCTTTGCTACAAGCTAAAGCTAGGTAGACTCAAACTGATTTTTAAACTGTTAAAAACCATTTCCTATCTCAGTGAATTTTTACAGTTTTTCCACAGTTAGACAGAGCTAGTTCATGTGTGCCAACTTTCCAATGACTTTTATCATAAAATTTGCATTGTTCTTTTAGTATTCTTTGCTGCAAGCTAAAGCTAGGTTGACTCAAACTGATTTCTAAACTGTTGAAAACCGCTTCCTATCTCAGTGCATTTTGACAGTTTTTCACAGTTAGATAGAGCTAGTTCATGTGTGTCATATAGATAACATTGTGCTTACACCGGCGGAGTTATATAAGAGCCAGCACTGATTGGCTAAAATGCATGCCTGCAAGGACTAAGATAAGGGGGCAGTCTGCAGAGACTTAGATACAAGGTAATCACAGAGTTAAAAAGTGTATTAATATAACAGTTTTGGTTATGCAAAACTGAGGAATGGGTAATAAAGGGATTATCTATCTTTTTTAAACAATAAAAATTCTGGAGTAGACTGTCCTTTTAAACTAGCGCTGCGGAATCTGTTGGCGCTCTACAAATAACCGATACTGCTACTACTACTACTACTACTAATAATAACTGGTCACAACATTGAGTCTTAAAGGTCTCATAGACAGATACAATGTTGCAAGGCAGCATATGTAAATATGTGCCCTGTCCACTGTATAGAACCTCTGTAATAGGAATAAAGTTTTAATGAATCAATACCATGTATGCTAATTGACATTTACAATTTCTCTTGTGGCCATTTAAGAGTGCTTTGCACATTTGTTAAATAATAGACTGTTTCCAAAAAGTCGTGACATAGTTGCAATTCCCTTGCAGTGTTAAAGGATCGCAAAACTTTGATTTTTTTTCCGTAATTACATTATCAGATTTAAATCACGAACGTTTATATATCATAAATAACCTACTTATACACAAAAATGAAGTTTATAAATCTAATAAAAATATATTTTATTATTGACGTACCTGAAACCCTCTATTATGGGCCGTCCACTACCAAAACTATTCTCCAATCAAAATTAGTTTTTTCGCATATAATTAGAAGCCGATTTCGTCATCATACACACGCGCTCTTCGTTACTGACATTTGCGCATGCGCATATTATACCGGTGATACCAGAAGATTCAGAGCGTTTGCTGTTTAGATGGAGAGTGACGTATTCGATGACAAGGTCATACAATCGCGCATGCCAACATTTTGATAACTCAGGTTATCATAGATGATTGGTGCATGGAAACGAAGATTCGAGTGGTGGGTTTGGAATTCAATAAATTCTTATAGCAGAATATCTCGATAACCGTAAAAGTATGAAACACAAAGCGGATTACAAATATAATTGATACATATTGATTTAGTGATTCAAGAGAACTTTATAGCAATGTTTAGTGTCCCTTTAATTTTGAAACTCGAAAATTGAATGGTGATCGCCATTAACTTTTTGGCCCCATAGGAAAAATAAGGCTTTTAACAAGCATCCAAAACACGCTTGCTGTTTGGAAAGCAGCCAAAAATGTGATATTGTGATTGCGTTAAACCAAAAAGTGACATTTTCAGACAGGAAAAGAGGTAAAAAGGCCTTAGCTGACATATTTTTATCAAGGCCTTGATTAGAAAAAATTGCATTGTTTTGTATTATTGTATCACAAGGGGCAGTTTGTCTGCAAGATTAGCTTTGTAAAGCCTATGCACAATGTTCATAGTTTTTCTTTACAAACCATGCATAATTAAGTATCTTATAGTACAGTGTCAAAGTGTTTAATGTCTCTTTAACACATTTTTAAACTTCATTTTGATTGTAAAATAAATTGTAGCATTGGGCCAGATTATGAGCGGCATGCTAACAGTTGTACGCAAGCAATATCAGGTTTATTGCGGCATATTACAAGTTGAAAGTAAAGACAATTGCTAGAGCACAATTGAATTTAACGCACGTTGGGATATCACAACCTCAGAGTCCTGGTTAACTGTTACGCTCGAATAAAAAGTGTCAGAAAACACATAAAAAATAAATTAAAAAGTACAGTTACACTAATAACAGTATCTAATAAAAATTATTTAAAAAAATATTGCATGGGGGCGTGTCCGAATGGCGTACCACTACCTAATCAGTCGCATTTACTGTCAGCTCTGTAAGATCTCTCTT
Source organism: Bombina bombina (assembly GCF_027579735.1). Lineage (NCBI taxonomy): Eukaryota > Metazoa > Chordata > Amphibia > Anura > Bombinatoridae > Bombina > Bombina bombina. The sequence continues at coordinate 825,011,074 of NC_069504.1, forward strand.
TCATCCGCCGATTTAGAGTCTTTTACAGCAAACCTTGAAACAAGCTATTGTTGCCTAACATAAGGGGAACATAATCCAACTTTCCTTTGCTGTATTTATGAAAACGGAGACACAGTTCGGAAGCTTAATAGCTATGGCAGCGGCCTACACATAGGTTGCAACCCCCCGGCTCCTCCGGGTTACCAGTGCTGGCAGCGGGAGACTGCCTTACTGACCTTCTAAGCAACAGTGCACAACTCAGCATATCACTAAGAAGCTCATAACATGAATGATCTTTATTCTGCAAGTTACAGGCTACTCTAAAATGGGGATTGCTTAGGAGATGGAACTAGAACAGGAACTTAACCAGCGTTTTGCAAAGCTGGATAGCCTGCTTGACAAGATGTACCAAAACTCGCCTTACCAAGTCCCTACAGAGAACACTGGCCGCAGGCATTCACATACCGATGCATCAGACCAGTACTTTACAACGCCCGGTACTAAAAATGGCGTCCAGAGGGGAGCAATAACAGATGTGAGACCTTTACTTCTAACTGCCCCACCAAAGCAATGGGAAGACCAAGTAATTGCCAATATCTCCCGAGAGAACACCTTCCCTATAGCAGAGAGAAAGCCTTGGCTAGCTTATCGGCTGTGCTGAAGGACATCGGAGTAGCTGGAAGCCAATTCCATACCACATGGCTGCCAGATATGTCTGCACGGTCCCTACCTGTTCATGGGGAATCAGATGGGCCTATGCTTGATGAAAGGAAAGATCCTGACAAAGATCCTGAGCTGCTCCACAGGAACGGCCGACCACCATCAGCATCATCAGGGCTGCTTGCAATGACGAAAAGTATTAACGGTGCATCAGCTACCACTTTACGATTTTTCCCACACAGTAAGCCAGATGAGGGGAGAGGATCTGAATTGGAGATAGCCGTCATTGCTTTGGGACTATGTTACCACAAAGTGCAATTACCACTAGCACCATACGGGCATGTGATCGCCCCAAATAATATTATAGACGGCATATTAGCTGCAACTTTGCAGAGCACACGACTTGATACAGGCTAAAGAGATCTCTGGTCTAAAACATCATTAGCTGGATACCCTCTTAAAAACATAGCATCCCCACAGGTAAATGTGGCTCAATACATATCTCACTCAGTTAATACTGTTCTGCCATGATAAGTTTATCCTGCAGATTCAGCGCTGCAGAATCTGTTAGCACTCTACAAATACCTGATAATAATAATAATAATAATAACGAGCCCCAAAAGCTTTTCCTTTATGGTTGCCTCCCTCAAACCCTGGAAAATACATGAAAAACGTTAGTATTTGTAAACATTTGACCCCGAATCACCATATTTGGTAGTAACCCCCCTTTAATAACTGTGTTTGCATTTTCATATTTATATTTTATTAGAAATTATTTTGTTCTAGGTAACTAGAGACGCATAAAAGCTGTACTTAGTATTGGCCCATGTATCTCCATAACAGTAACCGGTAGCTACGTAATTGAAATGTTGTCTTCTCCCCAAGATGTAATTTTTCTATGTCACCATATGATTAGTTAGTGGGCTCATAAACAAAACAAGGGCTGTTGTTGCTAATGAACAAAGATATGATGTATATAAACATATAAACACATAAATACATATGTATACATATATAGACATATATATATAATTGCTTTGGAACCCCCTTACAGTCAAGTAGATGAACACACATAAAATCATATTTATGCAATATTCATATTTATTAAAGTGTTTAACTATGTATTTACAGTAAATATTTCACACTCCAATATTCTTCACATAGTGGAATATGTTCTAATTATTTATAAATATATATTCCTATATGTATCTGTATATATCTTTACCTATATAGATATATATTGTACTAAAATACTATCAGATATTTGTAGAAATATGTATTTCTGAATAAATATAACATATTCTTCTATGAGAAGAACATTGGAATGGGAAATATTAATATTTTCATGTCGAGTTAGCGCACTTGATAAAATGTGATTGGGTTTTCGCAGGAGTAGGGTGTTTTTTTTTCCACTTTTTGCACTCCATTGACTTCTATCTGGGAATATGTTAATGCAATCGTAATATTGGATGTTCGGCTTTTTGCACACATTGGGTTAGTGCGCATCCAAAAACTTTTTACTTTAAATTTGTAATAGGAGCGCTAACCGGTGTTAGCGCTTGAGTGGGAGTGCAAAATACTGCTCCACAAGTAATCTAGTGCATTATGTTTCACTTGCAAAATAGAAAACTTATATTCAGTCTAAATATATATTAAATTTAAGATATGGGAAAGATAAAAATGTGAGATTAATATCCTCCATTTCATAAAAATAAGAGCCACATAAATTATCTTATTGTCAATTAGAACTTCTAAGTATGACACAAAGCTGGTTGACTCTTTTACAGCCCAGCCCTTTATTTCCTTTTCTTTCTGCCTAATTAAACTCTATACCTATCCCTTCACAAAAGCAACCTTTAAGGACATTTTTCTAACTGCCAGGATGTATTTTATTGTACCCACAATACCCCCTACCAATCTTGGCTATGCTACCTTGTGAGCACCCGGTAAACACAAAAAGGCTTGTTGCTCCTGTTCCATGTGACCAGAATGCAACACTTAGGGCTGCTCCCTCTAGACGCCGGGTGCTTTGCTGTTAAAGTTACTGGTCATAGAAGGGGGTAGGACTAAATGTTATGACCATGAAACCTTATCTCCCGGTAGTATCTGGACACAAAGGGGGAGAGCTGGGGAAGAATGTGATTGACTTTTGCATATTTGCATTTAACACCTTGCACTATAAAAAAAATGTGTTGACTATTAAAGTGTCTCTAGATTTATCAAGCCCCTACGGCAGCAAGTTCTCACAAGAACTTGCTCGCCGTGATTTATCAAGCAGCGGTCACCAGACCGCTGCTTCCCTAAGCTCTTCGCCACCTCTAAGGTGGCGAAATTCAATCTCCTCGGTCGAGTCCAACTGAGGAGATTGACAACTCCTGCCCGCGCGTGATTGGCTGTGCGCGTGCAGGGGGCGGGATTGCACGCGAGCGCAAAATTGCGCTCGTGTGCAATGTTGATTACCTACGGATAATTTCGCCCCGCCACAGGCAAGCTGAGGCGTACAGGGGCGCGTATACGTGCCCCTGTATGCCTCAGCTATGATAAATCTAGCCCTAAGCCTTTTCTGGTGTTTGTATGGGAGTGAAAGAGTCCTTCACTACAGAGCTTAATCACTGCAAATAGGGCTATTAGTTGAGTAGCCTGTTCCCTGTATCTCTCTGGTGGTACTTGGAGAAGGGCGAACAGCAGAACGGGATGGATCTGAAAGTTGCTTAAAATCAATAGAATCATGACAGAAAAAAATGTGGGTTTAGTATCACTTTAACAATGGAAACTAAGAGAACTAAGCAAAATTGATACAAAGGGGTAGATTTACCAAGCAGCGGATGCTGCTTTCTACCCCCGTACTTTCCGGCTTGCCAGAAATGTATGTTAAGAATCAGCAGTCATAAGACCGCTGCTCCTTAACTCGTCCGCCACCTCTGAAGCGGTGGACAGCAATCAGCCCGATCGGATACGATCGGGTTGATTGACACCCTCTGCTAGCGTCCGATTGGCCGCAAATATGCAGGGAGTAGCATTGCACAAGCACTTTACTAGAAATGCTTGTGCAATGATAAATGCCGACAGCGTATGTGGCGGACATCAATAAATCTACCCCTAGAAGTAAATTGGAAAATTACTTCAAATTTCATGCTCTAACTCATCCATTTAAGTTTAATTTCGACTTCTCCTTAAGGCCACTGTAGTAGTGCAGAATATACTTGTGCAAACATATTTTTACATTTCTTTAAACATGAGTCAATAAATGTGAGAGTTAAGAGGTAGATAACACAACAGTGTTGTGATCTGTTGGTTAGCATTCTTTTTGGAATGCACACTTTAAATAAATATTTGGCTACAGGTGCTTAAACGTTATACTTCTCAAGAATTGTATTCTGAATTTTGTATTTATTCTTATTGACATCGCCCTGGGTTTAAAGGGACATGAAACCCAAAAAAATATCTTTCATGATTCAGATACAGCATACAGTTCTAAACAACTTCCCAATTAACTTCTATTATATTTACTTTGTTTTTGGTATCCTTAACTGAAAAGCATACTTATAGAGGCTCAGAAGCAGGGAGCTAGCTGCTGATTGGTGGCTGCTTACATATTTTTTTCATCCACACACTGGTAGAAAATTCAATATCAGAGGCCTGTTCACGTGTACTATCACATATGCTATATAAATGATCAAATGCCCATGTGGGCGGAGTTACATTGGAGAGACCACTAGAATGGTTCGTGATAGGATGTGTGAGCATAGGTCTGATATTAGAAACAAAAAAATAAAAAATCCAGTGGCTGAATATTTCATCCAGGCAGATCACAATATCTGCCAATTAAGATTTCATATTATCGACCATATAACTGTACATAGGAGTGGTGGGGATAGAGGTATTTTGGATTAACAAATTGGAAACCTGTAATCCGATGGGTATGAACAAGCAATACGACCTTTCGGTCTTTCTTTGATATACAGGATGCCCCCTTCTGCTTTGTGAATGATACATGGTTCTCTTTATGATCATATCAGTTTTTATATATATTGTATGTTGCCATTTTTTGTTACTTTTGAAAGAACATTTTGTATATATGTATATTCTGAAATTTTCTGCCACTAGGTGTCATATTCTCCATGTTTGCAATGTACCCCTAGATTTGGTTGTGAATATGTGATTAATGGGTTCAATATTTGGAGGTGTGGTTTGTTGTACCTACCCCTTTATAATGGTGTGATACCTACATTTGTGTATTGACATGACTAAGGACTAGAGGTCTGAAACGTTGTCTTTTGTTTTACCTGGATGTCCCAATAAAAATGGAATTTCTATAACTTGGTGAGTGCTGCTGTATTTTGGACTTCGCTACATTTGTGTTGGGGGAATTGTGTGGAACCCTCTGCAGATTGCACAACCTACACCATTGTGCTGTACCTTTTTGAACTGTTATAAATAGCCCATACATGGCCAGATTACGAGTGGAGCCCTAAAAGTAACAAGTGAGAGATAAAGGATTTATCGAAGATGTTTGCGCTCGTTGGGTTTAACAATCGTATTACAAGTTGAAAGTAAATGTGCAAGCATTTTTTAGTTTCAACATTTAATACGCACTCTACCTTACTTAACGTGCGAGCTGTAACACAAACTACCACTCTACATAATCTAGCCCAAAAAGGGCAGAGCAGTGACTAGAAGGGCATATTTGCTGGTGTGCCATTGGTGTGATTGGGTGGGCTGTGGCCAGATCTGGAGCAGGATGTGGTTTGGTTCAGGCCAGTTCCTGGTTTTGCTATGCGAACAGACATCTGATACCAACAACAAGCCAAAATGGTTTTGCAAGTGGTCGGGACTATGGAAATTGAAAAAAATCTAAATATTCAGCACAAATCTGCTGAAAATCTGTTTTTGGTGGACTGAAATACATCTGTTGAAGTTTTACACCCAAGGTGTAAGTAGTATTGTGGTATACAAATGCAGTTGAAAAGCTTAGGATAAATAGGTTGTTCTAGGATTTGAATTTTAAATCCATGCAAAAAGTTCTGTTTGGCACTTAGCATGCGAATACAGATGGGTTGAATAGGGGTCTAAATGTTTAGGTTTATATTTAGTGGCTTTAGCTTAAAGGGGCATGGAAATCAAGGTTAACATTTAATTAAATCCAATTTTCTTCTATTAAATTCCTATCTTTCTCTTGGTATCCCCTGATGAAATTCAGCATCTTTCCAATGGAGGATACAGCGGTAGGCTTTGGAGTGTGCACGTTTGCTTTGAACACTATGAGGAATATTTATAAAGCCGTCAACTGCATTCGCCGGCACCAATATGCTCACCTAACATCGCCTAACATTGAGGCCGCGGACCTGAATATGCTCTCCTAATTTATCAAAAAAACTATCAAAAAGTCGTGCACCAAGTACGGGTCGATGAGCAGCGGACTGTTGTTAACTAACAGCCATCAATCTCGCTGCTATTCGGCTTTTTTCTAACTTTATTTATACCCTGTCACTAAACACCGCCACTATACTAAAATGTTTAACCCCTATCCCGCCGCTCCCGGACCCTGTTGCATCTAAATAAAGTTATTAACCCCTATCCCGCTGCTCCCGGAGCCCATCGCAACTCTAATAAAGTTATTAACCCCTATCCCTCAGCTCCCGGAGCCCACCGCAACTCGAATAAAGTTATTAACCCCTATCCTACTGCTCCCGCATCCTGCCGCAACTGAATAAAAGTATTAACCCCTATCCCGCCGCTCCCCGACATCGCTGCAACTAAATAAAGTTATTAACCCCTATCCCGCTGCTCCCGGAGCCCACTGTAACTAAATAAATGTATTGACCCCTAAACCCCTGGCCTCCCACATCACTACCACTTACTAAACCTATTAACCCCTAAACCGCCAGCCCCCCACATCGCCATAAACTAAATTAACCTATTAACCCCTAAACCGAACAACCCGCTAACTTTACATTATAATTACCTCATCCTTATCTTATAATAAATTTAAACTTACCTTTAGAATTAAAATAAACTATATTAAACTATTAATTAACCTACCCTAACTATTAGACTAAAAATACATTAAATTACATTAAACTATATTAAACTATTAATTAACCTACCCTATTAAACTACAATTACAGTAACTACAAATTAAATTAACTATATTATATATTTAAAGATCTAACCCTACTCAAATTATTTAAATCTACTATTAAAAAATACTAAGTTACAAAAAAATAACAACTAAGTTACAAAAAATAAAAAACACTAAGTTACACAAAATAAAAAACACTAAGTTACAAAGAAATAAACACTAAATTACACAAAATAAAAATTAAATTATGAAATATTTAAACTAATTACACCTAATCTAATAGCCATATGAAAATTAAAAAGCCCCCCAAAATAAAAAAACCCTAGCCTACAATAAACTACCAATGGCCCTTAAAAGGGCCTTTTGCGGGGCATTGCCCCAAAGAAATCAGCTCTTTTACCTGTAAAGTAAAATACAAACAACCCCCCCAACAGTAAAACCCACCACCCACACAACCAACCCCCCAAATAAAAACCTATCTAAAAAAACCTAAGCTCCCCATTGCCCTGAAAAGGGCATTTGTATGGGCATTGCCCTTAAAAGGGCATTTAGCTCTTTTTCAGCCCAAATCCCTAATCTAAAAATAAAACCCACCCAATAAACCTTTAAAAAAATCCTAACACTAACCCCCGAAGATCCACTTACAGTTTTTGAAGACCCGACATCCATCCTCAATGAAGTGGCAGAAGTCATCAGCAAAGCCGGCCGAAGTCTTCATCCAAGCGGGCCGAAGTCTTCATCCAAGCCGGCAGAAGTCTTCATCCAGATGGCATCTTCTATCTTCATCCATCCGGCATGGAGCGGCTCCATCTTCAAGACATCCGGCACGGAGTATCCTCTTCTTCCGACGTCTTCTCAACAATGAAGTTTCCCTTTAAATGATGTCATCCAAGATGGAGTCCCTTACATTCCAATTGGCTGATAGAATTCTATCAGCCAATAGGAATTAAGGTGGAAAAAATCCTATTGGCTGTTGCAATCAGCCAATAGGATTGAGCTTTCATCCTATTGGCTGATCCAATCAGCCAATAGAATGCAAGCTCAATCATGTTGGCTGATTGGATCAGCCAATAGGATGAAAGCTCAATCCTATTGGCTGATTGCAACATCCAATAGGATTTTTTCCACATTAATTCTTATTGGCTGATAGAATTCGGAATGTAAGGGACGCCATCTTGGATGACGTAATTTAAAGGGAAACTTCATTGTTCAGAAAACATCGGAAGAAGAGGATGCTCCGCGCCGGATGTCTTGAAGATGGAGCCACTTCGCGCCGGATGGATGAAGATAGAAGATGCCGTCTGGATGAAGACTTCTGCCGGCTTGGATGAAGACTTCAGCCCGCTTGGATGAAGACTTCTGACGGCTTCGCTGAGGACTTCTGCCACTTCATTGAGGATGGATGTGGGGTCTTCAAAAACTGTAAGTGGATCTTCGGGGGTTAGTGTTAGGTTTTTTAAGGGTTTATTGGGTGGGTTTTATTATTAGCTTAGGGTTTGGGCACCGAAAAAGAGCTAAATGCCCTTTTATGGGCAATGCCCATACAAATGCCCTTTTCAGGGCAATGGGGAGCTTAGGTTTTTTAGATAGGATTTTATTTGGGGGGTTGGTTGTGTGGGTGGTGGGTTTTACTTTTGGGAGGGTGATAGTATGTTTTTTTACAGGTAAAAGAGGCCATTGGTAGTTTATTGTAGGCTAGGGTTTTTTTATTTTCGGGGGGACTTTTTATTTTCATAGGGCTATTAGATTAGGTGTAATTAGTTTAAATATTTGATCATTTGTGTAATTTAGTGTATACTTTTTTTAACTTAGTGTTTTTTATTTTGTGTAACTTAGTGTTTTTTTATTTTTTGTAACTTAGTTGTTATTGTTTTGTAACGTAGTAATTTTTAATAGTAGATTTAAAGGGACAGTTCACCCCAAAACTTTCTCCCTTTTAAATTATTCCCAATGATCCTTTTACCTGCTAGAGTGTATTAAATTGATTGCAAGTAGCTCCTTTACTCATATTTCAGCATTTGAAATAGCTGATTTAGCTTGTGGTTTCCCAACCTATACTGAAAGTTTTGATACTGGCGTATACGCTATTGACAAGCCTAAGTAAACACAGCCAGCAGAAGAGATTACTCTCCCAGTGGGATGCAGGATAGTTAAGTAATAAAATGATAATTTCCCATTGTTCTCTTTATGTATTGAGCTTTGGTGTTCCAAACAAATATAAGATAAGGAAGCAAGTCTGTGTACATAAAAGTGATAACATAATGAGATCTGATATGACCTGAAGCTCAACCCATTGTAATAGGCTGTGGTTTCAAAGCACAAAACCAGCTACTTCAGATACACAAATAAACCTAAAAATGCAATTTCTCAAATATTTTATACTCTGCAGTTGGTATAACAAGTCATTTAAAATACATTTATGGAAAAACAATTTTACAGTGTACTGTCCCTTTAAATAATTTGAGTAGGGTTAGGTTTTTAAATATATAATATAGTTAATTTAATTTGTATTTTAATGTAATTGTAGTATAATAGTTAGGGTAGGTTAATAGTTTAATGTAGTTTAATGTAATTTTAGTTTAATGGTTAAGGTAGGTTAATTAATAGTTTAAAATAGTTTAATGTAATTTTAGTATAATAGTTAGGGTAGATTAATGAATAGTTTAATATATTTAATGTAATTTAATGTATTTTTAGGATAATAGTTAGGGTAGGTTAATTAGTAGTTTAATATAGTTTAATTTAATTCTAAAGGTAAGTTTAAATTTATTATAAGATAGGGATGAGGTAATTTTAATGTAAAGTTAGTGGGTTGTTAGGATTAGGGGTTAATAGGTTAATTTAGTTTATAGCGATGTGGGGGTTGGCGGTTTAGGGGTTAATACATTTATTTAGTTGCAGTGGGCTCCGGGAGCGGTGGGATAGTGGTTAATACTTTTATTTAATTGCGGCGGTGTCGGAGGTGGCAGAATAGGGGTTAATATATTTATTTAGTTGCGGTGGGGCCCGGGAGCGGCGGGATAGGGGTTAATTACATTATGTAGGTGGCGGCAATGTTGGGGGGGAAGATTAGGGGTGTTTAGACTTCGGGGTTATGTTATGGTGTTAGGTGTAAACGTTACTTTTATTCTACCATAGAAATCAATGGGATATCAGCAGCAGAGAACATAAGCTTTCGCTGCTTTCAGACTCTCATTAATTCCAATGGCATATGCGGCCTCCACGGTGGCGGATTGAAAACTGTTAGAAATTTGATAACTTCCAAAAGTTGTCAGAAAGTGCTGAATTTGTATTCGGAACATCTGTAATGACGTAAGCATCGATCTGTGTCAAACTGAGACCGGCGGATCGTATGTTACGTCACAAATTTCAACTTTTGCTGGTCTGTAGGCTTTGATAAATAAGGCGAATCAGGCTCGCCACAATTACGCTGCGGAATTCCAGCGTATTTGCGGTTGACGGCTTGATAAATAGGCCTCTATAGCAGCAGTGTTTGCACAGTGCTTGTAAAAATGTTGTTCATATAATGTTCAAGAGACATACATGCTTCTGAGGATAACTGAGTATGCTCTCATGGAAAAGAAGATATGCTTTAATAAAGGATACCAAGATAAAAATGTAAATTAAACAACAGAATTTAAATTGGAAAGGTATTTTTAATATATTGCACACTCTGGGCCCCTTTTATCAAATGCCAGACGGACAAGATTTGCTCCTGGGTAACTGTCTGCTTGGCATCTCAGTGAGCAGACCGCATATGTTGCCCGCATTTAAAGGAACATTCCGGTCAAAATTTGAATGCACATAGATGAATTACATCTTTGAATAGAAATATATTTGCAATATACATACATTGGCAAAAATGCTTCTAGTAAAAGTTATCACTGTTTTAGTGTTTTTTTCTCTGCACGTGAATGTGAAACATAGCTAGATATTCTCAACGCACCAGCATTGTACATACTGCAGCTGCTCAGAGCACTAGTGGGGCTTGTATCATGTTAGCAATTAACAAACGAGTCACAACCAGATGGTGCAAGCACTTTAGACTCTTAGAGCAAGTGATGTGATTAAAATGCTGGTGCACGGTGCATACTTAAATACACTTTTGAAACAGCTATAGCTTTTATTAGAAGCATTTTTGCTAATGCATGTATATTACAAAAATGATTCTATTCAAAACTGAAATGCATCCATGGGATTTAAAATTTTGATTGGAATGCTCACTTAACATTGCACAGTACACGTGTGCGTCCAGAGGCTGTCAATAATCCCAGTCAGACTAAGGTGCTCCAGAGCTGAATCTGCAACTTGATAAATTGAATCCTTTATTGTGAAAGTTTAAATTTGACTTTGATGTCCCTTTAAACACTGGTCATTTGAATTTCATATATATTTATATTTTTGAAGTCTATATTTTCTTTGTTGCGTCAAAAAAAGTGTTATTATTTCAAATGTATCAGTTTTTTTTGTTGTAAAATGGATATGATACTCATATGTTAAATCACTTGAAAGTGATGCAAGCATAACTGTAAAAGCAGAATATAATAGCTTGGGTAGATTTATCAAACCCCGGGCGGACATGGTTCACTATAACAAATCATGTCCGCCCTGCATCGCTAAATGCCGACAGCATACGCTGTTGGCACTTAACATTGCACATGCATTTCACAAGAAAGAAGGGGGTGTCAATCATCCCGATCATATCGGATTGGGATGATTCCAGTCCGCCACATAAAATGTGGTGGACGAGTTAAGGAGCAGCGGTAACTCCTGTTTCCGTCTCGCTCGTAAAAAGCAGCATCTGCTGCTTAGTTAATATACCCCCTCTTAAACATCTCTATGTAAAAAAGGAAGATATTTTACCTCAAAATGTCCTCAGTACACACAGTAAATATGGACTTTAATCAACCAATATGGGTGCTTGTCCCAGGTCTTGCAAGGGAGCATGAAACTGGCATGTGTAGCACAGTCACTTTATTTTCTTTCTCAGTTTAAGGAAGTTTATTATGACATTTTATTAGATGTGTGAACTCAGCAATGGTGGAGCTGATTTGCTGTTTTGTGGGGGTGGGGAGGGGGGTTTACCATGTAGATGACAGTAAAAACTCTGGATCAAAAAATACTTACTCTGCTTCTCTTTCAATTTTTTACATAGAGATGTTCACAATAATGCTGCATCACTTTCAATTGATTTAGTATATGGGAAATGTCTCTTTAATACTAAGAGCCTTATGATCTAAAGCTTTCTGCTGAGACGAGATGATATAAGAAGTCTCGTCAGTACGGAGAGGTGCCTCAAAAAACTCTAGAAACACAAATTATACCCTGAGAAATATCTTTCTCACTATGCAGGGTTCTGTATGTGAAGGAGAGACTCATATTTTATATTATAAGGCCTAAAAATAATACCAAAGATTTTTAGTGATTTTTCCAGTCCCGATAAGTGGTATTGACATCATTTTAATTAATATTGAGAAATGCACTTGATAACATATTGCACAAAGTCTTTAATTAAAGCAGCATTGACAATAGTTTTATTCAATATATATTTGTATGCACCATATCTACAATTCCTCTCACATTTGCTAAATTATGTGTACATGTGCATGCTTAGAGGCACATCAAAATAAATTCTGACAGTACATATATTAAATATATATATATTATATAGGCCACTACTCCATACTCATCCTACTTGACCTCTCAGCTGCCTTTGACACAGTTGACCACCCCCTCCTCCTACAGACCCTTAGCTCTTTTGGCCTCTTTGGCACTGCTCTTTCCTGGTTTCACTCTTATTTTTCTCACAGGTCTTTTTCTGTGTCATTTGTCAATGACTCCTCCTCTCTAATGCCTCTGTCTGTTGGAGTACCTCAAGGATCTGTTCTGGGTCCTCTACTCTTCTCCATTTATACTTCTTCACTGGGTAAACTTATCAACAATTATGGCTTCAAATATCACCTCTATGCTGATGACACCCAGATCTACCTCTCCACCCCTGCTCTCTCACCCTCTGTCCTTTCTCATGTCAGCAACTGCTTATCTGGTATTTCTTCCTGGATGGCCTCTCACCACCTAAAGATTAACATGTCCAAGACTGAGCTCCTTCTTATCCCCCCCTCAAGCTCTACGCCGACCTGTGACTTCTCTATCCCTGTTGACGGCATCACCATTTCCCCATCGCCCCAAGTCCGCTGCCTCGGAATTTCACTTGACTCAAATCTATCCTTCACCCCCATATCCAATCGCTTTCTACATCCTGCCACAACCATCTACGCAACATTTCCAAGATTCAACCTTTTCTGTGCGCTAACACCACAAAGCAAATAATCCACTCCCTTGTTATTTCCCGACTTGACTACTGTAATAAACTACTTACTGGCCTTCCTCTTTCCCACCTCTCCCCTCTTCAATCCATCATAAATGCCTCTGCCAGACTGATCCACCTTTCCCGCCGCTCTGTATCTGCTGCACCTCTCTGTGAGTCCCTTTATTGGCTCCCCATACACAGCAGAATTGCATACAAAGCACTCAGCAACTCCGCTCCCCTCTACCTATCCTCTCTAATCAACAAGTATACTCCAGCCCACCCACTAAGATCCAACAATTACCTGCTCCTTGCTTCTGCGACTATCACCTCCTCTCATGCTAGACTGCAGGACTTCTGTTGTGCAGCACCTACCCTCTGGAACACTCTCCTTCATGCTGTCAGGCTTCGCCCAAATCTTTCTTCCTTTAAATGCTCTCTGAAGACTTTTCTGTTCAGAGAAGCCTACCACCCAACTCAATAATATTCCTTTTACCTAACAACATTTCCCTCCTCTAACTCTGCATTAACATCTTTCTCACTCTTGCAGTCCTCGCCTCATGTTTCCCAACCTCCTACCCTTCTAGATTGTAAGCTCCCACGGGAATAGGGCCCTCGATTCCTCCTGTATGTGTTTGTAAATTCTGTCCTGTCTCTTAGTCTTAGAAGTTTTATACTATTGTTTTATTTAAATGATCTGTATCCATGGACAGCGCTGCGGAATATGATGGCGCTTCATAAATAAAGTATAATAATAATAATAATATTAAACTATTTCAAGTTTATTGTAATCAGAATTAATCATAATGTGAAATTTAGTAAAGGACTCTCACAATAGTGAACTTTTACATTCTGAATTACAGTAATATTATTAAACTAACAATAGAAAAGAATAAATCATACAGTAGTTATTGAGCTATATGTATTTAAATTATAGACATATTATGTTTCAGTCAACAGCAATGATTATGATTTGTCAAGTTTACAGAAAAAATAAGCTAGTCAGAATGACGAAGAATGAAAAGTGTTCTTAATTTGAACTGAAAAAATAGTAGTTAATGTCAAATTTACAGTGAATTTATACATCTAAATTCTCTAACGAATTAAATAGTTAAATTCCAACAATTTAGGGCCAGATTACAAGTGGAGCGCTAAATATTGCTTTTGTGAAAGTGATATTTACGCTCCACTGAGTAATACCAGCGCACGCTAATGTGCGCTGATATTACAAGTTGACAGCGCGCTTCCATAGGCTCCAATGGGAGCCTCGTTCTGATGCTGTCAGAGACAGCAGAGAACCTAAGTGCAGCGAAGGGGGTAAGTAGCACAGCGATGGCAGCAATATTAAATATATATGTACAGTATATGATTATATACATATATATTTATGTGTTTGTATCTGTATATACACATATTAACACATAAATATATATCTATGTATATAAGCATATACATATATATTTACTAGGAACACACAGTTCCCATTGACCGCAATGTAAAGGCACTTTTCAGTGCCGTTTTTTTTCTAACACTCCACTTCCACCAACTTTACCCCCAAAATACTGCATAGTGCAGTTATTTTATTAAAAAATAAAAATGCTACTTGTTCTTTAATAGAATACATACCACTGTATTTTGGGGGCATTTGGGGCACATTTATAAAATGAACCAGAGATCTGATCTCTGCTTAACATTATAAGCCTTCATTTCTAACGCAAGCTCGTGGTAGCAATAACCAGCCACTTGTAATGGCTGGTTATTTATTGTGTCCATTTGCGGGTGCGCAATAAATTAGCGTTCCTCTTGTAATCAAGCCCTTAGTTGGTACATTAGAAAGTTCTATTCCTAAGTATTGTAGTGAGACATGTAGTGACATGAATACCTCATGTTTTAGATGCTAATGGGTTCATTTTCTTTACCTTGTGTGCTAAAAACATTTGTTTTTTTAGAAGAAATGTGTTGCTGTGTTATTCCTTTGATAAGCCAGAACACTCATAAATAGCTTGTAAGATAGAAAAGAGAGAACTTTATGGTCTAACTGGTCAGTTTTATTGCCACAACCTTTCAGCACAGAGAATGATGAAACACAGTGCCCCATCCAGGCACATGAGGTCATTGACAGGACAACCAGCCTTGCAATGTAATATACTTTTATAAGTAATAATGCCTCAAAAACCTAAAGAATACAAAATATATGGTGTTTGGTATCAAAATACTCCTCTCAACATCACTAAGGGATTGCCTTTCTGTGTATATGAAATAGATATAGATATCAGTCAGTCTTTTAAGGACCTTGTAAGGGCCAATAATTCTAGGCCCCAATTTGTGACAGGGTTGACGTTGGCGATTGTGTTGAGTAGAAACCCAAACACGTTCACCCACTGGGATGGCATGTACAGAAGCTCCAAGACGATGAGTAAACTTCTTATATCTATAGACAGTTGTACGTAACTGAGAGTGAATATGTTGCCAATGAGTGGTGAGTCTAGTGACGTGTCAGTCTGCAGCAGGAACCCCAGTGGTCTGAGCAGAAAGAGAGAAAACACAAGGTTGATACCCTGCTGCGGCTTGAAAAGGAGAACACTGAAGAGAAGAGTGCCAATGAGTGTTTCTTGCCAGCTCAGCTAGTGGTAACAACTCAGACCAGTTGGTATGGCGAGTGTTGACAAAGGCTCTAAGGTAGGTTTCAAGATCCTGGTTTGCTCTCTCAGTTAGTCCGTTGGTTTAAGGATGGAAGCCAGAAGACAAAGAAACAGTGGTTCCAATCAACTTACAAAAGGCTCTTCAAAAAGCAGAGATGAACTGTGGACCTCTGTCGGAAACAATATTGACAAGGATGCCATGAAGTCGTACAACATGCAAGAGAAAGAGAGAAGATTCTTGGGCAGAAGGCAGTTTTGTTAAGGGTACAAGATGAGCCAGTCTGGAAAAGCGATCCACCACAACCCAGATAACTGTATGGTGGTCAGAAGGAGGAAGGTACACAATTAAATCTATTGTTATGTGTGTCCATGGTTGTTTGGGACTGGACAATGGTTGGAGCAAGCCAGGAGGCAAAGATCAGGGAGTTTTATTGGCAGCACAAGTTGTGCAGGCCTTCACATAATCCTGAGCATCAGACTTCATAGTAGGCCACCATACATGTTGAGAAAGACGCTTGAAAGTCCTAGTCAAACCAGGATGTCCTGAGAGTTTGCTATCATGAGCCCAGCCTAGCACAGGGATGCGCAGGTTCAGAGGTACAAAGAGGATGGCCATGGGGGCTCCATGAGGCTTACTAGACTGGGCACATTGCAATCTTTGCAGAAGGGTGGTGTTTAGTTGAGCAACAACACAAGAGGGGGGTATGATGTGTTCAATAGGAGCTTCAGAAGAATCACTTGAGTGAGAGAACTGTCGGGAAAGGGAGTTCGCCTTCTTGTTCTTAGTCCCAGGAAGATAAGAGACCACAAAGTTAAAACGGGAAAAGAACAAGGCCGACCTGGCCTGTCGAGGAGTCGATGAGCAGTCTCTAGGTAAGTCAGATTCTTATGGTCGGTGAAAATCTGAATGGGATTGGTGGTGCCCTCTAACCAATTAGATGAAAACATCCTGCCACCTGGATGTCCGGACTTCAGAAACTGTAAGTGGATCGTCGGGGGTTAGTGTTAGGTTTTATGTAACTTTTTTGGGTGGATTTTTGTTTTAGATTAGGGTTTGGGCTTTTTTAAAAGAGCTAAATGCCCTTTTAAGGGAATTGCAAAAGAGCTGAATGCTCTTTTAAGGGCAATGCCCATACAAATGCCCTTTTCAGGGCAATGGGTGACTTAGGTTTTTGTTAAAGTTAGGTTTTTTATTTTGGGGGGTTGGTTAGGTGGTAGGTTTTACTGTTGAGGGGTCTTAGTAATTTTTTTAGGTAAAAGAGCTAAATTCTTTAGGACAATGCCCTCAAAAGGCCCTTTTAAGGGCTATTGGTACTTTATTGTAGGCTAGGGGTTTTTTTTTATTTTTGGGGGGCTTTTTTATTTTTATAGGGCTATTAGATTAGGTGTAATTGTTTTTATTTTGGATACTTTTGTTTGTTATTTTTTGTAATTTAGTATTTGTTATTTTTGTAATTTAGTGTTTGTTATTTTTGTGTAATTTAGTATTTTTTATTTTTTGTAATTTTAGATTTAATTTTTTTTAGTAGTGTTAGTTTTTTTTAAATGTGTCATTTAGTTTATTTAATTGGTAGTTTTTTCAATTTTAGTATAATACTTGTTAGGTTAATTGTTAGTTTAAACTTAGGTTTTTTTAATATCACAGGTAAGTTTTCATTTATTTTAAGATAGGGATATTTTAATTTTAATTTAAAGTTAGGGGGTTGTTAGGTTTAGGGGTTAATAGTTAAATTTATTTTTTTGCGATGTGGGCTGGCGTTTTAGGGGTTAATAGGTTGATTTAGCGGTGGTGATGTTGGAGGCCAGAGGTTTTGGGGTTAATAACTTTATTTAGCGGTGGCGATGTCGGGGAGCGGTGGAATAGGGATTCATACGTTTTAAATAGTGTTTGCGATGCGGGAGGGTGGCAGAATAGGGGTTAATAGGTAGTTTATGGGCGTTAGTGTACTTTGTAACATTTTAGTTATGAGTTTTGTGTAACAGTTTTGTTGCGCAAAACTCATAACTACAGGTCTCAGATAGCGGAACAGATCTTGTTGGTATAGGCTGGAACGCAAACATTTTAGCCTCACCACACAACCTGAAATACCGGCGCTATGGAAATCCCACACAAAAACATAATTTTTTTGAGTGCGGGATTGACGTTGCGTTACAGGCTAAAATTCCCTTAGTATAGCTATACCGACAAGACTCATAATGGCTGTGTTACAGTTTTTACGATGAAATGGCCATTTTTTCAGCGTTATAACCATAATGCAAAACTAGTAATCTAGTTGTATGTTAGTAATTAAGTAAGCCATATTCTGAATGTTCACCTTGGTTCCAGATAAGGGCGCCCTCTATTGTCATTTGATTTATGAGAGTAAATTGGCAGTAAAGTCTGTTGCAACAGAAGACAAAATGGATGGGGAACAATTTTGTATTAACAGTCTAGTGAAGATTGGAGATTTAAGAGAGTTCTGTGAATATTGTTCTCTTCTAGCTCAGAGCCATGCATGAAGCATATAGTATGCTCATAGGGCCAGATTTTAAATATCTATTGTCTGACAAGGCCTCAGATGTAAAATCTATTAAGTTAAGGTCTGATGTACTATTAGTGGCAGTATGTGAGTGGGCACAGTTCTTTAATCTCTGTTAGATAAAGCTGCATGGCAGCAGCCACCCTCTGCGTGACCTGTAAGCTTGCCACTTTGGCCATGTTTTCCTGGACACTTATGAGTTATGCTTGATGCAGGGTAAGCAGGGCGGAACATGTATTGTGTCTCTAGACATCGCATAAATAGTGATGATGAACAGCACAATACTACATGTTCCTCCCTGCACACCCTACAGCATGTGTAACTCATAACAGTGTCCAGGAAAACATGGCAGAGGTGGCAACCCTAGTGACCTGTCAGAAGTGTCTTCTGTGTATGTGAGGTATTGTGCAGGTAAACTGTCAACGGATTCCTGCATCTTTGTCACTAGCTTGTCACTCTGAAGTAAGAGCTCTGTGGCACACTGCTACACTTCTACCGGTCAGTTAGGCCTGTGACAAGTCTGGTCCGCTTATCTGGTCAGAGTTCCTTCATTTTAGGTCGTCAGCATCTGGTTGTGTTTTGCTTCTAGTTATTCCACTGTTTGATACCCATCTGTTGAGATTCAGGGAATTTGGTTGTGCAGAAAGTCCCTTTTCCCCCGGAGCGCTGGTTTTATTACCGTTTCCAAGGCTTGCAAGCTCCACCCTCATTTACTTCATATTTTTAGTTAAAATAAACTCTATGCTTAAATGTTGCATAGCTGGGGGAAAATAGCATAACATTCTCATTCTATCTTTTAAAAACAGAGTATTTCTGGAAAACACCACATGTCGTGAAAAGTTTTATACCATGGGGACTTAATCATATTATAAGTGACTGAATAAAAGCACATGTATATGTAACACCCTGCAACTGAGTAATAACAATCAATTTAACAAATTGATGTTTTCAGTGTATGTTCAATTTTATAAAAAGGTTAAAGTACTTAAATCATCCGAAGGAAAACATTTTTTTTTCTTTTACAATGTAAACGACTTGCTCTTGCATTGTGGATTTGAGGGTTCTTGTGATATTGTGCTACACAATAATAGAAATTACAAATGATGTGTCACTTGTTATATAATTATTATTTTACTTTATTTACGAAGCGCCAACATATTCCGCAGCGCTGTCCATGGGTACAATTAATTTAAATAAAACAATGATCTAAAACTTGTAAGAGACAGGACAATTTTTTACAAACACATACAGGAGAAATTGAGGGCTCTATTCCTGTGGGACTTACAATCTAGAAGGGTAGGAGGTTGAGAAACAGGAAGTGAGGACTGCAAGATTGAGAAAGATGTTAATACAGAGTTAGATGAGGGAAATGTTGTTGGGTAAGTGAAATTAATTTATTATTGAGTTGGGTGGTAGGCTTCTCTAAAAAGAAAAAGTCTTCAGGGAACATTTAAAGGAAGAAAGATTAGGGCAAAGCCTGACAGCACGAGGGAGAGTGTTCCAGAGGGTAGGTGCTGCACGACAGAAGTCCTGCAGTCCAGCATGGGAAGAGGTGATAGTCGAAGATGGAAGGAGCAGGTCATTGTTGGATCTTAATGGACGGGTTGGAGTATACTTGTTTATTAGAGAGGATAGGTAGTGGGGAGAGGCGTTGGTGAGAGCTTTGTATGTAAGGGTGAGAATTTTGAATTTAATTCTGCTGTGAATGGGGAGCCAATGAAGGGACTCGCAGAGAGGTGCAGCAGATACAGTGCGACGGGAAAGGTGGATTATCCTAGCAGAGGCAATTAGGATGGATTGAAAGGGGGAGAGGCGGGAAAGAGGAAGGCCTTATAATTATGCTTATAGGTTTCATTGTTTGCCATGCTACTGGAATAATTTTGGTTTTATGGGGTTTTTTTTCATTATACTTGGTTGATGAACATTTTTATTCTTCTCAAAACAGATACAGTATAATAAACGTGCTCAGAGAAAAAAATGTTTTTGGAGGAATTGTTAATCCCAGGGAAAAAAAAAATCTTTAATTTCATTGAAGAATAGATTAAATTGGGTCATGCGACAAATGCTACTAATTCCCTCACAAGTTCTCTGTGGCTCCCGAATGGCACTTTAAAGGGACATGAAACCCCAACATTTTCCAATTTACGTCTATTATCTGATTTGCTTTTTTCTATTGATATTCTTCATTAAAAAGAGTACCTATATAGGCTTAGGAGCAGCAAAGCATTTCTGGGAGCAAGTTGCTGATTGGTGGCTGCACATATATGCCTATTGTCATTGGATGACCTGATGTGTTCAGCTAGCTCCCAGTAGTGCATTGCTGCTATTTCAACAAAGGATACCAAAGGAACAAAGCTAATATGATAATAGAAGAAAATTGGAAAGTTGTTTAAAATGATATGTTCTACATGAACCATGAAAGATACATTTTGGATTTAATGTCCCTTTAGCTATGTGTTCTAGACCTGTCACTTAGTGTTCGAGACTCGTGACATCACCAATGCTGAGTAATAGGATGACTTTTTCATTAAGGCATTTGGTTCAACCAAATTTTGACAACATTATTCCTTTGTTAATGGAAATGTGTGAACCCTTTCTTGTCTATGTTAAAAAAATGTCCAGGGCAGCAAAGGACCAGGTGGACAGTAGCTTAAACTTAAATAAATTAGTTGCTTGTGCTACTGCTACAAACCAGCATCAGCACAAATGATTTTTTTCTAAATGTGTACATAGAGATAGATAGATAGATAGATAGATAGATAGATAGATATGGATGGATAGATGGATTTTAATGGGGTCAGAATTGTTAAGAAGTAAAGTGGTTGCAGTATATACTTATTGGCTTCCACACATATCAATCAACTGACAAGGACATTGTAAATTTGAAGCCTTTAAAGCCTACAGAAAAACCTTTCCCCTTTTTTAGAGTAACTGTTTTAACAGCATTACTAAAGGGGCAGTAAAGTCAAAATTAAACTTTCATGATTCATATAGGGCATGCAATTTTAAACAACTTTCCAATTTACTTAATCAAGTTTGATTTTTTTCTCTTGGTTTTCTTTGCTGAAAGCTAAACCTAGGTAAGCTCATAGGCTGATTTCTAAGCCTTTGAAGACTGCCTCTTATTTAAGTGCATTTGACAGTTTTTTCACAGCTAGACAGTGCTAGTTCACGTGTGCTATATAGATGATATTGTGCTCACTCCCGTGGAGTTATTTGTGAAGAAGCGTTAATTGGCTAAAATGCAAGTTTGTAAAAAGCACTGAGATAAGGGGGCAGTCTGTAGATGCTTAGATACAAGGTAATCACAGAGGTAAAAAGGTAAAGATAAATATCTTTCTTTTTTATATAGAGATGTTCAGGTGATATTTTATGCTGCATCACTTTCAAGTGCTTCAACATTTGGTTATCATATCCCTTTAAAAGAGGAAACCTCACAATATTATCTGTTACATCACTGTACAACAACACAGATACTGCGGTAGCTGTTCATTCTCAGGTAAAAATGTTTGTACACTTTATGGAAAGGGAACATATTCAAAATAACATGAAATTTCCAACCAAAAGATGCTCACTGAATGATGATATTTGCCACTTCAAATCCGTCCAAATCATAAAAAATTGTAAGACCAATATTTCAACACTTTGCAAATGAAGACTTCCCAAATTAATTTTATAGCAAGAAACAGCCCATTTTCTTTTAGAATTGCTTAAAAGCAGAAAACTCCTAAAAGAGCAGTGTTTTGTGGGATGCTCATGGGCGGTACCCTCCACTATTTAGTATAGTAGCTCCCACAAAGATCCAAGGTTCCAGCTGCCATGAATTTGCAATGCAGTGAATTCTTCGCACTTTCAGGGCTTTATACAGAGCAAGACAAGCGATAAAGGAGTAAAAGAGGATATGTAATAAAAAATTAAAAAGTAGGATTAGGTTGTAGAATATGAGGTTTGCCAATCTTGATTTTAAGCTTTGTAGTCAATTTTGTGCACCCCCAAATTATATTATCCACAACCAATTCAGCCAAAAAATAAATCCACTGTTCTATAAAGTTTTAAAATAATTTATTTATCCTTTTTAAAAATATTTCAAATGACATAATAATATGGATACTGGATTTAATGTAAAAAGAACAGTTGTCTAGACTGATCTATTGTTTTTCTAAAAATGTCTTCCTTTCTAAACCATATTAAATTACACTTGTCCTTTTGAAGATGCAGTTTCTAAAATTGTACATGACATTCTGTGTAATTTCTGGATTGTGATATTCAAAATGTCATTAATGTCTCTCTTAATTGCTGATAATATATCTTCCTAAATATGCAAAACACCTGCTTTTCTTGAAATACTTTAAATAAGAATTAAAGGGGCATGGAATTAATTTAAATGTTTATGATTCATAGCCTTTGTCACAACTTAGCTCTTTTCTATGAGAGCTATACCTACACACTCAATATAGAGATAGGGGATGTATATCTCTTAAAGGGACCCTCTTTATTGTTTAAAAAGGTAGATAATCCCTTTATTACCCACTCCCCAGTTTTGCATAACCTAAATGGTTATATTAATACTTTTTACCTCTGTGATTACCTTGTATCTAATCATCTACAGAGTGCCCCCCTGACATGCATTTTAGCCCATCAGTGCTGAATAATAAATAACTCCACAGGAGTGACCACAATGTTAACTATATGACACACATGAACTAGTAGTGTGTAACTATGAAAAACTGTCCAAACGCAGAAAAGGCAGCCTTCAAGGGCTTAGAAATGAGCATATGAGTCTACCTAGGTTTAGCTTTCAACACAGAATACAAAGAAAACAAAGCAAATGTGAAGATACAAGTACATTGGAAAGCTGTTTAAAATTGCATGCCCTATATGAATCATGAAAGTTTAATTTTGACTTGACTGTCCCTTTAAAAAAGGGAGATTTAAAGGGACAGTGAAGACAAAAATTAAACTTTGATGATTCAGATAGAGCATGCAATTTTCACCAACTTTCCAATTTACTTCTGTTATCTAGTTTTGCTTTATTATCTTGGTATCAGTGAGGTGTAGCCATAGTCCTCGTTCTGTGAAAAGCATTACTGGGCAAAAAAATCTACACCCAGGTGTTAAATTTCCATAGAACAGGCTAACAATGTTATTGAGCTGGTTTGTTCGTTCCTGTGAGTGCGCTTCTATCTGTGTGTATTAAGTCTCCCTAAAGGAAAAAAGGGACAACCAGACGTGGACTCCTTGCTCAGTGTGCTTAGAGAAATATGGCATGAAGGCCGAAACAGTCTTCTGGGTTTGCTGTTTTCTCTGTTCAGAAAGGAATTGCCTGGTATTTTGGCGCTGGACTGATCAGACTGATATACTACAGGAAAGTTCTACTCTGTGAAAAGCATTACTGGGCTAAAAAAAAGCTGCAAGTTGCCATAGAACAGGGTAACAATGGTATTGAGCCAGTTGTTCGTTTCTGTAAGTTTACTTCTCACTGTGCATATTAAGTCTCTAAAGGGAAAAAAGGGACAACCAGACGTGGACTCCTTGCATTTACTTTCAACTTGCAATACGAAAAATAAACCTGATGCGCACAAACACCTAAGATAAACCCCTTTTTGCTTGCGCGGAACTGTTAGTGCTCCACTCATAATCTGGCCCTATCTGTCTACTTTGATATTATTATGATTTGTACAATTTAATTGGTCACCTATTACTGCATTGCTTCCTTAATGCTGTTGAGAAAGTTCAGTAGCAAAGCTATCTTAATGTTTGAAAAGTGTATAATTATCTCCATTCAAATGGAAAGATTAGTTAGCAATCATTCTGATATACTTTAAAAAATAATATCCAATAATACTAATAATTAGATATGTCTGTTGCAGATTATAAATGTCCTCTGGAGAGCCTCAGAAAACAGATTGCATGCATCACACTGTATAGAATTTGTAAAACATATCTTTAACATCCTTCATGCAGGAAGAGAAACAATTTGGCTTGACTCTCTGCCAAATAACTCAAAGGAAAATTAACCAGAACAGAATCTTCTACTGTGCGACTTTTTTTCTTTCTTAAAATGCTAAATTATATGCTTTTATCCACTTACTCATTCCAAGACATTTTCCCTAATTGTATATTTTCTAAATATTTGTGCATGTTTTGCTGGGTGTGAAATTCTGGTCTCTAGGGTCATTTGTATTTGTCTAGATTCAATTAATGATACAATGGTAAAGAAAAACAGTTTTTGTATAATCATTGATTGTTTCACAATGAATATTGCACCATTTCATGCAGAGCAATACTGCATTATTTTATAATCACAGCATACAGTAGATAACATGTTCTGCTGTTCCTGTCACTGTTAAAAGGATGGAGAAGTCAAAATTACATTTTCATGATTCAGATAGAGCACGTCATTGTAAGATATTTCTATTATCAAACTTACTTTGTTCTCTTGATATATTTTGTTGAAAAGGATATTTGGATATCCCAAGCAGCAGCACTACTGAGTGGTAGCTGTTGATTGGCATTTCTAGAAGAATACCAATGGCAGTAGTTATATTGCCAGGACCTAATAAATCCTTTTCTGAGGAGTATCATTTTTATACTCATCTTGGATTTTGGTGTTATGTATCTATCAGGACTGTTTACTAAAATAGGTGGTATAGACCCCCTACAAAAGGATACATAGATACAGCACACTCAGTTCAATATATTATACATCACATATATATTGAACTATAGGACCAAGAGTGCTGTATATATGTATCCTTTTGAAGGGGGTCTATACCACCTATTTTAGAAACAGCTGTTGATTGGGGGCTGCACACATTTTTCTCTTGTCATAGACTCATTAGATATGTTCAGATAGCTCCTAGTAGTGCATTTTGCTCTGGAGCTTACTTTAAATGGTGTTACTGTTCTGCCCTCCTTACACATAGCTGAGGTATAATTAGACAGACAGCTAAACTCTCCTCCCTTAACAACTCATAGAGGCAGGCACAAGGTCCTTTTCATTCAACTTTTATTGTGGGGAAGTTAGAGTAAAACTGGAAATAAGAGAATAACATTCAATCAGTATATACAATGCACAAAATGTACAGTCTTAGCACACTAGTCTAACTAGGGAAAATAAATATGGGTGTACCAGATATGCTACTGTTAGGTTGATGACAGAATGGCAGCTAGATAGTTCTGGTATCCTCCTGATGTGCTGATGCAAGCAAGATGGCTGCTGAAACTGTTTCTGAGACTTAGTCTACTAGGATGATGGGAATCTACGGTAGCTCACGAGGAACAATTTATCTAACAATTCTGAAACTGCAAAACTGATCCATACACTAGATGGCAATATTTCAATGCACCTCTATAGGTGATGAAGACATTAATTCATTCATAACAGCATAACATATATACTTGCTGAAAGGCATAACATTCCCGCCTGATGTCCCAGCGATACCATCTGTCATAGTTTTTCTAGGGAGAGTAGTAAAATTAGTTTAGAGACAGGTCTGAGGAAAGGTTTAAGCCTTTTTTGTCCAATGACTTTAACTTCTACTTTCCTGATTTTCCCATCTTCGCTTGGAAATGTGCCCTCCGACTCTCAACAGTCCTTTTGTGTCTATAAGGGAGTCAAGCTTCTTTAGAGGGCTGTCTTCTGGAACACTCTTTTGATTCTTGTTTTACACAATGGATGATTACAGTTTTAGCTAGTGTGAGCTCATCCACTGTGTATGCCTTGTGACAATAGTGCCAACCTCTGCAATGTCCTGATCCTGTAAGTGTGGCTCTAAAGGATCTGGCTATGCAAATTAAGCAGGCTAAAGCTCTGTATAAAGACTTCCAAGGGGAGAATCTATAAAAACACTTGGATCCCAGCTGTCTGTTAGAAACTGTTGTGTGAAGTGTGGAAACCTGGATGCCAATCTCTGTATTAGATTCAGGCTCTAACAGTTCATATGTGTCTCTTTCACAAGTGTTGGGTGCTGGTTTGTACCTGAATGGTGGCCCCCTGAGCCATGTAGTATCTCTAAGGTGGGATGCTTGTACATCCCTTGTAGCATGATCTGCTGGGTTGTGATTGGTTGATACATAATGCCACTGGGTAGGCTGTTTAGACTTCCTAATCCTCAAGACTCTGTTATTCACATAGACATATAATCTCCTAACCTCATTGTAAATGTAGCCCAACACTACTTCGTCAAGTTCTATATTTATTTCGAACATAATCAGTTTTGCTAGCTCTACAGCTAGAACAGCAGCACAAAGTTTCAGTCTTGGTATGGTGGGCTCAGGACATGATGCTAACTTGCCCTTACTCATTACAAACCCAATGTAGACTTGATCTCTAATATCTATTGACTTGAGGTAGGCAACTGCGGCTATTGCTTTTACTAAAGCATCACAGAATATACATAGTTTTCTAGACTGAACTTCTCCAGGGGGAATGTGAGCATATGGTCTATGTATGTGTAGGTCGAATAACGCTTTTAAAGAGTCTCTCCATATTACCCATAATGTCTCTTTCTCGGGGGGAAGTGGAGAATCAGAATCACATGTGTCTACAGAGAGTTCTCTGAGTTGAATCTTACCTTGAATGGTCACAGGTGGTGCAAACCCGAGTGAATCATACAAGCTGTTTATGGTGGATAAGAAACCTCGCCGTGTGAAAGACATTGGTTCATTTTTTACCTGGATGGTAAGGGTGTCAGACATGAGGTCCAAATTGAGTCCAAGGCTGCGCTGCATGGGTGGTGAATCTGTTGTAAAGTCTAGGTCTTTCAAATTACTGGTGTGATCTTGAGAGGGGAAAGCCTCCATAACAACCTTGCTGTTTAAAGCTATATTATGTAACCTGAGGTTTGAAAAGGCCAGTGTGATGTCTCTCCCAAGCAGAAGTGCTATCTGAGCCTGATTCATCTTGCATGCTCTGCTGATTCATTCCCCAGGCATTTGACCAAGATATCTGCTTCCTCACTTGCAGACAGATCTTGTTGTATTTCTGAAAGTTGATCGCCATGCTCTATAGCCTTCAGGTTAATCGTTAAACCTTGAGAGTCCTTTGGTCAACAACTCACGTTGTGCAAAGAACTTGAGGAAATCTGACATCCCTTGGTCTTTGTATGAGTGATCTGGAGAAGCTCTGTTGTGCAGGGGACTCGGTGGGTAATCTTGGTTGTCAGATATGCTGTCTCTGTGATTGCTACCCGGTGAACCTTCCCTTTTGAAGTGGGTAACTGTATCATAGGAGTTTAATAGCTTGTATGCAGGTTGCACTGAAGGCTGGCTGAATATGGGATTACTTTCTTGTTTAATGTAGGGTGTGTGTACAGCAGGGGTAAACTCTGCTCTTGGAGCAGAGTGCAGGCATTCATCTGACTTAGCATGTTGATGCACATAGTCTGAAGTATGCTGCAAATTGTTGTGATGATCAGGTTTAATCCCAAGTATGTTGATGAGTCTCTAAGCATTAGAGTTTGTAAGTTCATCTTAAGTTTTGGATTCAGCAACTGCTGCTGCTGCTTTTTTTTCAGCAACCAGTGTCTCTAATGCAGCTTCTATGCGTGACTTTTCTAATTTCATTTGCATCTCTTTTTCAGCAAAGGCGGCCTTTACTTTTGCAGCTTCTGCTTTTGCGCGGGCATAGCAACTGCATTGCTGCTCACTGACCTCTTTGAGCCTTGGGAGCTAACTGAGACATGGGACCTTGTTTCAAATTGTTCTGACTTTCTCTCTGACATGGGGCGCGATCCGGCGCAAGTGAGGAAACCCCCGCCGCCCTTAGTTTCAACTCGTAACTCAAGCTATCCAATATACCCCGCCGTCAGATGCTAAAGTGCCGTAAGTCGGATAAACCAGCGATGTCCAGAAATCTGCGTAGGTAAAAATTGCTGGAGTCGACAGTGACTTACGGCACTTTAGAAACTGCTGGCGCCTACAAAACCTGACTAAAGTATAAAATCTCCCGTACTGTCTAACACGCCTCCCAAACATAGCCCGACACGTCTAACCCTCTATCCGCTATCCCCCTCACTCTCCTAATAATAAAAAATGTATTAACCCCTAAACCGCCGCTCCCGGACCCCGCCGCCACCTAATAAAATTATTAACCCCTAAACCGCTGCTCCCGGACCCTGCCGCCACCTACATTAACTACCCCCTAATGTTAATTCCTAACCCGCCGCCAGCTATATTAAAATTATTAACCCCTAATCTAATCCCCCTACCCCGCCGCCAGCTATATTAAAATTATTAACCCCTAATTTAATCCCCCTACCCCGCCGCCACCTATATTAAATTAATTAACATCTAATTTAATCCCCCTACACCGCTGCCAGCTATATTAAATTAATTAACCCCTAATCTAATCCCCCTACACCGCTGCCAGCTATATTAAATACATTAACCCCTAATCTAATCCCCCTAAAGTAATCACCTCTATTACCAGCCCTTAAAAGGGCCTTTTGCGTGACATTGCACCAAAGTAACAGCTCTATTGCCAGCCCTTAAAAGGGCTTTTTGCGGGGCATTTCCCCAAAGTAATCAGCTCTTTTACCAGCCCTTAAAAGGGCTTTTTGCGGCGGGGCATTGTCACGAAGTAATCAGCTCTTTTGCATCTAATCTAAATCCCCCTACACCGCCGCCACCTATAATAAATGTATTACCCCCTAATCTAATCCCCCTACACCCCGCCACCTATATTAAATAGATTAACCCCTAATCTAATCCCCCTACACTGCCGCCAGCTATATTAACTATATTAACCCTAATTTTATTAGGGTTAATATAGTTAATATAGTTATTATATTATATATATTAACTATATTAACCCTAATTATATTAGGGTTAATATAGTTAATATCATTATTATATTATATATATATTAAGTATAATAACCCTATCTAACTCTAACACCCCTAACTAAATTCATATTAAAATAAATCTAATTAATATTAATATTATTAATTAAAATATTCCTATTTAAATCTAAATACTTACCTATAGAATAAACCCTAAAATAGCTACAATGTAATTAATAATTACATTGTAGCTATTTTAGGGTTTATATTTATTTTACAGGTAACTTGGTATTTATTTTAACTAGGTACAATAGCTATTAAATAGTTAATAACTATTTAACAGCTACCTAGTTAAAATAATTACCAATTTACCTGTAAAATAAATCCTAACCTAAGTTACAAATACACCTAAACTATCAATAAATTAAATAAACTACAAATATCTAAACTAAAATACAATTAAATAAACTAAACTAAATTACAAAAAAATCAAACACTAAATTACAAAAAATAAAAAAAGATTACAAGAATTTTAAGCTAATTACACCTATTCTAAGCCCCCTAATAAAAAAACAAAGCCCCCCAAAATAAAAAAAATTCTCTACCCTAATCTAAATTAAAAAAGTTAACAGCTCTATTACCTTACCAGCCCTTAAAAGGACTTTTTGAAGGGCATGCCCCAAAGAAATCAGCTCTTTTGCCTGTAAAAAAAAACACAATACCACCCCCCAACATTACAACCCACCACCCACATACCCCTACTCTAACCCAAACCCCAATTTTTCCTACCTTAATTCTGATTGGCTGATAGAATCTTATCAGCCAATCGGAATTTGATGGACGCCATCTTGGATGACATCATTTCCGCATCGGAGGAGCGAAGAAAGAAGATTGAAGATGCCGCTTGATTGAAGACATCGCCCGGATGGAAGACTTCTTCTTTGCCGCTTGGATGAAGACATCGCCCGGATGGAAGACTTCTTCTCTGCCGCTTGATTGAAGACATCGCCCGGATCGGATGAAGAATTCGGCCCGGCTGGGTGAAGACAAGATAGGGAGATCTTCAGGGGGTAGTGTTAGGTTTATTTAAGGGGGGTTTGGGTTAGAGTAGGGGTATGTGGGTGGTGGGTTGTAATGTTGGGGGGTGGTATTGTTTTTTTTTTTTACAAGCAAAAGAGCTGATTTCTTTGGGGCATGCCCCACAAAAAGCCCTTTTAAGGGCTGGTAAGGTAATAGAGCTGTTAACTTTTTTAATTTAGATTAGGGTAGAGAATTTTTTTTTATTTTGGGGGGCTTTGTTATTTTATTAGGGGGCTTAGAATAGGTGTAATTAGCTTAAAATTCTTGTAATCTTTTTTTATTTTTTGTAATTTAGTTTAGTTTATTTAATTGTATTTTAGTTTAGATATTTGTAGTTTATTTAATTTATTGATAGTGTAGGTGTATTTGTAACATAGGTTAGGATTTATGTTACAGGTAAATTGGTAATTATTTTAACTAGGTAGCTATTAAATAGTTATTAACTATTTAATAGCTATTGTACCTAGTTAAAATAAATACCAAGTTACCTGTAAAATAAATATAAACCCTAAAATAGCTACAATGTAATTATTAATTATATTGTAGCTATCTTAAGGTTTATTTTATAGGTAAGTATTTAGATTTAAATAGGAATATTTAATTAATAATATTAATATTAATTAGATTTATTTTAATAAGAATTTAGTTAGGGGTGTTAGAGTTAGATTGGGTTATTATACTTAATATATATATATATATAATATAATAACGATATTAACTATATTAACCCTAATATAATTAGGGTTAATACAGTTAATATATATAATATAATAACTATATTAACTATATTAACCCTAATATAATTAGGGATAATATAGTTAATATAGCTGGCGGTGGTGTAGGGGGATTAGATTAGGGGTTAATCTATTTAATATAGGTGGCGGCGGTGTAGGGAGATTAGATTAGGGGTTAATAATTTTAATATAGCTGGCGGCGTATATTGGATACCAAACTGCGCGGGTTTGGTATACCTGTCTATGGCCCAAAAAACTACGGCCGAAGACAGAAATATACAAGCGTAACTTCTAGGTTACTCCGTATATGTGATACCAAACCCGCGCAAATTAAGGTAGGAAAAATCTGATTGGCTGATTGAATCAGCCAATCAGATTCCAGTTCAATCGGATTGGCTGATCCAATCAGCCAATCAGATTGAGCTTGCATTCTATTGGCTGCTCCGATCAGCCAATAGAATGCAAGCTCAATCTGATTGGCTGATTGGATCAGCCAATCCGATTGAACTTGAATCTGATTGGCTGATTCAATCAGCCAATCAGATGTTTCCTACCTTAATTCCGATTGGCTGATAGAATCCTATCAGCCAATTGGAATTCGAGGGACGCCATCTTGGATGACGTCATTTAAAGGAACCTTCATTCGGACTTAGGACATCGTTAGAAGAGGATGGATCCGCGTTGGCTGCTTCAAGATGGTCCCGCTCCGCGCCGGATGGAAGAAGATAGAAGATGCCGCTTGGATGAAGATGTTTGCCGGTCCGGATCTCCTCTTCTTGCTGGATAGGATGAAGACTTCGGAGCCTCTTCTGGACCTCTTCTTGCCGGATAGGAGGAAGACTTCGGCCCTCTTCTGGACGGATCGGTGATACCCGGCATGGTGAAGACAAGGTAGGAAGATCTTCAGGGGCTTAGTGTTAGGTTTTTTAAGGGGGGTTTGGGTTAGATTAGGGGTATGTGGGTGGTGGGTTGTAATGTTGGGGGGGTATTGTATGTTTATTTAAATGCAAAAGAGCTGTTTTCTTTGGGGCATGCCCCGCAAAAGGCCCTTTAAAGGGCTGGTAAGGTAAAAGAGCTGTTAATTTTTGATTTTAGAATAAGGTAGGGCATTTTTTTATTTTGGGGGGCTTTGTTATTTTTTTAGGGGGCTTAGAGTAGGTGTAATTAGTTTAAAATTCTTGTAATCTTTTTTTTATTTTTGTAATTTAGTGGGGTTTTTTTTGTAATTTAGTGTTTGTTTTTTTTTAAATTTAGTTTAGTTGATTTAATTGTAGATAATTGTAGATAGTTTATTTAATTTATTTATTGATAGTGTAGTGTTAGGTTTAATTGTAACTTTGGTTAGGATTTATTTTACATGTAATTTTGTAATTATTTTAACTAGGTAACTATTAAATAGTTATTAACTATTTAATAGCTATTGTACCTGGTTAAAATAAATACAAAGTTGCCTGTAAAATAAATATTAATCCTAAAATAGCTACCATATAATTATTATTTATATTGTGGCTATATTAGGGTTTATTTTACAGGTAAGTATTTAGATTTAAATAGGAATAATTTATTTAATAAGATTTATTTTATTTCGTTAGATTTAAATTATATTTAACTTAGGGGGGTGTTAGGGTTAGACTTTAGGGGTTAATACATTTATTAGAGTAGCGGTGAGGTCCGGTCGGCAGATTAGGGGTTAATACTTGAAGTTAGGTGTCGGCGATGTTAGGGAGGGCAGATTAGGGGTTAATACTATTTATTATAGGGTGTGCGAGGCGGGAGTGAGGCGGATTAGGGGTTAATACATTTATTATAGTAGCGGTGAG
Organism: Bombina bombina; assembly: GCF_027579735.1. Lineage (NCBI taxonomy): Eukaryota > Metazoa > Chordata > Amphibia > Anura > Bombinatoridae > Bombina > Bombina bombina. Next base: position 825,043,681 of record NC_069504.1, read on the forward strand.
GTCTGGTCGGCAGATTAGGGGTTAATAATTGTAGGTAGGTAGTTGGGGGGTTAATAAATATTACGTAGGGGTCGGCGATGTTAGGGGCAGCAGATTAGGGGTACATGGGATAATGTAGGTTGCGGCGGTGTGTGGTCGGCAGATTAGGGGTTAAAAAAAATTAATAGAGTAACGGCGATGTGGGGGGGCCTCGGTTTAGGGGTACATAGGTAGTTTATGGGTTTTAGTGTACTTTAGAGCACAGTAGTTAAGAGCTTTATGAACCAGCGTTAGCCCAGAAAACTCTTAACTCCTGGCATTTTTCTGCGGCTGGAATCTTGTCGTTAGATTTCTAATGCTCACTTCAGCCAAGACTCTAAATACCGGCGTTAGAAAGATCCCATTGAAAAGATAGGATACGCAATTGACGTAAAGGGATCTGCGGTATGGAAAAGTCGCGGCTGGACAGTGAGCGTTAGACCCTTTCCTGACTGACTCTAAATACCAGCAGGCGACCAAAACCAGCGTTAGGACCCCCTAACGCTGGTTTTGACGGCTAACGCAGAACTCTAAATCTAGGCGTTAGTCTTCTAGGATGATGGGAATCCACGGTAGCTCACGAGGAACAATTTATCTCGCAATTCTGAAACTGCAAAACTGATCCATACACTAGATGGTAATATTTCAATGCACCTCTATAGGTGATGAACACAATAATTAACTTATAACAGAATAACATATATACTTGCTGAAAGGCACAACAGTTACATTTATTTGCAGGGGTTAAATACAGATATATGCACGCAAACGTGCAATAATCAAATGCTCTAACATTATAAAGCATTTTCTTTTTGGACTTTTATATCCCTTTCTTTTTCTAGAGGCTTTTAAGGGAGTGTAGGGAACCAATGGGTAGGGCTGAAACAGGAGGGGCAAGGCTACATCAGAGATGAAGGCAGAACCATGGCATGCAGTGGGCGTGGTTGTGGCAAACAGCAACGGTCCTGGGCAGATATGTGAGTAGCAGCCAGAACTCCAAAATGGTGACAATCTCACAGGATCTTGGAGGGTTGAGACGTCCAGTAATGTAGGTTCCTAGGTGTTATAAAAGTACTGTAAAATCTAAATATTTCTACCATGCATAGAAATAAGCAATAAGTAAAAAAAAATAAAAAAAAAAATATTCATTTGCTGAATATTAAAGGAAGAGCATGTCTATGTACAACTGGACCTTAAGGACTGATTATTATTAGTTTATAAGCCCTGTTTTATTGGCTGACTGTGACACACCCCACAAGCATAAAAATAACTTTTTTTTTCTTGGTAGAGGAAAATGTGTTTTACTAATCAACAAAAATCTGTAGTACATTTTTAAATGAGTAGTGCTGGATGAAGCAACCAAAAAACAGATATATAATGACCTAAGTGGATTGCAAAAATATTAGCGTTAGCATCGCTCAATCGCAATCAATCGCACTTATGTTTTTCTTCTCATATTACAAGTGCAAAGTTATGTTTTACTGCTCAGGACATGCTATCATTTGCATAATAGACTCCTATGGGGCATATAACTAAAGCACTAAGCCAAGAGTACTCTAAGCCAATGATACACAAGTAGTGGAGCTCTTCTTCTATCTCTGTGCTATACTAATAATACTATTAATAATAATGGTTTATTTAAAGGGACATTGTACACTAGATTTATCTTTGCATAAATATGTTGTAGATGATCCATTTATATAGCCCATCGGGGAGTGTTTTTGCAACAATGTACAGTTTTTCTTATTTTTTGATAACATTGTGCTGATTTTCAGACACCTAAACAAGCCCCACAATGTCAGATGTATACACGCGTTTACAGACTCCTCCTGATGTTATCTGTCTTTTCATATGCAGGGAAGAGGGCGTCTTCTCTTCCTGCTTTCCCAGCCCTTTTCAGTTAGTGTCCCAGCCTAACCTCAACTACAGTGCTAAACTGGGAGCTTCTAAGTAAGTTTTTAAAAAGGTTTTATACTGGAATTTTAGATCAGTATCTGTGCATATTCTTCTTTAAAGTAGTGTCTATTGCATGCAGTTATATAAAAATTGTGTATACTGTCCCTTTAAGTTCTTAAAAAAGTGCTACATTTTGATACTTTAGCTTACTCTTGAGTGTGGCACTTTACTCACCACTTGAAATGCAAGCGAGACGACGCACTCATAGTACTCCCTGCACTATCTATTAAATGTTTCAGCCAGGTTATGATGCTTTGGTTAAAATATTTTACCATGTACTTGCAATACCAGATTGTGTGTTATCATTTGAGTGAGGTAGCACAAAAGATAATGCACCTTCCTCTATTAGTTGCCCTTCACTTGCAATTTAGGACAATATTGTGTATGAGTGTATTTGGGATATCTTCATTTTAAAACCAAATTATTTTTAAAAACAAACCATGATTATACAATGTGGAAATATGTAGGTTACATCTCAGCTTCAAAATAATTTCAATAAATAAATATTCTATGATACTCTGTGGTTATTTTAAAGAAAACATTCAAGTTCATGGAGATGTCTCCCGGTCATAATAGAATATAATTATACTAAGGGGTAGATTTATTAATAGTCAAGCTGACATGATTCACTGTAGCATACGCTGTTTGCATTTAACATTGGACAAGCATTTTATTAAAATGTTTGTTTAATGCCTCCCCCTGCTCACTGGTGGCCAATCGGCCGCTAGCAGAGGCTGTCAATCATCCCGAGCAAAATTAAACTGAACAACTAAAAAACACTTTCCAGTGTACTTCTGTTATCAATGTTACCTTTCCCATTGGTTACAACTTTCCATACTGATGTAGGCTTAGGACAACGAGCATCTCCTGTGCTGGGGATCTTTAAAGGGATACTGAACCCAATTTTTTTATTTTGTGATTTAGATAGAGTCTGCAATTTTAAGCAACTTTCTAATTTACTCCTATTATCAATGTTACTTCATTCTCTTGCTATCTTTATTTGAAAAAGAAAGTCCAGAACCCTGGAGAGCACTTGTTTATTGGTGGATGAATGTATCCACCAATCAGCAAGAACAACCCAGGTTGTTCATCAAAAATGGGCCGGCATCTAAACTTACATTCTTGCTTTTCAAATAAAAATACCAAGAGAATGAAGAACATTTGATAATAGGAGTAAATTAGAAAGTTGCTTAAAAATAATCACAAAATCACAAAAGAAAAAAAATTTGGTTCAGTGTCCCTTTAAGAGTTAGAACAACTGTTATTTCCAGTTCTCAGGCGGGCTTTTCTCTTATTTGTCCATTACTGCCTGCCTGTGAGTAACAGAAGTTTCATCTATTAAAGGACCTCAGCAAAGTCCAAAATTAACAGCCCAAACTTATAAGATCAACTAATCATGCCCCTGTCATACGTGACTGAATGCAACTCTGAGGAATATGAGTAACTCAGAGATTTCATCTTCAGAAAACCTAAAAGAAAATACAAAAGGGAGAAATGAAGGGAAAACACAGCAACACCGGAGAGATGCAACATTGTATTAAAGGGACAGTCTAGACCAAAATAAACTTTCATGATTCAGATAGGGCATGTCATTTTAAACAATTTTCCAATTTACTTTTATCACCAATTTTGCTTTGTTCTCTTGGTATTCTTAGTTGAAAGCTTAACCTAGGAGGTTCATATGCTAATTTCTTAGACCTTGAAGGCCACCTCTTTTCAGAATGCATTTTAACAGTTTTTCACCACTAGAGGGTGTTAGTTCACATATTTCATATAGATAACACTGTGCTCGTGCATGTGAAGTTATCTGGGAGCAGGCACTGATTGGCTAAACTGCAAGTCTGTCAAAAGAACTGAAATAAAGGGGCAGTTTACAGAGGCTTAGATACAAGATAATCACAGAGGTTAAAAGTATATTATTATAACTGTGTTGGTTATGCAAAACTGGGGAATGGGTAATAAAGGGATTATCTATCTTTTAAAACAATAACAATTCTGGTGTAGACTGTCCCTTTAACAGACTCACACAAACACACACATAGGCAAATGCATACACTTCCCATTACCTACTGGGAGTTTATGCTTAAAGTGATGGTAAATTCAACAATGTTGTTTAGTGGAAATTGATCTAACTAAAAAAATAACTATGTGTTTCATTCATCAAAATAAAAATAAAAAACTAACTTACTGGTTTAGTCTAAAGAAAAACCGCTCAGATTCTATTGTGTGCTCTGGCAGCCTCGCTACTAAGTGCCTTTTTTTAATTATTATTACATATTTCTCATTGGCCGATCACAATAGTGTCATTTTGGCATCCTTGCGTTTGGTTGTTCTGATTGTTCCAGCAATGTACCCATGGCTATTCACGGGTTGAGGAGGTGAACAATGAATCACCTGATTTATTACTGATCATTGCGCATGCGCAATTCAATTCCCACACATCAGGGACCAATCTACAACATTGTGAGAAATCGATTAAGGACACAGGGTGCAAAGCTAACAAATGCCGGAATAAAAAAGCGAGGCGAACGCTTCAAACAAATAAAGGAACTTTCAGCATGAAGTATTTTATACTTCATGACTGAAAGTCCCCTTTATTTGTGTCAATGGTAAAACCTAGAATTTCACAAACACTAGTATTTACCATCACTTTAAAGGGACACTAAACACAATTTTTTATTTAATAAGTTTGATAGAGCATGCAATTTTAAGCAACTTTCTAATTTACTCCTATTATCAATTTGTCTTCATTCTCTTGCTATCTTTATTTAAAAAGCAGGAATGTGATGCATAGGAGCCGGCCATTTTTGGTTGAGAACCTGGGTTATGCTTGCTTATTGGTGGGTAAATGTCAGCCTCCAATAAGCAAGCGCTATCCATGGTGCTGAACCTAAAATGGGCTGGCTGCTAAGTTTTATATGCATGATTTTCAAATAAAGATAGCAAGAGAACGAAGAAAATTTGATAATAGGAGTAAATAAGAAAGTTGATTAAAACTGCATGCTCTATCTGAATCATGAAAGAAAAAAAATGGGTTCAGTGTCCCTTTAAGGTACGTGCACCACCAGGAAATTTTCTAGTACCCAGTAAGCCAATCTTGCCCTGCATGCAACTGCATTCAACTAATGCAGACTAAAACTTTACTTGTTACATTTATTTACTTACTAAATTTATCCTGCATCTACCAGGGCAGCATCCTCGATATATAAACAAGTCTCATGCTAACTGTTCATGTTATGTTAGTCAGAAATGCATTTACTTGTTACATAACACTCTGCTAACACAACTGTAGGCCATTAACGACGGGAATTTAATAAGCTAATATGATTTTCTATGTTGCCAGCTCTCATTATTTTTAATATGATGAAAATTAGGCTTTTTCATTATTTACTTTTAACATAAAAACTTACAGGTGTAGGGTATTAATATAATATGCTAAAACTAATCACTTAAAAAGTGATATAACATAATATAACCACAACCTACAAACCTACACCTGAATACATTAGTCTTTTTATTCAATAATATGTACAAGGGTTAGTATATATATATATATATATATATATATATATACAGTGTATATATATATCTTCATAGGACTTTAAGCAAATATTTACCATGAAACAGACCACAAAGCCATTTAAAGGGACATGCTACTCATTTTTTCTTTTTCAAAATGTGTTACAATGCTTTTTTTCTGTACTGAATAAACTAGCCCTTTTATACTTTCAGCTAATTAGCAATAGAGTCCCAGAACACAGATACACACAAGCAGACACATTAGGGTCACCTTTAAGGGATATGAAACCCAAAACATTTATTTTGTGATTCAGACAAATTCAAAAGTTTCAAATTGATTTCTATTATCAATTTTCCTTCATTCCCATGGTTCTCTTTGTTGAAGAGATACCTAGGTAGGTGTCAGGAGCACTACATGGCAGGAAATAGTGGTACCATCTAGTGTTCTTGCATAAGACACAAGTAAAAAAATTGTGCAACAAAATTAAAAGTTTATTGACAATTCTTGTCACATAAAAACGTAACGCTGACACTAACCAATCAGAAAGAAGCTGAACTTTGGAGAAAGGATTAAGGTTCTGCATCTAGCAATATTCTGAAGCTATAATTACCTACACAGACTGGATTGGCTGGATTGGTTTGACAGATTGGGTGGTAATCCCAAACGAAGCCCCGGTTTACTAAAAAGTCAAATGTTGCACAGAGTCTGTTCCTGTACACAGATGGGTATCAGAGTGAGCGTTGTTGAAACTGGAGTGATGCAATACCGGAGGAACTAGGGTAATTAGCTGTATCATAACAAAATATATGGATTACTCCTGAAGACAAGATACAACCGTTACTTTATTTATTCTTGTGGAGTGACAAGCAGATGATCCTTGGATTTAATCTGATCTTTGTACATATGAATATGAAGTGTTCAATTCAGGACATAAGAACTGTCCTTTGATTTAATAGCCACAAATATTGCTGTTGATACGGATTGCTCATATAGGCCTATATTGGTATTGTGGACTACTATTCACATCCACATGGGGAGTTAAACTCTCTTTTGCTAGCATTGGCACATTTTAGTGCCGGACTGTCAATTTCATCTGACATATACCACATAGTAATTCTGCTATATATGTGTAATGATCAAACGGGACTATTTAATTTTGTCACACTGTGTGCCCAGGAACAAACCAGTGATAATTAAAGTTGGAATGTTTCAGATTTATTAGAATGTTTGCTAGCAAGGAAACAAAGTCTAATACAAATGAAATGATTTATCCCAATATAAGTTAGCCAGAATTATATATCAGGAGTATAAATGACTAAAGATTAATAGGCATTGATCTGAATGAAATATTTAACTAAAGTATATACGAAGTATACTATAACTGAGGATGAATTGAATATACAACTTGAGAAGGTATGATGTAGACATGTGTGATTCGTTTCGGATCGATTCGGAAATCGACTAATTCGTAAAATTCGGGATTCATATCGATCCGAATTTCCGAATTAAAATAGTGCTGAATCTACCGAATAAATCTGAATTAGTTCAGATTTATTCGGTAGATCCGATGGCCATGGATTACACTAGTATTGTACAGTATATTAGGTTATATCACTCTGCTATGGGTTACACCTAATATACAGTACATAATACTAGTCTAATCCCACCTAACACTTACCGAAATTCCGAATTTCCGAACCGAACCGAATCCAGCCAAATTTATTAAAATCCGAATGAATCCGAAACTAATAGGAACCGAATTGATTCAAATTTTTCCGAATCGATCCGAACCGAAATTCGAAAAAATCCGAATCGATCCGAACCGAACCAAATTTTTTCGCCATGCACATATCTAGTATGATGCACTCTTTCAAAGTATACACACTATGATACAACATAGAACTGCAGAGTAGTTATGTGGCAACAGATTCACAAGTAAATGCAAGCAACAATACCCAAGCAATAAATTTTATAGAGTCAGATAGACTGCATTACTCACAAGCACCTTGTTTGCCTATGAAGGCTTGCTGGTATACGGATCTTGCTGAACTGCGGCAGTTCCATGTCTGTGTAATAATGCAGCTGGAAGCGGAGGACCTGCGAGGTCCGATGACATCAGCGCTGCTTGAAGGAGCGAGTCATTAGAGAAAGAATCAGTTTAACTACAGGTTAGTAGGAAACGCTGCCTTTAGGAAATGTATCTGTAATCTCGAGGAATAAGGTAAGAGCTGGTGAGGTGAATAAGGCATACACTTAAATAAACCAGCAAAGGTGCTAATTTTTGTTGCCTTATTTAACATATATAGTATAAGGATTTTTTGATGGTAATGAATAGGGATGGGCGAATGTTTCTCAACATTCAAAAAATAAAACAAATTTTTACACATTCATTCGTTCGTTTCAAATTTTGAATGTTTGTACAACATTCTAACATTCGTTAAAAATGTAATAGTATTGGGACGTTGTCCAATTTTCGTATCAACCACACAAAATCGGAATTTATTAACTTAGAAACACCCTATGAAGACTTACGTATACTACATTTACACAAATTTAAACACCAACCAAAAGCAATTAAATATCTAGGGATCCTGATCTCACCACGCCTACAAGAGCTAGTTCCCCTAAATTTCGACTCCCTGAAAACCCACCTTAGCACTACATTACACTCATGGTCCAATAAACCAATCTCTTGGCTGGGAAGGATAAACGCCATTTAAATGGTGATACTCCCTAAAATTCTGTATGTTCTACAGGCATTGCCCACCCCCATCCCTGATTCCACTATCTATTCCCTACAGAAACTTATTAATGCATATATCTGGAGCCATAAGCATCCTCGGATCGCTACACAAAACCTATACCGCCCCAAACTAGAAAGAGGGCTTGGAGCGCCCAACGTGCTATTATACCGCTACGCTACCTTCATGACCAGGATAGTTGACTGGTGTAGACATGCTCAACACAAAGAGTGAGTGGGCTTGGAGCAGGAAATTGCAAGGGAGGGTCAATTGGGAGGGGGATGCTGGCTTACAACAACAAAACGTGAAAGGACAAACACAGAACTCCCCTTCCTAGTAAGAGAAACGCTTAACGTGTGGGGAAAAATCTTGAGAGGACATAAATCTATCTCTACACCTCACTCTCCCCTAACACCTTTCATAGGTAATCCCGCAACCCCGTGCCATCCTTCATCCCGCCACAATGATAATCCCACCCTTATCCAAGCGATACCTCATTACTCACTTATACAAAACGGTAAATTAAAGCCCAAAGAGGAAATTGTCGAAATAACGGGACCCGTCCTAAATAACTGGCTTGCATATCACCAACTAGCACACTACTTTGCAACGCACGTAGAGAGACATAATCTAACCCGACCTCTAACTCCATTTGAATCCTTATGTTATCTACCTTTTCCGACAACGAGCATCTTATCCATATCATATAAGCTACTACTCACACACCGCTCACTCCATCCTCCATCCTATACCATCAGCTGGGAGAAAGAGTTAGGGGAACAACAATCGCCTAAGACATGGAAAACAATATATAAACATATGAGCTCATCTGCTTCCTCCATGAATATAGCAGAAATGAATATGAAACTTCTCTGTAGATGGCACTACACCCCAGACAAACTGGGAAGATTATTCCCGGGCTCCAACATCAACTGTTGGAGAGGTTGCGCACAAAGAGGCACCTTCTTCCACGTTTGGTGGTCATGCCCGATTGCACAAACATACTGGTCAGATATTAGAGAGGAAATAAAACTAGTGATAGGAACTCCCCCTCCACTCACCCCATGGACCTTTATTTTTAATTACATCCCACAGATATCATGTTTATTACGACTTAAATTCCTCACTGGAATGATTAATACGGCCAAAAGATACATCCCATACTATTGGAAACAATCTACTTTACCAACCATACAATTCTGGCGCGATAGAGTTACCACTGCCATAGACCTAGAACAATACTATTATACAAAACTACATAAAACGGAAGAATTTTTGTCCATCCGTCTGCTTTGGGAGTAATACCTTCATTCCCTGAAACCCATTGACGCTTTAAATACACACCATTAAGACCTAATGCACATACACACATAACACTCTAGACCTTCTTATTGATATTCATAGCCACAAAAAGACAGACATATTCTGGACTTGTTTTCTTTTTGGGTTCTTGTTGTTTGAATTGTTGAAGATTATATTAAGATATGTCAAGTTGTTTATATGATGCGGAGTGTTCCTTTAAATGGAAGAGTTATTCCAAGCCCACTGATGAACGCTCTTTACCATCTTAGCATCACAAGAAGAATCATTATTTCTTGATACACTCTGTTCCATAATTGAACTACTGTTTGTTCTTATGTACCTTGATCAAACTGTATTGATACTGTGTAATGTACGCTTCAACTTGATACAATAAAAGAAATTTTTGAAAAAAAAAATGTAATAGTATTTCTAATGCTTTCTTTAAATGTAATCGATTCACATTTTCTAATAATTGTAATTATAAAAATGTAATAGTATTTCTAATGCTTTCTTTAAATGTAATCGATTCACATTTTTTAATAATTGGATTCGAGTGATGCAATATTCGAATTCGAAAAATTCAAATTTATATATTTGTAATAGTATTTCTTATGCTTTCTTTAAATGTCATATTCAAATTATGCAATATTCAAAATAGAAACATTCAAACTCATTATATTTGTATATATATTGTATTATATTTGTATCTATTATGTATCAATTTACTAAATTCCCTCCCACATGAGCTATTGAACTTTTGAAAACTATTTGTTAAATCGAATGTTACATTCGAAATTTTGAATGTGGACATTCAATCTAATTATACACATTCAAATTTGAAAGTGACATTCAAAAACTGTAAATAGCATTAAATTATAGAATTTTTAAGAATATTCGTTTTTATCAACATTCGATTATTTAAATCGAATTTCGACAATAACAATCGTTCTAACAAATTCAAATATAAACACATTCGCCCATCCCTAGTGATGAACCTCTGTTATGTCATGGGATATTTTTTTCATTAGCTTTTACACCTATAATAAATAGCCAAGTGCTGGAAAGGATTATGTCTTTTACTCTCTTCATATCTTTTTCTCTCTGGGCTTGTCCCATTTGGTCAGCTGCCAAATGGGACAAGCCCAGAGTCCACGTCTGGTTTCCCCTTTTTCCCATAGGGAGACTAAATACATACAGAGAGAAGCACACTCACAGGAATGAACAACCAGCTCAATACCATTGTTAGCCTGTTCTATGGCAATTTACCACCTGGGTGCAGCTTCTTTTAGCCTAGTAAAGTCTTTAAACTAGCTTTAAGGATGGTAAGAATTACTGCAACATTAGTATGCAAATGCTCTAAAGCAGGAACTCCTCGTAAAGACCTAGAATATAAACCCCACGGCATGGGACTGCAATTTATACCTCATGCTGCAAACTCACTGATGCTGGGACCCTCATTAAACACTGTACTGTAAGGTGCAGCATCTGATGCAGCTGTTCTTTCTGCTTGACCCGGATAAAGAAAAGACAACTGGAGATCTAAAATAAATTCAGAACAGACTGATGTACATCTGGCCAGCAGTATAGCCAATGCTGCTTTTTTCCTTTGGGGATTCCTATTATTTTACTAAACTAAGTAACTAAAGGTAAGTTCTGAATTTAACAAAAGATTGTAAGCTCTTTGAGCAAAGTATTTCATCATCACACTAGACTGTAAGCTGCTTGTAATAGGATATCCAATTACACGTGTGAATCACTTCTAACACTTACTACGCTATCCCATATAATAAAATACAACACTGTTATCTTACTATTAATATATTAGTTTGGCTCTGTAGTTTCATATTTGTCTACTAAACTTTGCATTATTTATTGAGATGTCATATACAAACCATGTCTGTGACACTAAATGATAACACTAATAATAGGAAATAGTTACACTGAGCTTATAATGTTATCACTAAATATTATCTTACATTAAGAAACTTAACAATTAACTCAAAATGAAATGCTTAACTTAACTTTCACTGTACACTGTATCTTTCTAATCCTATGGGGCTGACTTTTCAAGTGTCTGACGGACATGACCTTCTGTAGCGATCATGTACGCCAGACATCAATAAATGCCGACAGCATACGCTGTCAGCATTTATCATTGCACAAGCAGTTCTGGTGAACTGCTTGTGCAATGCCGCCCTCTGCAGATTCACTAGCAGCGAGTATCAATCAACCCGATCGCATGAGATCGGGCGGATTGATGTCCGCAGCCTCAGAAGCAGCGGACGAGTTTAGGAGTAGCGGTCTTAAGACCGCTACTTCTTAACTCCTGTTTCCAGCGAGCCTGAAGGCTTGCGCAGAAATAGATGCATTGACTGCTTGGTAAATCGGCCCCTAAATATAAAGCTTCTTGGTAATGAGAATCCAATTATACAACTATAGTGTGTACTCCCTTTAAAGGGTTACAATTACATCCTTAATTACACATCTCTTGTGACAAGGACTCCCTGAATATCACTAGTCTGTAAGCCGCTAGGCCAGGGACTCCCATGATAACAATAGACTGTACTCTCTCTTTAAAGGAATTGCAGTGATACCCTTGACTGAAAGACCTTGGGGTCAGGAACATACATACCAATAGACTGAAAGCTCCTTGCAGTGGGTTTTTCATTTACATACATTTCAATTGCATATACATACAGCAATAGGGTGGGACAAGTATTACTGTTGGATTTTTGAAGCAGAGAGTCCTAGTGAAGCACAAAATTTGATTTGTCATGGGATGGTCCTGTATTTTATAACTCAGATTAGAAACTAAAAAAAAAAATCTTTTTATATAAGGTAAATTGTGTCCTGCACCTATCTTCTCGCATTGGATGAAAATCCTTACAAATGTGCATAGACTGGTTCATATCTGGCAAGCAGTATAACAAAGACTGGAATACTCTATGGCAATGGCAGGAAGATTTCAGAGGGACTAGTGTTATGTCACATGCTGAGTGCAGTCTTACATCAGGGATTTGATTTATTTCTGTACACTGTAAGTACCCAGAGGTAAGTTCTCCTTAAACACAAGATTGTAAGCTCTTTGAGCAAAACATTGAAACACTACATTGTAAGCTCCTTGGAACAGGGTCTGCACTTACACCCTTGGAAATCCTTCAGAGCAGGGACTCCCATTGTACTAAATAAATGTATTGTTGTTAATAGAGTGAGATAAACCCTCCATTTAATTTAGTTCAGCAAGGAATAAAAACACAATGGATAGAATATACAAATTATCCCACAAAAGTGTATTATTAATTCAAAATGAGTTTTAATATGGCACCCCTTATGCCTTATTCTGTCAGTTGTTTAAACCAGTAGTGTAGCAAACTGTGAAATACATGAGGCTTAAATAACACAGCATCAACCATAGACAGTCTGTTTTGCAACTTTGGGACTCTCTCACTCACGTTATTATGGATGATGCTGATGTCCTTGAACATTCCACCCTTTTCTAAAGGGCTGTCCATTATATTGAAATGGATTTTGAATTATAAGTGTTGCAATTTTGCACTGATAAGTATATTTGTGTTTTGCTAAGCTTAATACAGTGGAGGGATGATGAGCCCCATACGGGCCAAGCAGGCTGTCTATGGTTGGTGCTGTTATTCTGCTCAAGCATTCATTTCACACTTTTTAAGTGTGGTTATGAAAATTAATGTAATCATCAACAGAACTGGCAAATAGTCTTAAACCTAAAATCAATGCTTGAGTCCAATAACAAAGCACCTACATCATAATGGCGAAACAACCTGTCTATAGTGAAAAACACTTTACATTTGTAGTATTACAATATATCATTCCCCTGCAAGACACCCCTATTTTTGTGCTGGGTTTGTATGTAAGCAGAACTAAAATAAATAGTGTAGAAAACTATAGAATAATAAGGTTTCTATATATCATAAGATTCGAGATTTTGCCAGATTTCCCAGTGCCCTTGACTAGGGATGGGCGAATGTTTCTAAAAATTTGAAATTTAAAATGAATTTTGATACATTCGTTCATTTGAATCGAATTTCGAATGTTTATATAACATTCTAACATTCTATTTTCAAATTTTTGTTTTTGAATTTTTCAATAAAATTTGAAAATATTTGTTCGAATAATAGAATGTTTAGCTATGTATTCATTCAATTTCGAATTGTAATATTTGAATTCGAATGTGACATTCAAATTTGAAATAGTATTTCTAGTCTACAACTGTGTTTTATAAATGTAATATTCGAATTTGAATGTGACATTCGATTTGAATGTGATATTCGATTTGAATGTGACATTCAAAATAGTGTTTCTAGTCTACAATTGTGTTTTATAAATGTAATATTCAAATTCGAATGTGATATTCGAATGTAACATTTGAATTCAAATGTGACATTCGAATTCGAATGTGACATTCAAATTCAAATGTGACATTCGAAAACTGTAAATAACATTCGAAAATCGAATTTTTAAGAATATTCGTTCTTATCAACATTCTATTATATAAATCGAATTTCTACAATAACATTCGTTCTATCATGCGAATTTGGATATAAACACATTCACCCATCCCTACACTTGACATATTAAAATGATTCCTACCTAAAACTATTAAATGGTCAGATGTTCTGCAAAATAAATATGTTTGTAAATTTATATATGGGGACACAAAGAATATCTGTTAATGATAGCAGCAGTTATGTCCATGCTTATTTCAGCGCAGGCCTCCATTTCCCAATCTGCCTACGTGCCTCATTTGTCAGCGCTGTAATGGTCTAGCTATCTATAATAAGACCACTACTTGGATAAACAGACAAGCTACCCTTAGAAAATGTAACCCACACTGTATAAATGTAAACTTCAAAATCCTCACATTTTTATATATGACATAAAAAACAAGCTCATCATAATGTAAAACACCTAGTAAAGAAGGCTTAATTACAGTATACTGAGAACTTGAAAACAGCCCTATTAATACTCAGAAATCAGCTATATGACATTTTAAATTGCACTTTTGATATCACATATCTGGTGTCTGTTAGATCAAAGTAATTGTCAAAGAAAGAGGATAACTACATTATTTGTTTACAAACTGATTAATAAAGTATGAAGTTTTGCACATGTCTAGTAAATTCTGTATGCCTTGATAATAAATATAGTGCTAGATTTTAAGTGGAGTTCAAAATATCACTTTCACAAGGGCGATATTTGCTTAATAATATCAGCGCATGCAAATGTGTGCAGGTATTACATATTAGCATTGTGGTCACAAAAGCGCACTTCCATAGGCAGTGAAGGGGGTAATTTGCACAGCGATGGGCAGCAAATTTAAATATATATGTATATGAATATGTATATATACAGGGATTGCAGAATTATTAGGCAAGTTGTATTTTTGAGGATTAATTTTATTATTGAACAACAACCATGTTCTCAATGAACCCAAAAAACTCATTAATATCAAAGCTGAATAGTTTTGGAAGTAGTTTTTAGTTTGTTTTTAGTTATAGCTATTTTAGGGGGATATCTGTGTGTGCAGGTGACTATTACTGTGCATAATTATTAGGCAACTTAATAAAAAACAAATATATACCCATTTCAATTATTTATTTTTACCAGTGAAACCAATATAACATCTCAACATTCACAAATATACATTTCTGACATTCAAAAAGAAAACAAAAACAAATCAGTGACCAATATAGCCGCCTTTCTTTGCAAGGACACTCAAAAGCCTGCTATCCATGGATTCTGTCAGTGTTTTGATCTGTTCACCATCAACATTGCGTGCAGCAGCAACCACAGCCTCCCAGACACTGTTCAGAGAGGTGTACTGTTTTCCCTCCTTGTAAATCTCACATTTGATGATGGACCACAGGTTCTCAATGGGGTTCAGATCCGGTGAACAAGGAGGCCATGTCATTAGATTTTCTTCTTTTATACCCTTTCTTGCTAGCCACGCTGTGGAGTACTTGGACGCGTGTGATGGAGCATTGTCCTGCATGAAAATCATGTTTTTCTTGAAGGATGCAGACTTCTTCCTGTACCACTGCTTGAGGAAGGTGTCTTCCAGAAACTGGCAGTAGGACTGGGAGTTGAGCTTGACTCCATCCTCAACCCGAAAAGGCCCCACAAGCTCATCTTTGATGATACCAGCCCAAACCAGTACTCCACCTCCACCTTGCTGGCGTCTGAGTCGGACTGGAGCTCTCTGCCCTTTACCAATCCAGCCACGGGCCCATCCATCTGGCCCATCAAGACTCACTCTCATTTCATCAGTCCATAAAACCTTAGAAAAATCAGTCTTGAGATATTTCTTGGCCCAGTCTTGACGTTTCAGCTTGTGTGTCTTGTTCAGTGGTAGTCATCTTTCAGCCTTTCTTACCTTGGCCATGTCTCTGAGTATTGCACACCTTGTGCTTTTGGGCACTCCAGTGATGTTGCAGCTCTGAAATATGGCCAAACTGGTGGCAAGTGGCATCTTGGCAGCTGCACGCTTGACTTTTCTCAGTTCATGGGCAGTTATTTTGCGCCTTGGTTTTTCCACACGCTTCTTGCGACCCTGTTGACTATTTTGAATGAAACGCTTGATTGTTCGATGATCACGCTTCAGAAGCTTTGCAATTTTAAGAGTGCTGCATCCCTCTGCAAGATATCTCACTATTTTTTACTTTTCTGAGCCTGTCAAGTCCTTCTTTTGACCCATTTTGCCAAAGGAAAGGAAGTTGCCTAATAATTATGCACACCTGATATAGGGTGTTGATGTCATTAGACCACACCCCTTCTCATTACAGAGATGCACATCACCTAATATGCTTAATTGGTAGTAGGCTTTCGAGCCTATACAGCTTGGAGTAAGACAACATGCATAAAGAGGATGATGTGGTCAAAATACTCATTTGCCTAATAATTCTGCACTCCCTGTATATATATATATATATATTTATGAGTTTATATGTGTATATACTTATATTAACACATAAATATATATGTATATAAGCATATACATTTATATTTACAGTGATAACACAGTCCTCGTAGACCGCAATGTAAAGGCAGTGCCATTTTTTTCTAACACCCCACACCCGTCAACTTTAACCCATCATAACTACATCAGTTATGATGGGTCATGCAGTTTCATTATTTTTTTTTATTTTTTTTAAAAGATGCTACAATTTTGTATTTTAGAAAAAAATCTCACACTAATATTTTGGGGGCAATTGGGAGACATTTAGAAAATTATTTTTCGGAGCACTAATTGCTAACTCAAGCTCAATTGCTACTTCTAGCAGTTTTAATGCTTGAACCTGAGTGCAAACTACCACTCTACTCATAATCTAGCCTATAGCTAGCTGGGATTTGTATGTATGGTTGCCAGCTGTGCTTCATAAAAATACCGGCCGACCTATAGGTGACTGTATACGGGGCATAGCTGGGTTCACACAATGTGGCCTATGCATCAAAGGTCTTGTGGACCTGATCCGACAGTGCAGATCAGGTCCGCAAGACCTCGCTGAATGGGGAGAGCAATACGCTCTCCGTGTTCAGCATTACACCAGCAGCTCACAAGAGCTGCTGGTGCAACGCCGCCCCCTGCAGACTCGTGGCCAATCGTCCGCCAGCAGAGGGTGTCAATCAACCCGATCGTACTCGATCGGGTTGAATTGTGGCAATTCCTGTCTGCCTGCTCAGAGCAGGCAGACAGGGTTATGGAGCAGCGGTCTTTAGACCGCTGCTTCATAACTGCTGTTTCTGGTGAGTCTGAAGACTCACCAGAAACACGCACAAGCTCCATACGGAGCTTGATAAATGGGCCTCCTAGTCTCAACAAAAGCTAAACCGTAGGCCCCACCCTTGATTCCACCACATACATTTTTCACAACTAAGCAGTCATTTTTCCCATTCGTTGCCAGTAACACATGTACATAATAGTGATGTGACCCCCTTGGCTGCCAGCGGTACACACCCAGCAATGATTGAACACTCCCATGGTTGCCTGTAATAATAGAAAATGCACAGTGTAACTTATTTTTGAGCCATATTTCTACTGCATAAAGACCTAGAAAGTCCTTTACATTTGGCTGACAGGGGACTTTAAAAATACTGGACATTTAAGTGCCCAGTATTGTTGTACAGATTTTATTGGACAGCCTACTAAGATACTGGACTCTCCGGTTGAATACTGGACACCTGGTAACCATAGGCTCAAAAGGAGTAGTCTGATAAACCCTCTAAACCAAGATAAGACTCCAAAAACATTTGGTTTAACCCCTTAGCCCAATCCGATGTATATATACGTTGCGCAGTACTTTGCTTATCGTACCGCACAATAAATATATACGTCTGAGCTGCAGGTAGCTCCAGCAGTCTCGGCTGTTAAGTTACAGTCAAGAGCTGGCGTTCCTGAAGAATCTAGGAGGTGGGTGAATGGCCCAGCAGCGGAGGGGGGAGGTGGGAGTGGAAGGACCTTTCAATACAGGGAAAAAAATAAAGGGAGAGGGAGGGAGGGAAGGGGTGCTACGCTACAGACAAGAGTTGGGGTGGGGGACCACTACACTACAGAAAATAAAAAATAAATAAAAAGTACTGGCTGCCAGTACATAAAATGGTGAACATAGTTAGAGGGGTTAGGGTTTGAGAGCTGTTTGGGAGGGATCAGGGAAGTTGGAGAGTATGGGGGATCCTACACTGCAGAAAATATATTATAAAAGCAATGTCTGCTATTTATGAACAAAAGGGTTCCCAGAGAAGCTTTTACAATAATTTTTGCTATGATTGCACAAGTGTTAAGTAAATAATTTCAGTAAGTAACCCAACATTTGTGAAAAAGTTAACATTTTTTTTTATATGATCACATTTAGCAGTGAAATGGTGACATGAAATATACCAAAATGGGCCTAGATCAATACATTGGCTTGTCTACTTAAAAAATATATAGTTTTGACCAAAGCTCTATTTCTGTTTAAATGGAGTGATAGCAAAAATGCTAAAAAAATCTCTGGTATTTTGGGCGTTTTTTTTCTGAAAATCCTGGTAGTGAAGGGGTTAAAAAAGGGGTTTACTCTAGCCAAAACTATGAATATCTGAAAGATTAGTAATATTTCAGAGGAAAACAAATCTGGAAGGGCTGAAATCTGACTCTTCAAAAGAACTGTCAGATAAATCCTTATCCTTATCCAAACCATCCTGCAAAAAACTGCAAAATCATAGAAATTCTAAAAGAATGCCAGGAAAGAAAACATAATTCTTACACCAGGAAATAAAGGTCCTCCAAAAACTATTTGTTTAACCTCCATGCCATCAAGCTTAGAGATTGTGATCTTTATGAAGAAACAGACCTTAAGACCAAAAGTCTGGATGCAAAGCAAAAGACCAAAGAGGGCAACTGGACCTCTGAACTAGATTAGCATACCCAACTCTGCGATAACAAGTCGGAGCAGTTAAAATCACTAACACTCCCTCTAACCTGATTTAGGCAACCACCCTGGGAAGAAGAACCAAAGTTGGAAGAAATATAATGTAGTCAAAATGACCACAGAACTTCTAGAGCATCTATAAACAATGATTGAGGACTCATCGGGGCCTATTTATCAAAGGGCTTGCGGACCAGATCTGACAGTGCGGATCAGGTCTGCAAGACCTCGCTGAATGCGGAGAGCAATACGCTCTCCGTATTCAGCATTGCACCAGCGGCTCACAAGAGCTGCTGGTGCAACGCCGCCCCCTGCAGACTCGCGGCCAATCGGTCACCAGCAGGGGGGTGTCAATCAACCCGATTGTACTCGATCGGGTTGATTTTTGGTGATTCCTGTCCGCCTCATCAGAGCAGGCGGACAGGGTTATGGAGCAGCGGTCTTTGTGACCGCTGCTTCATAACTGCTGTTTCTGGTGAGTCTGAAGACTTGCCAGAAACACGTCCCCACAAGCTCTGTTCAGAGCTTGATAAATGGGCCCCATAGACTAGCACATTACATGGAAAGAAAGAGATTAAACTTAAAGGTCATCAGATTTAACACTTGGATACCCTAAAAAAAACATTATCTGAGAAACACATCCAATAGAAGAGATCACTCTCCTGTGTGCAAGGACTAACACCTGAGAAAATCTATTCCCAGCTTTACACTCCATGAATAATAACAGCAGAAACTAGCAACAATTGATTTCTGCCAAGAAAATAATTCACAATACTTTCCTCATGACTAGGAAACAGAGAGTAAACATATGCTACTGCTTAAAAATAGTCTATCTGAAAATGAAGATAAGACTCCCCTTCCAACAGAGACCAACTTGGAAGGACCCTAAAAAAAGTTCTAAAACATAAATAGAAAACCGTGCCCTGAGGAAACCAAAAAAAACCTTGGACTATCTGAAACTTTCAGATGGCCCTTTATCCTAAAAAACTTGCATCTGTAGAAAATACAGATCAAGTAATATAAACAAAAGAAGCCCACTACATAATAAGCTAATGATTCAAGCATCAAGACAGAGACTGGCATGTTCAGCAATCAAGAAGAATTCTTGAGAACAAACTGCATCACTGACAAAGCATGCAAAGTTGAAGAAGCCTCAGGAGGAAGCAAATGGAATACCATGCGAAGCAGCAAACAAGAGACCTTACACCTACATGTAAGGAGCAACTGAGGGAAAAGAAAGAGACTGAAGGTTTAAGCAAGTGGACACTAGCTTCATTTACCTTAGATAAGTCAAGAAAAAAATCAAGGAACTGAATCCATCTGAGCCCCCAGAAACAAGAGCCTTAGTCTGAGGAACCAGCAAACTCTTTGGAAAAAAATTATTTTCCATCCATGTTGTTGAACAAACAACAACAGTCTACTGGTGAAATAATCTGCTAAATGAAAAGATGAAGCTTGAACCAAAATATTGTCCAGAAAAAGAAACAATGCAATATCCTGATTGCAGACAAAAGAGTACCCAGGACCTTAGAAAATATTTTGGGAATGAACTAACTGGAACTGTTAGTCTAAAAAAGCTAAACTAAGGAACTGATGATCTTCGTTAAGAATAGGAACATTAAGATAAGCCTCCCATAAACCAATTTTGGACATAAACTGACCTTGCAAAAAAAAAATCCAAATAGTCTCTTTAGAAAGTAGGCAATTCAAAATATATGCATGTGAAAAGCCGTTAAACGTTAGAAAAGTTACGCGAGTGAAAACATGACACAGAATTAAAAATACTAAATAAAGGGGAATTACCTAAAAAACAAACAAAAAAAAACTGTCCCATAGTCATATATAAATATAATAAATATATATAACAATAACCTAACAGGCTTGTAGAGTGGCAAATATAACATTTAAAATAAAGTACTTACCAATAGGCACTCTTCTACTGGAGGAAATCCGTAGGAAGTCAAAACCAGTGCTGAAACATAACAGCCAAGGATCTGTAATAGGAGTATATCAATGAACCAACAGGCAAAGTTCAATGAACAACAGACAAGTTCCTTTGAAATCCGGGGAAAGGCTTGTGATTAAATTAAAATAGATGAAATATATGCCACTATTAATGCTCCAGAAACATATCTCCCACAATCACTGTACTCTAAAGGGAAATGGGTCTCAACTTGGTCTGAGAACCCTTCTCACTGAAGAATCAAATGCACATCTTCATACCTCAACTGACTCAACCCAAAAACAAGACTGAGGTGTCAGTGAGGTAAGAGGGGTTTTATAGAGTTCTTGGGGTTTGGGAATCTTTGAATCTTTCTTGTAGCCCTAACCCTTTACTTTGGGTTTCTAGTCATGCTTAGTACTGTTATGTGTGGTGCTCAAGAGGAACACATAACTTAAGTTGAAAAATGAAATATGAGTGATGTTTAGTGTGGCTGCATTATCCATTGAAAGTAAACAGCGCTTTAAAGAGATATCAGTTGCGCTAAGCATTCTCTGGTAAAACGATTTTACCATTAATTTGAAAACCAGATGGTGCTCTAGTTTGAGCATGGGCCCATGATAATGATAGTACCCTTCTCTTGAGATCACTTCAATATGCTAAATGAAAAGGGGCCACATTTTAACTAATCTGATACCAGAAGTAAACTGGAAAGTTAATTATTATTTAATTTTTGTAAGCTCTATTTGGATAATGAATGTTTAGTATTGACTTTCATATCTCTTTAGGCTCTATCTGGATCGTGAATCTTTAGGGTCATATTTATCAAGCTCTGTACGGAGCTTGATGCCACGTGTTTCCAAAGACCGCTGCTCCATAATCTGTCCGCCTGCTCTGAGGCGACAGATAGAAATCGACAGAAATCAACCCGATCTAATACGATCGGGTTGATTGACATCCACTGCTAGTGGCCAATTGGCCGCGAATCTGCAGGGGGCGGCATTGCACCAGCAGTTTACAAGAACTGCTGGTGCAATGATAAATGCTGAGAGCATATGCTGTCGGCATTTATTGATGTGCAGCAGATATGATCTGCAATGTCGGATCATGTCCGCTCGCACAGTGATAATTCAGCCCCTTAGTGTTGACTTTCATGTCTCTTTAACATAAATACTGAATGAAAGGTAAAAAAATAAAACAAAATTGATAGTAAAAAAAGTACCTTTTTACATTTTCAAATGTTCACATTTCTTTTCATTAAACCATATGATATTACATTAACCCTTTAGCTGCTGAGTCATTTCACATCCCTGTTCTGAGCTGTTTTGAAGCTTTCAGATGCTGATCACATTTTAGCAAGACTGGAAGAAATGTTTTCAATAGAAACCCACAAACATTTTTTTCCAGCAATTTCAGCAGATTCATACTATACTTTATTTATGACTATATTTTATGTATATACAGTATCTCACAAAAGTGAGTACACCCATCACATTTTTGTAAATATTTTATTATATCTTTTTATGTGACAACACTGAAGAAATGACACTTTGCTACAATGTAGTGAGTGTACAGCCTGCATAACAGTGTAAATTTGCTGTCCCCTCAAAATAACTCAACACACAGCCATTAATGTCTAAACCATTGGCAACAAAAGTGAGTACACCCCTAAGTGGAAATGCCAAAATTGGGCCAAAATAGCCATTTTCCCTCCCCGGTGTCATGTGACTCGTTAGTGTTACAAGGTCTCAGGTGTGAAAGGGGAGTAGGTGTGTTAAATTTGGTGTTATCGCTCTCACACTCTCATACTGATCACTGGAAGTTCAACATGGCACCTCATGGCAAAGAACTCTCTGAGTATCTCAAAAAAAGAATTGTTGCTCTACATAAAGATGGCCTAGGCTATAAGAAGATTGCCAAGACCCTAAAACTGAGCTGCAGCATGGTGGGCAAGACCATACATCGGTTTCACAGGACAGGTTCCACTCAGAACAGGCCTCGCCATGGTTGACCAAAGAAGTTGAGTGCACGTGCTCAGCGTCATATCCAAAGGTTGTCTTTGGGAAATAGACGTATGATTGCTGCCACCATTGCTGCAGAGGTTGAAGGGGTGGAAGGTCAGCCTGTCAGTGTAAAGACCATACACTGCACACAGCATCAAATTGGTTTACATGACTGTCGTCTCAGAAGGAATCCTCTTCTAAAGATGATGCACAAGAAAGCCTGCAAACAGTTTGCTGAAGACAAGCAGACTAAGGACATGGATTACTGGAACCATGTCCCGTCGTCTGATGAGACCAAGATAAACTTATTTGGTTCAGATGGTGTCAAGCGTGTGTGGTGGCAACCAGGTGAGGAGTAAAAAGACAAGTTTGTCTTGCCTACAGTCAAGCATGGTGGTGGGAGTGTCATGGTCTGGGCCTGCATGAGTGCTGCCGGCACTGGGGAGCTACAGTTCATTTAGGGAACTATGAATTCCAACATGTACTGTGACATACTGAAGCAGAACATGATCCCTCCCTTTGGAGACTGGGCCGCAGGGCAGTATTCCAACATGATTACGAGCACAAACACACCACCAAGATTTCCATTGCCTTGCTAAAGAAGCTGAGGGTAAAGGTGATGGACTGGCCAAGCATGTCTCCAGACCTAAACCCTATTGAGCATCTCAAATGGAAGGTGGCGGAGCTCAAGGTCTCTAACATCCACCAGCTCCGTGATGTTGTCATGGAGGAGTGGAAGAGGACTCCAGAGGCAACCTGTGAAGCTCTGGTGAACTCCATACCCAAGAGGGTTAAGGCAGTGCTGGAAAATAATGGTGGCCACACAAAATATGGACACTTTGGGCCGAATTTGGACATTTCCATTTAGGTGTATACTCACTTTTGTTGCCCACGGTTTAGACATTAATGGCTGTGTGTTGAGTTATTTTGAGGGGACAGCAAATTTACACTGCAAATTTACACTGTTATACAGGCTGTACACTCACTATTTTACATTGTAGCAAAGTTTCTTCAGTGCTGTCACATGAAAAGATATAATAAAATATGTAAGGGGTGTGCACACTTTTGTGAGATACTGTACCATAACATAAGAAATCTACAATAAAAAGTGTGAAAATCCAAATTTTTACTAAAATGCTAATAAACAAGGTTATAAACGATAGCATGCGAGTTTTTTTCTTAAGTCTATAGTTAAAACGTTGTTGTGGATATATAATTGTATTCATTAAATATTAGGAAAGAAAAGCAATCTGCCAGGAATGAACATCTCTGGGGCTTATTATATGGCCTGGTTGCCACCTGGAAGTAGCTTCATTTAGCCCAGTTGTGCTTTTCACAGAGAACTTTCCAAAAATATATCATTTTGATCCCACCTAACAAGGTCAGTCAAGCCAAAATACCAGGCAATTCTCCTCTGAACAAGGGAAATGGCAACAAAGACGATTGTTTAGGCCTCATATGGTCAAGGGCATGGAGCCCACATCTGATTTTCCCCATAACCCTTAGGGAGACTTTCCCAAGGGTCATAATACAAAATACAAACAGAAAGAGATGCATTTTTCCAGGAAAGAATAACCGCTCAGTTATTTGTTCTATGGCACAGTGACCACCCGAGAGTAGCTTCTTGTAGCCCAATTGTGATTTTCAAAGAGGAAACTTTCCTAAAATAGCAGGATTAGTCCAGACCCAAAATACCATGCAATGCCCCTCTAAAATAAGTAGAAAAAAAATCTGTGTTTTTCTTTAGAAATAAGCAATTAACAATAAAGGAAAAATGCACTTTTGTTAAATAATTGTTATTACATTTCCAAACATCACATTTGATGCATGTAATGAATAGCTATACAAGAATTAAATAAGCTTTAATGTTGCATCATGTAGCCAGTCGTGGCAATCAGAATCCAGACATGGGATTGTGAAGAACTCTTGCACTTTTGATGTAAACATACGTGTCTACCCTGTGCACTTGTAAACCTGGTTAACTTATATTCCAGCTACTTAAAGGGATACTATTTTTTTTTCTTGAATGAAATATACATTATTCGAGTTTAAATTCTCTTTGAAATGTAGGTACTATTGAGGGCCTTTTAGTACAGCTGCCAGTACCCAAGATGGCTCCTAATAATGTAGAGGGGGAGGGTTAGAGAGCTGTTTGGGGGGGGGGATCAGGGAGGTTTGGGACTAAGGGAGATCCTACACAGCAGCATATGTAAATATGCTAAAAATATAAATAAAAGATACCTTTTATTTTAGTACTGGCAGACTTTCTGCCAGTACTTAAGATGGCGGGGACAATTGTGGGGTGGGGGAGGGAAGAGAGCTGTTTGGGAGGGATCAGGGGGTCTGATGTGTCAGGTGGGAGGCTGATCTCTACACTAAAGCTAAAATTAATCCTGCAAGCTCCCTACAAGATCCCTAATTAACCCCTTCACTGCTGGTCATAAAACACGTGTGGTGCACAGTGGCATTTAGCAGCCTTCTAATTACCAAAAAGCAACGCCAAAGCCATATAAGTCTGCTATTTCTGAACAAAGGGGATCCCATAGAAGCCTTTACAACCATTTATGCCATAATTGCACAAGTTGTTTGTAAATAATTTCTGTGAGAAACCTAAAGTTTGTGAAAAAATTTGTGAAAAAGTGAACAATTTTCTTTATTTGATCGCATTTGGCTGTGAAATGGTAACATGAAATATACCAAAATGGGCCTAGATCAATACTTTGGGATGTCTTCTAAAAAAAATATATACATGTCAAGGGATATTCAAGTATTCCTGACAGATATCAGGGTTCCTTCCAATGTAACTAGCGCTCATTTTAAAAAAAAGTGGTTTGGAAATAGCGAAGTGCTACTTGTATTTATTGCCCTATAACTTGCAAAATAAGCAAAGAACATGTTAACATTGGGTATTTCTAAACTCAGGACAAAATTTAGAAACTATTTAGCATGGTTGTTTTTGGTGGTTGTAGATGTGTAACAGATTTTGGGGGTCAAAGTTAGAAAAAGTGTGTTTTTTTCCATTTTTTCCTCATATTTTATAATATTTTTAATAGTAAATTATAAGATATGATGAAAATAATGGTATCATTAGAAAGTCCATTTAGTGGCGAGAAAAACGGTATATAATATGTGTGGGTACAGTAAATGAGTAAGAGGAAAATTACAGCTAAACACAAACATCGCAGAAATGTAAAAATAGCCCTGGTCCTTAAGGGAAAGAAATTGAAAAATTGCCTTGTCCTTAAACAAGGGGCCTTGAAAGTCCCTAGGCTCTTTTGATGACCTGTTATAAGTACCTAGAGACCCCCAAACTTTTTTTAAACCGCTTAAACTTTTTATTTCAAGTCACACTGTGTACAATATTAAAGAAAAAATAAATAAACATAGAGTACCTAGACACTTTATGGAGGTACACAATTGCGATCCAAGCAGTTTGAGGATCCAGGTGATTGGGTCCTTCCCAGAGAGAAGGATAGACTGCTAAAACTTCGCAAATTATAAACCCTATGGATATATAGAATGAAATGTTTAACACCATTAGGCCTCAATATAGATATAGATGTGGCAGCTCATATGTAATATGATATAGGAACTTTATCATATTGTTGCTTTTGTTGTCGTCTTCATTTATCCTAACACAACACTGTAATATATGTTTATCTATTTTCCAAGATAGAGATTTATTGAACACTTCAGTTTGACCTTTTTTAGTATTAGTTAATGTGACTCATGATTTAGGAATATAATTCATTATTGTTCTTATTAATATTATAGGGGAATTTTATTATATTATATTTTAGACAGAATTTTTGATACTATTTGTATATTTTTTTTATATATTATAAGGAATTCAAATTTTATATGCAATTATATGTTCTTAGGTTTTATGCTTTTAAACTGTTTTCACTTATTTAAGTACACAAGGGGTTAACTACTGTGACTCCTTCCCAGGGGTGTGTGTGCTTTTTACACTCCCCTGCATTTTGATTGGATAAATGTACCTTTAAATAGACTTCAGGTACTGTGTACAGGTACTTCATTCCTGTTCTCTTGAGAAAGCCCGTTTGCTAAACGGGGGAAACGTGTTGAGGTTTTATAAACATGTTTATTTGATCATATTTGATCTTATTAGCTATCTTTAATATTTTACAAGCCATTGTTATTGGGGTCCAGACATCACTCTGTGGGATTGTGGTGAATGCTCCTGGCGGAATACCTTGGCTGCTGTTTTCCTACATGGAAATTACTACATGCTGTTTTAATCTTTTGTTCCTGTAAGTGCATTACTGTATTTGCGCTTTATGTGTATTTGTAAATAAACACACTTGAATCTTGGTTTGCGCTTCTGTTCCCTTTGTTGTTTTGCATGTTGACACCGGCTGAGAGAGAAAGAACCAGAAACACCGTACACACCACTGAGTGACGTCATCATTCAGATACTTGGATTCATACGCCGGAACTACATGCCAGAACTATACACCACATACCAGTGGGGAGTGAGTTTGTTCGGCTGCATCGTTGTTTTTAACGAACACACTATAAGGAAAATATCGCCACAAAGGAAATTTTGGTTGGCATTTTAAAAGATCTAAAAGCGGAGCAACTTTATATAAAGGTACTGTGTCTGTCTAATTCGGGAGTTAATCTTTATCCCAACTGTGGACTGCAGCTGTCATACACATTTGTCATACACACTGGACATTGGTTCAGCTTTATAGGAACTCTCTATTTATATTAACCCACAATCGTGTGTGTGTATATATATATATGTATACATTTGAATTCACTGCATTTATTACGTTTGCTTTTGGGGATTTTTTAGCGCAGAACGTTTCTCTTAAATTTGTGTAAAAGGTGAAAAGTGGTATTGTTTGTATGAATGAAAAATATTGTTCAAATGGGGTCGGAGATTACTATAGAGGATTTTTCGAAAAATATAATTGCTGGAATACATTATGTTGCTTGACCTAAATAATGAACTTCTTCATTGTAGATATTTTTGTCTATTGGACAAATTAAATATAACAGAAAATAATATTCATCTATTTTATTTGTAAATAAAAATCCTTTTATTGGGCAATGCTGCAGTCTGTTTAGCTCTTTAGCAGTTAAAAAAAATGGTATTTATTTTTTACATTCACATAGTTTAACAACTGGACTCCCTGTTTAAATTACAGCACGTAAGATTTAGCACATAGAAAACCTTGAAATTTCAAAGTGCATGAAAGTTCGTGTTGCCTCAGATAAGAGGGGGCATCAATTTGCAGACAAGGTCTCATAGGAGGAAGGGAAAAAAAATTGAGATTTACAGGTGATATCCAGCTAGCATAGAAACTCAGCCATACCAAGGTTAGCTGACACAAGCGCAAAAATGCAATAGCCATAAATTCTGCATCTACAGGATATAACATCTCCAAAGAGAATCTATTTCATTTTCCAATAGAGAAATATCAGTTGGTATGATTAGGTATGCCTTGTGAACAGGACTTTTGGGAGAAAGGGAAATTTAAAGGTCAAAAACGAAACAAAGGATTGAAAGACATTACAATAAAAATTATCGTTATCCATCAAGTTAACTAAGGCAGATTATGACTAAAAGTGATGACAATTCTCACTTTTTTTTGTCACAGGATTTTTTTTGGTTTTTGCCTGTAACTTATCTAAGGCCAGAGCTGCACCATAGGGTAAGCACTACAGAATAATGTCATTGCTTGTAAGACTAAGGAAAGGTCAAAAAGGGACTTTAAAGACCTCTTGTTTCTGTGTAAAAAGTTTACTTTTTCCTCATTCCCTAGAGATACCAAAAAGCAAATAATTTAACCAGCAAAGGTTGCAAATCAAATAGCCAGTTTAGGCAATATGCAGAACTATGAAAACCTAGGTTACAGAATTGCTTTCTGCCCTCTCTAGGGAGCGTGGAACAAAGGCAATTTTCTTCACACAAAAACAGGAGATCTTTAATGCACCTTCAAGGACAGTTTGGCAAACTCCTACATGTTGTAGTCTGAAACCATGGGCGAGATTACACATGTGGCGCAAACTTCAGCGTAACTGCTGAAACCCGCGTCACCCATAATTTCACCCTGCACATCGGAGAATCACATAAACCCTGTTGGCAGTTCATAAACTGCCGTAAATCGAATAAACTAGCGATGTCCAGAAATTTGACTAAACACACATTTCTGGAGTTGCCAGTGACATAAAGAAATTTATTTTTTTAAATATCCAGTAAAAGTCTAACACGCCTCCCAAAAATAAATGCGACACATCAAAACCCCTGTATCCGCAATCCCCCCACATCGCAACTAATAATAAAAGTATTAATCCGTAAACTGCCAACCCCCAACCCCCCACAACGCAATATACCTAATTAAACTATTAACCCTAATTCACCATTCACCCACATCACAATAAACTGAATTAAACTATTAACCCCTAAACTGCCATTCACCCACATCGCAATAAAGCTAATTACGCTATTAACCCCTAAACAGCCAACCCCTTACAATGCAATAAAGCTAATTACACTATTAACCCCTAAACCACCAACCCCCCATATCGCAATAAACCTAATTAAGCTATTAGCTTCTAAACCGCCAACTCCCCACAACGCAAATAACTATTTTAATTAATAAGCCCCCTAACCTAACACCCCCTAAATTAACTTCAATTACATAAATTGAAATACTAACTTACAATTAAAATAAAAAACATAAGATTACTTTATTCTAAAATTATTAAAAATAAAAAAGTCTAACATTACATAAAAAAATAAACCAAATTATCAAAAATAAAAAAAATTAAACCTAATCCCTATGAAAATAAAAAAGCCCCCCAAATTAAAACCACCCCCTAATCTAAACTAAACTACCAATAGCCCTTAGAATGGCCTTTTGTAGGGCATTGCCCTAAGTTAAACAGCTCTTTTACATTTAAAATATACTAAGTCCCCCTTCTAACAGTAAAACTCCCCATCCACCAAACCTCCCCAAAATAAAAAAAAACTAACACTAAAAAAACCTACACTACCCATTGCCCCTAATGGGGCATTTGTATGGGCATTGCCCTTAAAAGGACATTCAGCTCTTTGGCAACCCAAAAGAACCCTAATCTAAAATTAAAAGCCACCCCCAAAAAAAAGCCTGAGTCTAACCCCCAAATAGGTACTCACCGTTCCTGAAGTTCAGCGGAGAAGATCCTCTTCCAGGCGGTGAAGTCTTCTTGGAGGCGGCAACATCTTCTTCCAGCGAAGGGACCTCTTCTAGCTTCATCCAAGGACCAAGGTCGAACAGGTTAGGTAGGGAAAGGTCCCCTTCACCGCCACCTTCAGTTAGGAATACTCAAAACTGCCAATTTACTCGCACCAGGAAAAGGGGTAGAGAATGTTGGAAATTCCAGGACAAGCAATTTGAAAAAGGGAACTCCTGTTCCTTTCATCATGTTTGCAGATACTGTGGTGGGCAACACTCAGGGGCTGACTGTGCAAAAAGTAGGGAGCAAGATAATGACAGATTTGCTTCTAAAACGACAGCTGGAGGCAAGAGCGCCCACACCCCTGAAAGTGGATGCCTTTGAATCTTGGTCGCTTCTCTAACCTGACCGTCAGAATGCTCATCTGTTGCTGAATGGACAAACTGACGGTTTTATGATACCAGTTACCCACACTGTAAGTGGATCTAGCCTCATAAAAATATGAAATCCGCTTACCAGTTTCCCAAAGTGGTACAAGATAAATTAGACAAGGAAATTTCCCTGGGTAGGATTTTCAGCCCATTTAAAAATCCACCTTTTGACAATATGATTGTGTCACCTTTGGGAGTGGTCCCTAAGAAAGAGTCTGGCAAGTTTCATCTGATACAGCACCTCTCCTACCCCAGAGGTTACTCTGTCAATTATCCTATAGTCCTAGCTTTAAGTTCAGTGCATTATCAATCTTTTGTTGAGGCACTGAACTTAGTCAGAGCAGCAAGTGTGGGTGCACTCATAGCAAAATTTTACATTGAATCTGCTTTTTTGGCTACTACCATTACACCCGTTATCTTTTCCTTTGATGGGGTTCAAATTTCAGGGTTCATTCTATATTGACCGCTGTCTCCCTATGGGTTGAGCATTGTCCTGCTCACTGTTTTAAATGTTTAGCTCATTTCTTCATTGGGCAGTTAGTGCAGCGGTGGGTTATGATGCCATGGCTCATTACCTTGACGATTTCTTAATTGTCGGGTCCCCCGCATCTAATCAGTGCCAAACCATTATGGATGCTATGTGTCATTTAATGAAAATATTTGGTGTTCCCATAGCCGAGGATAAAACCCAGGGACCATGTTCTTTTCTTACATTTTTAGGGATTGAGATTGACTACAAATTAATGTTATGTCGCCTCCATGCAGACAAGGTTTCAAAGATGTTACAAGCAGTTCAAACAACATCGTTGTCAAAGAAAATTACTTTGAAACAGTTACAATCCCTGCTTGGGCTTTTAAATTTTGCCTGCAGGGTGATTCCCATAGGTATAATTTATAATAGGCATTTACAGGCCCCATTGAAAGGTGCCCAGAAAAGCCATCAACCAGTAGTCCTGTCCCAAGACATGTTAGAAGACTTAGCGATGTGGGAATCCTTTCTCCTTGACTTTAATGGTATTTGTCTGTGGAGATCTGATCTTGTCCCTAGTCAGTCCCTTCATCTCTTCACAGACGCTTCTGGGTCCCATGGGTATGGTGCATATTTTCAAGGGCAGTGGGCTGCAGTTCCTTGGCCTCCACATTGGGTATCGGAAGGCCTTGTCAGAAACCTTACCTTACTGGAAATTTTCCACATAGCCTTGTCACTAGAACTTTGGGGCCACAATTTTCAAAATAGTGCAGTCATATCTGCATTATTCCCACCTTTTAATTCAATATCTTAGATTGATAGTTCTTCGCTACCTTAAATGTAATATTAATTTCCTTGCACAGCATGTCCCGGGAGTTAACAACTCCATAGCTGATGCCCTTTCACGTTTTAATTGACCACTCTTTAGAAAGCTAGCCCCGCAAGCTGCTGCACAAGGACTTATTTGTCCGGATTTCCTTTGGCAGCTGGTGGATCCTGGACCTCCCTACTACATTTCCTCGCATCTCGCACATGGAACACCTATGTAAAGCATAACCACAAAAAAGGGATTGGCAAACTGCTAGTCTCACGTGTTGCTCTTACACAATTATTTAAAAACACTGGGTATTCCTGTCCTTATCTGGTACTACAAAAGCATCTAGTATAGGGTTAAATCAATAAAGCAAATAGAACATATCAAATATAGCTGCAATACAATACCAAAGGCTCCCTGGTCAGGACCTAATCACATCACAAAGCACCTGATGCATCCTGCTTTTTCAAAGGAATGGTTATCTCGCCTGAGGTCCTGTGAAGTATGTAAAGGTGCAGTACAATCTAGGTTAGCATCCCTGTCATATTTTAAAAAATTATTTAACTTTCCAGATATTTCTACCAATTTACTAATTAGGCAAATTATTAAGGGTTAGGGTAGGCTCGAGAAGAAATCCCCTGATGCTAGGGAACCTATTTCCATAGACAGGCTTTGCAGCCTCCTATTGTCATTATCGGCTGTCTTTTCTTCCCTGTTCGAGGTTCTTCTTTTTAAAGCAGCATTTGCCCTTGCATTCTTTGGTGCCTTGCGAATTTGGGAGCTACTACCCCCATCTAAATCTGATTGCAATTTGGGAATTATGTTCCATCATGTTTCCATGTATCCAGATGCTTTTTTTTCCCAAGTCCAAAACTGATCAGGACGGTAATGGCACCTGGCTTACCCTATCTCCACAAGTTGATAGTGTTTCCTGCCCTATTCACCTATTGTCAGACTACATAAGAATTTCACTTCTACCAGACAGTTCCTTATTCATGTTGAAAGCATGCCCTTGTCACAATATCAGTTTCGGAAAGTTTTAAAAGTATCGGTTGAGCACGCTCGCTTGGACTCTGCAAGAGAGTGGTCCCGCACTCTTTTAGAATTGGGGTGACTACAAATGCAGCCTCAGGCAAGCCAGCAGAACAAATACGGTGCCTTGGTAGATGGCAATCTAACAGATACCATTTGTACGTTCACCCACTTAATTCTTCCACAGGGCCCCAGTTATAATTGCGAATATTACCAGTTTGTTTCTTTTTAGGTTTCTCCAGAAGGGCCTCGCGGGTATGGATCTTTGGACACTCATTCATCCATTGGGCAACCATTAGAGCCACAGCCACGCACAACAGCCAGCTAGGTTTCTCCCCCCAATAAAGTGTCAATTAGATGGTTAGGCAGGAGAGGGATAAGATGAAGAGACTCACCAACCCAGATAGGTGAAGCACAGAGACGGTGGGGTAAACCAGATATCCTCATACTGCATTTAGGGGGAAATTTTATTGGTTTTATCCTAGCTTTTGGAATTTATTCATGATTATTCATTGACTCATGGGAACTGCAGGTGCAGCATATAGAGTCCGCAAGAAGGTTAACAGAGTGGTGGGCAAAGCCATGACTTGTGGTTGCGGTTTTGTTGTCCACCACAAAAACATAATGGCTGGCGCCAGACACCTATACAGACCCAATGGGGTACATATTACAGATGCTGACATAGATCTCATGCTTATAAATTTAAAAAATGCAATTATAAAATATTTACATTTACAGCCCTAAAAAAACAAACAAAAAAAACCCTATTACTTGATATTGGCAGCAAGAGTTCCTCTTGGTCATGGCCTGTGTCATCGCAGACAGAGAGGTTGAGGTGGAGTAACGGCCGGACGGCAAAGGCTGGGCAACGCCTTAGGAAATTTCCGAGGAGCCCCGCCTTTGTTTTTCTTTTGGGTCTTTGCAACTCCCGATAACCTCATTACCTCTGTCATGAGCAGAGTGTTCCTTTGCTGCTGCCCTTGGCCATTGACCTCTTGGTCGTGTTGAGGACACTAATTTAGAACTCACTTGCTGCCATCCAATTTGCAGCCGGTTTATTGGTTGTCAGTTTAAAGTTGAATTTTTAATAAATTGCCAGTAATGGCTTTACCATCCACTCTTGTGTCAGTGTGTTATTTTACTTTAGTTAAGTGTTAAGTTAGGATTTAGTGTTAAGTTAACCAAGTTATGTTAAAAGGGGCACCTTATTCTGGTAGTGACCAGCTAGGCCTTTTATCGGCCTTTTACCCTTATGCATTGTGGGGAGTTGGCAGAGTTAATATATTTATTAGGTTTATTGCGTTGTGGGGGTTTGGCTGATTAGGGGTTAATATGTTTATTAGATACTTTGCGACATGGGGGTTGGCAGATTAGGGGTTAATAGGTAGATTGCGATGTGGGGGTTGGCGGATTAGCGGTTAATTTACTTTATTAGTTATTGCGGTGGGGGATGGCGGTTGACAGGTAGATAGATTGCGTTAGGTGTACTTCCAGGGAGTTACGGTGCTCACATTTTCAGCGCAAGGCTTGCTGCGCCTTCCTATGTGTGGCGAGGTGAAAATGAGTACACATTTTCCATTTTTGCAGCTTAAGTCCTTGCGCTGAAAATGTAATACCGATTTGCGACGAGGTTCTATGTTAGTTTATGGGAGTAAAATTAGCAGGCGACGGGTGAAATATATGCACCACATTTATATGCGGCGCCGTATATGTGATAGCAAAATCCGACTTTTATCATCAAATTTTCTTAGTTCTCTTGGTATTCTTAGTTGAAAGCTAAACATAGGTAAGCTCATATGATAATGTCTAAAGCCCTTGAAGGCCGCCTCTTGGGGCATATTTATGAAATGTCTGTCCGACATGATCCGATCAACGGATCATGTCCGTCAGACATCGCTGAATGCGGAGAGCTCTCTGTTTCCGTAGGGAATACTACGTATTAGCCGGATTGACATGTAAACTTGTCTTGAAGAAGGCTCATTGAAAGAGCCGAAACGTCGACCATGACTTTTAATGTATAACATTGGATGTTTTCAAATTAAACAAGATTTATTGCTCAAATTTCAAATCCTGTGAGTGCCCTCCTCCTCCACTATTTTTTATACTTGAACTTTGAGGATTGTACCAAGGTTCTTATTATACCATAGAGGTTGGAGTGCTGGGCCAGTAGCTACTTGACATTATATATATATATACTGTATACATACATATATATATATATATATATATATATATATATATATATATATATATATATATATATATATATATTGGTTATGCAAAATTGAGTAGACTTTCCCTTCAAGTGTAAATCAACATCTGTAAGCAATAATATTGTGAAGACATCTCAAACCAGTTCCCAATCAAACCTCAGAACATTTTATCACTGGTAATTACTTCCAATAGCATAAATGGTCTTATATAAGGGTTAGGAATAACAGAAGCTATTGGGAGGATCAATAAAATTGCAATCTTGTTGCATGTTCAAATCAAAGTGAACGTCACTAATTCCGACAACACGGTACATGTAGGTATTAGTCTGTACTCTACTCATGCAAGTGCTGATCAATCAGTAAAGATGAAACACTGAATTTCAAAACAAGCTATTCTGACCTTTAGTGGACTGTACATTCGTTTGAACTGGGATTGGAGGAAAATAATTTTAATACTAAATGAACAATTAACATCTTAAAACTCCTATTAGCTATCTATTGAGTGTTTAGTAAACATGTTTCTTAGAAGGACATATAAGTTGGATTTAAAATTCCATGCAGTTGAGCGTACATTTAAAAATAAAAAACTTTAACAAATTGACGTTGACCTCTTTCTTGTGGTCTCTTTTCTTGAAAATTTCCATGAAAGCATACTTGGGTAGGCTTAAAGGGACATTGTACACTAGATTTTTCTTTGCATAATTTTTGTTGTAGACAATTCATTTATATAGCCCATCTGGGGGTGTTTTTGTAACAATGTATAGTTTTGCTTATTTTTTTAATAAAATTGTGCTGATTTTCAGATTCCTAACCAAGCCCCTCAGTGTCAGATGTATACATGGGTTTACAGACTCCTGCAGGCTCCGGT
Organism: Bombina bombina; assembly: GCF_027579735.1. Taxonomy (NCBI): domain Eukaryota; kingdom Metazoa; phylum Chordata; class Amphibia; order Anura; family Bombinatoridae; genus Bombina; species Bombina bombina. Next base: position 825,079,615 of record NC_069504.1, read on the forward strand.
TAATGTTATCTGTCTTTTCATGTGCAGGGAGGGGGGATGAGTGTCTGCTGTTCTTGTTTTTCAAGCCCCTTTCAGTGGGTGTCCCAGACAACAGTGCAAAACTGGGAGTTTCTACGTAAGTTTTTAAAAAGTTTTATACTGGATTTTTAGATCAGTATTTGTGCATATTCTTCTTTATAGTAGTGTCTATTACATGCAGTTAATTATATGAAAAATGGTGTATACTGTCTCTTTAAGGGATAGTCCAGTCAAAATATCATGATTCAGATAAGGCATGCAATTTTAAACAATTTTAAAATTGACTTTTATCACCAAGTTTGCTTTGTTCTTTAGGGATTCTTTGTTGAAAGCTAAACCTAATATACAGGGAGTGCAGAATTATTAGGCAAATGAGTATTTTGACCACATCCTCCTCTTTATGCATGTTGTCTTACTCCAAGCTGTATAGGCTCGAAAGCCTACTACCAATTAAGTATATTAGGTGATGTGCATCTCTGTAATGAGAAGGGGTGTGGTCTAATGACATCAACACCCTATATCAGGTGTGCATAATTATTAGGCAACTTCCTTTCCTTTGGCAAAATGGGTCAAAAGAAGGACTTGACAGGCTCAGAAAAGTCAAAAATAGTGAGATATCTTGCAGAGGGATGCAGCACTCTTAAAATTGCAAAGCTTCTGAAGCGTGATCTTCGAACAATCAAGCGTTTCATTCAAAATAGTCAACAGGGTCGCAAGAAGCGTGTGGAAAAACCAAGGCGCAAAATAACTGCCCATGAACTGAGAAAAGTCAAGCGTGCAGCTGCCAAGATGCCACTTGCCACCAGTTTGGCCATATTTCAGAGCTGCAACATCACTGGAGTGCCCAAAAGCACAAGGTGTGCAATACTCAGAGACATGGCCAAGGTAAGAAAGGCTGAAAGACGACCACCACTGAACAAGACACACAAGCTGAAACGTCAAGACTGGGCCAAGAAATATCTCAAGACTGATTTTTGTAAGGATTTATGGACTGATGAAATGAGAGTGAGTCTTGATGGGCCAGATGGATGGGCCCGTGGCTGGATTGGTAAAGGGCAGAGAGCTCCAGTCCGACTCAGACGCCAGCAAGGTGGAGGTGGAGTACTGGTTTGGGCTGGTATCATCAAAGATGAGCTTGTGGGGCCTTTTCGGGTTGAGGATGTCAAGCTCAACTCCCAGTCCTACTGCCAGTTTCTGGAAGACACCTTCTTCAAGCAGTGGTACAGGAAAAAGTCTGCATCCTTCAAGAAAAAACATGATTTTCATGCAGGACAATGCTCGATCACACGCGTCCAAGTACTCCACAGCGTGGCTGGCAAGAAAGGGTATAAAAGAAGAAAATCTAATGACATGGCCTCCTTGTTCACCTGATCTGAACCCCATTGAGAACCTGTGGTCCATCATCAAATGTGAGATTTACAAGGAGGGAAAACAGTACACCTCTCTGAACAGTGTCTGTGAGGCTGTGGTTGCTGCTGCACGCAATGTTGATGGTGAACAGATCAAAACACTGACAGAATCCATGGATGGCAGGCTTTTGAGTGTCCTTGCAAAGAAAGGTGGCTATATTGGTCACTGATTTGTTTTTGTTTTGTTTTTGAATGTCAGAAATGTATATTTGTGAATGTTGAGATGTTATATTGGTTTCACTGATAAAAATAAATAATTGAAATGGGTATATATTTGTTTTTTGTTAAGTTGCCTAATAATTATGCACAGTAATAGTCACCTGCACACACAGATATCCCCCTAAAATAGCTAAAACTAAAAACAAACTAAAAACTACTTCCAAAAATATTCAGCTTTGATATTAATGAGTTTTTTGGGTTCATTGAGAACATGGTTGTTGTTCAATAATAAAATTAATCCTCAAAAATACAACTTGCCTAATAATTCTGCACTCCCTGTAAACTCATATGATAATTTCTAAGCCCTTGAAGGCCGCCTCTGTATTTTGACAGATATTTACAGCAAGTTTATATGTACCATATAGATAACATTGTGTCCGTGGAGTTACTATGAGTCAGGCTAAAATGCAAGTATATATACTGATAATCTAGAGGAGAAAAATAGAGGCGCCACATAGGGTAGTACAATCAAAGGCAGAAATATCCACAGGAGACACAATATCCCAATAGATTAGCCTCTTACCAAACGTAGCGGCGCAACCAGACCAGACAGCACGGGACCTTTAGTCACCCGTAGGACACAGCGGCAACTAGGGCACGTCCAAATAGAGTGGGTATCAGGGCTTATCCAGTCAGAAGAGCCGGGAGGCAGTAGATCATCGGGTGTCAGATTCATAGAGATCACAAAGGAGCACGAATATTTTAAAAGTACATTCTTTATTATGTACACAGTGTCAATAGCAAAGCGACGCGTTTCTCAGGTTACAATACCAGCTCTTTCATCAGGCTACATACACATTCATATAAGTGCTCCTTATTTAAAAAATCAGCAAGCCAATCAGAGGAGAGACCGGTGACAACACCTACCGTGACGTCAGATTGACCGTCACATTCACCCACCACCAATGATAGTAATATTATCAACGTCCAAGAAATGTTAGTAAATATTACACAAGAGTTAGAATGTAAAATACTGTGATGCTCAGTGTTAATTTAAAAAAACGTAAAACAGTTTTGGATTATCTATCTTTTTAAACAATAAAAGTAGATTGTCCCTTTAGGGGCATGCTTGTGATTTGAGCAACTACATGGCAGCAGTGTCTATAACAATGGTCTAGAAGGGCCTTTCTGTAAAAACCATCATGTATTCATTGCATAACTCTTAGCTTAACTTTTCCAGCGTTTTATTAGTGTGCGTTTCTGCCATCAATTTCTACAGTTGTTTGTGGTGCCCAATTAAAGTTATATCGCACAAGAACCTTTTGCAATGTGGAAAAAAAGAAAAATAAATACAAAAGCAACACATGCTTGCAACATTTTTTATGTTAATGGGGCCTATCTATCAAGCACCGAACGGAGACTGAAGACCCGTGTTTCTGGTGAGTCTTCAGACTCGCCAGAAACGCAAGTTATGGAGCAGCGTTCTAAAGACCGCTGCTCCATAACTCTGTCTGTCTGCTCTGATGAGGCGGACAGGAATCGCCACAATTCAACCCGATCGAGTACGATCGGGTTTATTGACACCTCCCTGCTGCCCATTGGCTGCGAGTCTGCAGGGGGCGGTGTTGCACCAGCAGCTCTTGTGAGCTGCTGGTGCAATGCTGAATACGGAGAGCGTATTGCTCTCCGCATTCAGCGATGTCTGTCGGACCTGATACGCACTGTCGGATCAGGTCCGACAGACATTTGTTAAATTGGTCTATGATTACGGCTATACTTTGCCAAAACATGTAAGACCTGTTTTGTATCTTCCACCATCCCTTGATGTTACCTTCATATGCTTTTAACGAATTTGGATTTGAATCCTGAATAAAATTTGGACTTTTATTTATCTACATTGGCGACTTTTTGGACTTATTTTTTCTGTTTATTTAGAAGGGTAAGGAGCCCTTCTGTCTTCATGTTGCCTTGCAGCCATGGGTGGTTGTACATTCCCTGAGTACTGTTGTTATGTGGGGAGGAGGGTTGAGTGAGTAGCGTTGCTTGGAATTGGTGCTGTTCGGGAGCTGACGTAGGACCATGCAAACAGGAAGTGCCATTGCGCATAGTTGTGCAGCCTCGCGGAGGTGAAGGCACAGAACGCCGAACAGGTATATCGGTCATATTTGGGCTGTAAGCACATAAGCCTTTGAAGCAGGACCGGCTGGATGTTGCTGTTCTCCCGTCGAGCGGGTGAGTTCGTCTACTTGTGAACAACAAGTTTTACTATCTTCAGCATTTACATTTTGCACCTTTACCGCTACGATACCCTCCACACACAGAGACATTTCTATTTCCGGGGCTTGTTATATTTATGCACAACCATACATATTTTCTGTACCCGGCACCATCATAATTCTACTGGAGTACACTGTACGCTAGTACTATTTTCTATTTGTTAAATTGGCCTCAATGTCTGTGTTTGTAACATATTAAAAAAAATCTTGCTATTTTTTTATGAATCTTTTATTTCCAAATCCTCTCAAGAAATGACATCTAAACTATTTAAAATGTTTAGAATTAGAGTATGCTATAAATTTATAGGTTACATAGGTAAAGGGGAAACCACTAGGTAAATTATACTGACAAGGTTCTAGTTCATTATGATAGTATTAGAGATCATTTGTGCAGGTGCTGACTTAAAGGGATTCTATACCCAAATGTTTTATTTCATGATTCAGATAGAGCATGCAATTTTAAGCAACTTTCTAATTTACTCCTATTATCAATTTGTCTTCGTTCTCTGGCTATCTTTATTTGAAAAAAGCAGGAATGTAAGCTTAAGGGCCCAGCCCATTTTTGTTTCAGCACCTGGGTAGCGCTAGCCGATTGGCGGCTAAATGCTACCCAAATGCTGAACCAAAAATGGGCTGGCTCCTAACCTTACATTTCTGCTTATTCAAATAAAGATTGCAAGAGAATGAATAAACATTGATAATAGGAGTAACTTAGAAAGTTGCTTAAAATTGCATTCTCTATCTGAATCATAAAAGAAAAATATTTTGGTTTAGTGTCCCTTTAAGGCCTAGATATGTGCAATAGAATGAACTTAAACAGGCAGTAAATTAAGTCGAAATTAAACATAAATAGTAATGCTACTGTGCTAGTAAAGCTAGTAATACTAGATGAACTCAGGAATATCTTTAGCCATCTGGCAAGCACTGTATGCCACAATGCTTATAACAATGTTATACATAGTTGCAAACACTACTGCCATAGAATGCTTAAGACACATGCACACTTGTATGCTTCCATCAGCCTACCTAGGTTTACTATTCAACAAAGGATTCCAAAAGAACAAATAATATTTAATAAAAGACGTAAATTAGAAAGTTGTTTAAAATGTAATGCTCTATCTGAATCATGAAAGTTTGAAGGGACAGTAATTAAAAGTTTTATTTACAATGCTAAGTGGTGCATAATAAAAAATTATTAAACAACTTTCCAATAAACTTTTATCATCAAACTTGCTTTGTTCTCTTGGTATTCTTTGTTGAAATCTAACCCTATGTAGGCTCATAGGCTGATTTCTTAACCTTTGAAGACAGCCTCTTAGTGCATTTTAACAGTTTTTCACCGTTAGACAGTGCTAGTCTATGTGTTTAGATAACAGTGTGCTCAATTCTGTGGAGTTATATATGAGTCAGCACTGAATTGGCTAACTTGCAAGTCTGTCAAAAGAGATAAGGGGACATACTGCAAAGGCTTAGATACAAAGTAATCACAGCGGTAAAACGTGTATTAATATAACCGTGTTGCTTACGCAAAACTGGGGAATGGGTAATAAAGGAATTATCTATATTTTTAAACAATACAACATTTTGAGTAGACTGTCACTTTAAGCTCAGGAGCGTGCACGTGTCTGGAGCACTATATGGTAACAGTTTTGCAAGAATGTTATCCATTTGCAAGAGCACTAGTTGGCATTAGTATTTCCTATTTATTTTAACTGTGACAAATAAAGTCTTGCTTTTATCTGGAGCAGTGCCAGCGATCTTTCATTTGTTCTTCTGTGAATTATCCCTACAAGCCAGGCACCTTCACTTTGCGCATCAGCTGTTTATCTGATTGGAGGAACTGTGGTCACATGGTGAAGGAGGGTTCAGGATCGGAACCCGGAGCTCTCAAACGGGAAGTTGAAGCGAGTGTAGCATCCTTTCATGCCGTTTGCGCAAGGTTACCTAGCAGGAGTCCTAGGGGAAGTGCAACTTAGATAAGTACCCAACAAGGATGCCGTGCGTTCCCAAAGGAGATTGGCGAGTAACTGGTCACATGGGAGGATAGCGAGAGGCTGCATTTGGATACCTTGTTTGCATTACTGTAGGGCACTCCTTTGAGTTTATCATAACCTCAGCTTTCTCTGTGTTTTTGGAGCTGTATCCTTTTGCTGGTTTTTAACTTTTGGATTACTATTTCCTGCCATGTAATGCTTCAGATATCTACCTAGGTTTACCTTCAACAAAGAATACCATGGGAACAAAGCAAATTTAATAATAGAAGTAAATTGTATGTTCTGTCTAAATCACAAAAAATAAAAATTGTATTTCATATCCCTTTAAAGAGACATGAAACCCACATTTTTTTTCTTTTGTGATTTAGAAAGAGCATACAATTTTAAACAACTTTGTAATTTACTTCTATTATCTATTTTTGCTTCATTCTCTTCATACCCTTTGCCGAAAAGCATATCTCTATAGGCTCAAGTAGCTGCTGATTGGTGGCTGCACATAGATACCTCGTGTGATTGTCTCACCCTTGTGCATTAATATTTCTTCAACAAAGGATATCTAAAGAATAAAGCAAATTAGATAATAGAAGTAAATTGGAATGTTGTTTAAAATTGTACTCTCTACCTGAAAAATGAAATAAAAATGTTCGGTTTAGTGACCCTTTAAGGTATACAGGTTCACAATTAAAATGCGTAACTGAGATGTGATCCATTTTTTGTTTAAAAAATGCATTTTTTTAAATGTGCATTAAAAATTAATCACTGTATTCTAATCTATCTGCATACAAAGAAAACATTTTAAAATAATTTAAAACTGAAATTTTATTAGAGCAATATGCATTGTTTTTTAGTCCAAGGACACACCTTTTGAAAAGCCTCCGTTGGAACTTGGGTTACACTGCAGGTATCTGAAGAATACATATGGCGTATGTACAAATAGGTCAGCACTGGAATATAGTAAAAAAAAAATAGATTTCAACATGGCGGCAAGTATGACAAGAGAGAGGTGGGGGAAAACATCAATCTTATGTTTATAAAATGTACTTAGCAGAGATTTTCATTTGGGCTTCGAACAATTATTTGAACAGCCAAATATGTAAATGGACACAACGGTCGTAAAAGTAATGATTGCTTGATGAAAGTGATTTGTTTGTTTGTTCATGCCATTTGGCTCCAAAACAAATGTGCTGGTATGGGGGTAAGGAGTTATCTATTTATTTAATAAGCTCCTTTGTTTGTAATGACGTACAGGGGGTCTAACTATTTATTTGTTCATCATCCCCTGTCCAATCCTGCTATAATGTTACTAATGACTGATGTTAAAGACAGCGAGTCAGGCACTAAATGTTGGATTTTATTCATACAGGAGTTGTATGTTATTTTAACAATGAAAAATAGGTTAAGTGTTCGAATGCTATACTTTAAGCTGTTTGTTAAAGGGACATAAAACACGTTGGGATAGAGATAAAATATAATAATATGTATTTTCATTACTTTACATGCAAATTTATTCTGCAGTACCTCACCATTAACCCTTTCCTTTGAGTTTCCAAATTGTAAAGCTCTAACTCCCTCCACACAATTCCTTCTATGACTGTATCTATTGTTGCTTTGGTAGAATGCAAACGAGTACAGTGATTATCTGCTGGAGCATGCCTAGAAGCTGTGAACTCAGTTGAAATGCAATGCCTGTGTCTAAACAATGATAAGGGGTGGGAGTAGACTGCTCCAGACTGCATGTCTATTTAAGTTCTTTTGAGTATTTTGAAAAATATTTTAAAATACTTGCCAGCAATTTTTAAACAATTTTTTATGCAAATTATTTTTACTTAATTAGCCCTTTTATGATATGCACAGATCTCAACATGTTTTACGGCACTTTAATATTATTGTCTATATTAGCTGTTTCCTTTGAGAATAACAGTAACAAATCCGAAATCAAATATTCATCTGAACCGAATGCCTGCATGGACGAAATTCGGCCACACCAAATGGTCGAATAAAAAGTATTTAGTCTTTAATTTTCCTTTAAAAAAAGTTAATATTCATCTAGTATGTTAATGTATTGCTAGACTTGAAAAAAATGTATAATTAATAGATGTTACATGCCCCTTTAAGTTTTTTATCCCTCAGTGCAGGGCTTAAAAGGTTAATAACAGATAAATATAACTACCTCTTAGAATGGAAACTTTTATAGCAGACATTGAACGCAGAAAGAGAGAGGAAAATCCATATCAAGAGAGATCAGAACTGACCTTTATGAGAGAATATATTCGTCTGTCCAACTGTGATGATGTAGATGGAATGAGAGAGCAGTGGTTATTCTCTCCAGTATATTGAACAGTCTTGAAGTAAAATACACATAGGAAATGGGAAAAAAAGGATTAATTTGCTTTTTATTAACAGTAACTTTTCATTGCACTGTTTCTAGCTCTTAAAATTCCTTATAGAGTAGAAATGCACATGCAGTTTGTATAGCTGTCTATCATATGAAAGAACGATATCATTAGCACCGCACACATGAGTATACTTGTAGCATAAGTGGTAATATGTATTGTCTGCTTGTTTGTGAAAATAAACCTTGTAGATGCATGTCAGGCATTTTTATAAAAAAAAAAGAAGATTGTAAGGTTAATCTTACATTTTTTTGCGTCAATTCCCAAATATCAGTTTATATTTTATGGTTTATAGTAATGTTTCCCAATTCCAGTCCTCAGTACCCTTAACAGGCCAACTATTCATGATACTTTAAAGGAACATGAAACCCATTTTTTTTTTCATGATATAGAAAGAGAGTGCAATTTTAAACAACTTTCCAATTTACTTCTATTATCTAATTTACTTCATTTTCTTGATATGCTTTGTTGAAAAGCATATCTAAATAGGCTCAGAAGCTGCTGATTGGCGGCTGCACATAGCAGGGACGTGCACTCATAGGAGGCAGGGGAGGCAGTGCCTACCCTGCCATATGTGGCCAAAGCTTAATTAAATTTTAATTAAAACAAAAAAAAAGTCCCAATTTTTTTTTTTCTCTCACCATTTTCCCCCTATGTAAAGCTATGGAGAGGCAGGTATAGGAACGCTTCTCTCCATTGCAGTACATGGGTCAAAGGAAAAGCTGTGCTGCAGCACCACCTGTGTTCTGTCAATATATTAGCAGCAAAAATTGGAACCAATAGGAGGCACCCCTCTTGATGCCTCCTAGCAAGTGAAGGATATATAGATTAATCAGAAGGAGGCTGCAGTGAGCAGGGTCATGTGACACAACTGGAAGCTGAGGTAACCTAAGAACAGATGACACCAAGCAGAAGAGTAAAGTAGTATTCTACTGTTATATTGAATATATAAATGTTTTATTTCTAACAAGTAAATAGTTGAAATGTTGCTCCTTTGATAATTCTGTCTATAAGTTGGTGCTTAAACTTAAGGCAGAGTATCTGTGAGCAATTACTGTAATGTGGTGAGAGTCTGGGTTGTATCTTTAATGAAAAATAACCCTATTAAAATAACAAGATAATAGAAAAACAGAAAACACTAGTGGAGTGAATTCAAATGGTGCAATTCTGAATAATGCAAAAATAGAATGTATCAGTGCATGTAACAGCATAAGTAGTAAAATAAGTAAAGTCCGTTTTCACACACTCACTCAGATAAGTAATTCCGCTTGTTATAGACTATGGTAGAAATGTCAGAGAGATACTTGTAGTTCACAAAATATACACTTAGCCAGCATAAGGTTTGTAGGAAAAGTTATACCTTCGGTTTGGAAAAGTAAAAAGTACAGACCGTGAACTGAAGATCAGAATGGCAGAGCGTTGTGGCGTCTGAGCGGTAGCTCCGACTGAGCGAGTGTGACTCACTTCCGGTATCGGCGAGCAGGCAGCTGGAAGGCTGCAAGGAAGATTAGTGACAGCGTGCGAATTACCTATTGATAGCAAAAAGAAAAGGTAATGCAGGTTGTCAGATGAATCTTGATAGCGATATATTGGTAATTCCAGGAGGTTTCCCAAAATGATAGGTGAACCTGTGAAATAAGTATAAAGTAGCTAGGAGAGCAAAAAGGAAGGATGATACTCCTTAGAGGTAACATCAATTATCAGGCAGTGAATAGAAGGCGTGAAGGTGATTAAATAGGGAGAGAGGAAGGTGGGAGGGATATGCCTTAAAGGTATATCACATCTCCCCCCCCTCAAGGGACCACTCCAGAAGATCCTAGACGGGGTTTGAATGGATACTTGAGATGAAACCGGCGTACCAATACAGGTGCATGGACCTCCGAATGGGAAATCCACGAATTCTCCTCCGGTCCATAGCCTCTCCACTTGACCAAATACTCCAAACGTCGGTGTCTCAATCGGGAATCAAGAATCTTCTCCACTTCAAATTCCTCCTGACCATCAATAAGGATTGGGGCTGGAGGAACTTGATGATGTCTTGTAGGGTCCGATTTGTATGGCTTTAGTAAAGAAATATGAAAAGAATTATGTATCCTAAAATCTTTCGGCAGGGTTATACGGACTGCATTCTCGTTTATGATTTTTTCAATAGGGAATGGACCTAAAAATTGGTTAGCGAGCTTCTTGCTCGGTAGTTGAAGTTTGAGATGTTTGGTGGATAGTAGGACAAGATCTCCAATCTTATATTTTGGGGTTTCTCTGTGTTTTTGATCGCAATATTTCTTCTGTCTTTCCTTTGCATCTTGAAGATGGGTCTTCAAAACGTCCAACCTTTGTTGTAGAGATGAAGTGTAATCGGTAGCACTTGGGGAGTTAACAGTTACCTTTGATAAAGTAATAGAGATTGGGTGATAACCGTAAGTTGCGTAGAAAGGAGTCATTTTAGTGGAAGATGACATTGAATTATTATAGGAGAATTCTGCTAAGGGTAAGTATGCGACCCAATCATCCTGTAAATGGGTTATATAACATCTGAGATATTGTTCAAGGGTTTGATTTAATCTCTCAGTTAGTCCATTTGTTTGAGGATGGAAAGCAGTTGAACATCTGACATCAATCTGTAGGATTTTACATAAAGACCTCCAGAAGGCTGAGGTGAACTGAGTTCCCCTATCAGATATTATGACTTTGGGTAAGCCATGTAAGCGTACGATAGAAGCTATAAAAGCTTTAGCTGTAGTACTTGCAGTTGGAAGGGACTTCAATGGAACAAAATGAGCAAGTTTGGTTAAATGATCTACAACAACGAATATTGTGTTGTACGTTTGTGAAAGTGGTAAGTCAACAATGAAATCCATCGAGATTGTTGACCAGGGTTTATCAGGTATTGGTATGGATGTCAATAACCCAATCGGCTTTTTATGGTCTAGTTTATTCCTTGCGCAAATATCGCAATAGGAAACATAATTGGTAATATATTGTTCCATCTGTGGCCACCAAAAAAATCTTCTTGTGAGTTCAATAGTTTTTTGTATGCCTGTATGTCCTGATAGAACATTGTCATGTGTATAAGTTAGAACTGTCTTGCGTAAGGAATCTGGTACAAAGAGTTTGTTTTTGTGATAATATAAACCTGTGGATGTTTCTTTGGTACATGAGTTGGGTATATTTGGATCCTTTATTAGTGCAGTTAGTACTTCATTTTCGAATGTGGTGATGCATCCTATTATCTTTTGTTGTGGGATAATTGGGGAAGCTAAAATCTTATCATTTGGGTTATCATGTTGTCTGGATAAAGCATCAGCTTTAATGTTAAGAACCCCTGGTTTATATGTTAGTTTGAAATTGAAACGATCTAGAAAAAGAGACCAACGAACTTGTCGGGCAGAGAGAGTCTTATTTTTCTTTAAGTACTCTAAATTTTTATGATCAGTATAAATTGTAAATGGTACATCAGTGCCCTCTAACAAGTGTCTCCAATGTTCCAAAGAATTCTTAATGGCTAACAACTCTTTGTCCCCAATACTATAATTTTTTTCAGCTGGTAAGTATGTTCGTGAGTAATAAGCGATAGGATGTAAAAGAGTGGATGTTTTATCGTGTTGTGATAAGACTGCGCCAATACCAGAATTGGAGGCATCTACCTCTAAAACAAAAGGTTGCTGATAATCTGGTAGGGTTAAAACAGGAGCAGTTGAAAAAGATTTCTTTAAGGTGTGAAAAGCCTTTTGGGTCTCCTCTGTCCAAAGATATCTAATCTTACTACTAGTTAGTGAAGTAAGAGGTTTCACTATAACAGAAAAGTTATGAATGAATTTTCTGTAAAAATTCGCAAAACCTAAGAATCTTTGTAAGGCTTTTACGGTAGTGGGGGTGGGCCAATCCAAAATAGCTTTAATTTTATCTGAATCCATGCTAATAGTATTAGGTGTTATGATGTAACCTAAGAATTTTATTTGATTTACGTGAAAAATACACTTTTCTTGTTTTGCATATAGTTTGTGTTCTTTTAGTCTTGTGAGAACCCACCTAACATGTTTTTCGTGTTCTGATAAAGTACTGGAGTAGACCAAGATGTCATCTAAATATATGATGACGCATACGTCAATCAAATCATGAAATATTTCATTTATGAAATGTTGAAAGGTTGCCGGGGCATTGCATAAACCGAAAGGCATGATGTTGTATTGGTAAAGACCGTATCTGGTGCGGAAAGCAGTTTTCCACTCATCTCCTTCTTTTATGCGAATTAAGTTATATGCACCCTTCAGATCAAGTTTGGTAAATATTGTGGCATCAGTAAGCCTTTCTAATAACTCAGGAATCAAAGGTAGAGGATAGCGATTCTTTACTGTGATATTGTTTAGAGCCCTATAGTCTATGATTGGTCTTTGAGTGCCATCTTTGTTTTTAACAAAAAACATGCCTGCAGCTGCCGGTGATGTTGAATGTGAGATAAACCCCTTTTTTAGATTTTCATCTAAATATAAACGTAAATCCTTAAGCTCTTTTTGAGACATGGGATAAATTCTACCATGAGGTATTTGAGAGCCAGGGATTAATTCAATGGGGCAATCAAAAATTCTATGCGGAGGAAGAATCTCTGCCTCTTTAAGGTTAAAGACATCCGCTAAATCCTGATAAACTTCTGGAATACTCTGTATATTTGCTATGTGTGTTTGTGGAAAACATGTTTTTAAGCAATAATCTGATTGGAATTTTATTTGATGGAGTGACCAATCTATTTGAGGGTTATGGGTTTTTAACCATTTATAACCTAATACTATGGTATGCATAGCAATTGGGAGGATATCAAATGATAAATATTCAGTGTGTCCATTTGTGGTTGTGATCAATAAAGGTATAGTATGGTGTGTTATAGGACCATGTTGTATAGAGGAACCATCAATTAATTTAACAAACACAGGGATTTGCTTGCACACCGTGGGTATTTTATTAACTAATACATAATCAGTGTTGATATATATCCCTGAAGCCCCAGAGTCAATAAATGCTTTATTCTGAAGATTGTTTTGGTCCCACTGTAGAGAGAGAGAGATAGTTAGTTGATTTGTAAGATCAGTTTTAATATGTTCTAAGGTAACATTCTTACCCCTCTTTTGTATGTCCAGTAAAGGGCAATCTGAGACAGCATGGTCTTTCTTTGCACAGTACATGCAAAGGTTGGAAAGTCTCCTTCTAGTCTTTTCCTCAAGGGTCAAGTGACCCCTTATTGCGCCTATTTCCATAGGTGTTGTTTTATCATGATGAGAGGTATTTGGGTAATTTTGTCTAGGAGAGGTCTCAAATCCTCCTCTTTCAGCCTTACGTTCTCTAATTCGTCTGTCCAGAGTAGTACTAAGTTTAATCAAAGCAGAGAGAGTTTCTGGCATGTCAAGGCGAGATAGCTCGTCCTTTAAGACTTCTGATAAACCCAATCTGAATTGATTTCGTAGACTGACCTCATTCCACTGAGAGTCAGTCGCCCATAGCTGAAAATCCGTGGTGTACTCCTCCACAGTACGCTTTCCCTGCTTAAGGGAACGAAGCTTAGTCTCTGCTATTAGCTGTGTGTGGGCATCCTCATATAACTCAGACATAGCAGCAAAGAATTCCTGTAAGGAATCAAGTATAGGATTGTTTGATTCAAAAAATCTATTTGCCCATGTGCGGGGCTCCCCTGTGAGGTAGGAGATGGTAGTGCACACTTTCAATCTTTCAGTGTGATATGTGCGAGGTTTTAGAGTAAATAATAGAAGACAGGAATTTTTGAAATCCCTGAAAGCAGATCTCTTGCCTGAAAAAGGAGTTGGGGGTTGTACTTGGGGTTCTGGGATTTCAGGGGTTTTAGGTGATAAACAGTCTTTTACTAAAGCTTTTAATGTTGTGGTTTCTGCCTGTACTTCAGTTAGGCCACGAGCCAGATAATCCAATTTTTGATGGATATTGTTAAATGCCTTTTGAATCTCTGTCGGATCCATAATATGGCAATTTTGTTTTTTAGGGCCTGATAATACTGTTATATTGAATATATAAATGTTTTATTTCTAACAAGTAAATAGTTGAAATGTTGCTCCTTTGATAATTCTGTCTATAAGTTGGTGCTTAAACTTAAGGCAGAGTATCTGTGAGCAATTACTGTAATGTGGTGAGAGTCTGGGTTGTATCTTTAATGAAAAATAACCCTATTAAAATAACAAGATAATAGAAAAACAGAAAACACTAGTGGAGTGAATTCAAATGGTGCAATTCTGAATAATGCAAAAATAGAATGTATCAGTGCATGTAACAGCATAAGTAGTAAAATAAGTAAAGTCCGTTTTCACACACTCACTCAGATAAGTAATTCCGCTTGTTATAGACTATGGTAGAAATGTCAGAGAGATACTTGTAGTTCACAAAATATACACTTAGCCAGCATAAGGTTTGTAGGAAAAGTTATACCTTCGGTTTGGAAAAGTAAAAAGTACAAACCGTGAACTGAAGATCAGAATGGCAGAGCGTTGTGGCGTCTGAGCGGTAGCTCCGACTGAGCGAGTGTGACTCACTTCCGGTATCGGCGAGCAGGCAGCTGGAAGGCTGCAAGGAAGATTAGTGACAGCGTGCGAATTACCTATTGATAGCAAAAAGAAAAGGTAATGCAGGTTGTCAGATGAATCTTGATTGCGATATATTGGTAATTCCAGGAGGTTTCCCAAAATGATAGGTGAACCTGTGAAATAAGTATAAAGTAGCTAGGAGAGCAAAAAGGAAGGATGATACTCCTTAGAGGTAACATCAATTATCAGGCAGTGAATAGAAGGCGTGAAGGTGATTAAATAGGGAGAGAGGAAGGTGGGAGGGATATGCCTTAAAGGTATATCACATATCCCCCCCCCTCAAGGGACCACTCCAGAAGATCCTAGACGGGGTTTGAATGGATACTTGAGATGAAACCGGCGTACCAATACAGGTGCATGGACCTCCGAATGGGAAATCCACGAATTCTCCTCCGGTCCGTAGCCTCTCCACTTGACCAAATACTCCAAACGTCGGTGTCTCAATCGGGAATCAAGAATCTTCTCCACTTCAAATTCCTCCTGACCATCAATAAGGATTGGGGCTGGAGGAACTTGATGATGTCTTGTAGGGTCCGATTTGTATGGCTTTAGTAAAGAAATATGAAAAGAATTATGTATCCTAAAATCTTTCGGCAGGGTTATACGGACTGCATTCTCGTTTATGATTTTTTCAATAGGGAATGGACCTAAAAATTGGTTAGCGAGCTTCTTGCTCGGTAGTTGAAGTTTGAGATGTTTGGTGGATAGTAGGACAAGATCTCCAATCTTATATTTTGGGGTTTCTCTGTGTTTTTGATCGTAATATTTCTTCTGTCTTTCCTTTGCATCTTGAAGATGGGTCTTCAAAACGTCCAACCTTTGTTGTAGAGATGAAGTGTAATCGGTAGCACTTGGGGAGTTAACAGTTACCTTTGATAAAGTAATAGAGATTGGGTGATAACCGTAAGTTGCGTAGAAAGGAGTCATTTTAGTGGAAGATGACATTGAATTATTATAGGAGAATTCTGCTAAGGGTAAGTATGCGACCCAATCATCCTGTAAATGGGTTATATAACATCTGAGATATTGTTCAAGGGTTTGATTTAATCTCTCAGTTAGTCCATTTGTTTGAGGATGGAAAGCAGTTGAACATCTGACATCAATCTGTAGGATTTTACATAAAGACCTCCAGAAGGCTGAGGTGAACTGAGTTCCCCTATCAGATATTATGACTTTGGGTAAGCCATGTAAGCGTACGATAGAAGCTATAAAAGCTTTAGCTGTAGTACTTGCAGTTGGAAGGGACTTCAATGGAACAAAATGAGCAAGTTTGGTTAAATGATCTACAACAACGAATATTGTGTTGTACGTTTGTGAAAGTGGTAAGTCAACAATGAAATCCATCGAGATTGTTGACCAGGGTTTATCAGGTATTGGTATGGATGTCAATAACCCAATCGGCTTTTTATGGTCTAGTTTATTCCTTGCGCAAATATCGCAATAGGAAACATAATTGGTAATATATTGTTCCATCTGTGGCCACCAAAAAAATCTTCTTGTGAGTTCAATAGTTTTTTGTATGCCTGTATGTCCTGATAGAACATTTTCATGTGTATAAGTTAGAACTGTCTTGCGTAAGGAATCTGGTACAAAGAGTTTGTTTTTGTGATAATATAAACCTGTGGATGTATCTTTGGTACATGAGTTGGGTATATTTGGATCCTTTATTAGTGCAGTTAGTACTTCATTTTCGAATGTGGTGATGCATCCTATTATCTTTTGTTGTGGGATAATTGGGGAAGCTAAAATCTTATCATTTGGGTTATCATGTTGTCTGGATAAAGCATCAGCTTTAATGTTAAGAACCCCTGGTTTATATGTTAGTTTGAAATTGAAACGATCTAGAAAAAGAGACCAACGAACTTGTCGGGCAGAGAGAGTCTTATTTTTCTTTAAGTACTCTAAATTTTTATGATCAGTATAAATCGTAAATGGTACATCAGTGCCCTCTAACAAGTGTCTCCAATGTTCCAAAGAATTCTTAATGGCTAACAACTCTTTGTCCCCAATACTATAATTTTTTTCAGCTGGTAAGTATGTTCGTGAGTAATAAGCGATAGGATGTAAAAGAGTGGATGTTTTATCGTGTTGTGATAAGACTGCGCCAATACCAGAATTGGAGGCATCTACCTCTAAAACAAAAGGTTGCTGATAATCTGGTAGGGTTAAAACAGGAGCAGTTGAAAAAGATTTCTTTAAGGTGTGAAAAGCCTTTTGGGTCTCCTCTGTCCAAAGATATCTAATCTTACTACTAGTTAGTGAAGTAAGAGGTTTCACTATAACAGAAAAGTTATGAATGAATTTTCTGTAAAAATTCGCAAAACCTAAGAATCTTTGTAAGGCTTTTACGGTAGTGGGGGTGGGCCAATCCAAAATAGCTTTAATTTTATCTGAATCCATGCTAATAGTATTAGGTGTTATGATGTAACCTAAGAATTTTATTTGATTTACGTGAAAAATACACTTTTCTTGTTTTGCATATAGTTTGTGTTCTTTTAGTCTTGTGAGAACCCACCTAACATGTTTTTCGTGTTCTGATAAAGTACTGGAGTAGACCAAGATGTCATCTAAATATATGATGACGCATACGTCAATCAAATCATGAAATATTTCATTTATGAAATGTTGAAAGGTTGCCGGGGCATTGCATAAACCGAAAGGCATGACGTTGTATTGGTAAAGACCGTATCTGGTGCGGAAAGCAGTTTTCCACTCATCTCCTTCTTTTATGCGAATTAAGTTATATGCACCCTTCAGATCAAGTTTGGTAAATATTGTGGCATCAGTAAGCCTTTCTAATAACTCAGGAATCAAAGGTAGAGGATAGCGATTCTTTACTGTGATATTGTTTAGAGCCCTATAGTCTATGATTGGTCTTTGAGTGCCATCTTTGTTTTTAACA
This sequence comes from Bombina bombina, assembly GCF_027579735.1. Lineage (NCBI taxonomy): Eukaryota > Metazoa > Chordata > Amphibia > Anura > Bombinatoridae > Bombina > Bombina bombina. The sequence continues at coordinate 825,097,365 of NC_069504.1, forward strand.
AAAAACATGCCTGCAGCTGCCGGTGATGTTGAATGTGAGATAAACCCCTTTTTTTAGATTTTCATCTAAATATAAACGTAAATCCTTAAGCTCTTTTTGAGACATGGGATAAATTCTACCATGAGGTATTTGAGAGCCAGGGATTAATTCAATGGGGCAATCAAAAATTCTATGCGGAGGAAGAATCTCTGCCTCTTTAAGGTTAAAGACATCCGCTAAATCCTGATAAACTTCTGGAATACTCTGTATATTTGCTATGTGTGTTTGTGGAAAACATGTTTTTAAGCAATAATCTGATTGGAATTTTATTTGATGGAGTGACCAATCTATTTGAGGGTTATGGGTTTTTAACCATTTATAACCTAATACTATGGTATGCATAGCAATTGGGAGGATATCAAATGATAAATATTCAGTGTGTCCATTTGTGGTTGTGATCAATAAAGGTATAGTATGGTGTGTTATAGGACCATGTTGTATAGAGGAACCATCAATTAATTTAACAAACACAGGGATTTGCTTGCACACCGTGGGTATTTTATTAACTAATACATAATCAGAGTTGATATATATCCCTGAAGCCCCAGAGTCAATAAATGCTTTATTCTGAAGATTGTTTTGGTCCCACTGTAGAGAGAGAGAGATAGTTAGTTGATTTGTAAGATCAGTTTTAATATGTTCTAAGGTAACATTCTTACCCCTCTTTTGTATGTCCAGTAAAGGGCAATCTGAGACAGCATGGTCTTTCTTTGCACAGTACATGCAAAGGTTGGAAAGTCTCCTTCTAGTCTTTTCCTCAAGGGTCAAGTGACCCCTTATTGCGCCTATTTCCATAGGTGTTGTTTTATCATGATGAGAGGTATTTGGGTAATTTTGTCTAGGAGAGGTCTCAAATCCTCCTCTTTCAGCCTTACGTTCTCTAATTCGTCTGTCCAGAGTAGTACTAAGTTTAATCAAAGCAGAGAGAGTTTCTGGCATGTCAAGGCGAGATAGCTCGTCCTTTAAGACTTCTGATAAACCCAATCTGAATTGATTTCGTAGACTGACCTCATTCCACTGAGAGTCAGTCGCCCATAGCTGAAAATCCGTGGTGTACTCCTCCACAGTACGCTTTCCCTGCTTAAGGGAACGAAGCTTAGTCTCTGCTATTAGCTGTGTGTGGGCATCCTCATATAACTCAGACATAGCAGCAAAGAATTCCTGTAAGGAATCAAGTATAGGATTGTTTGATTCAAAAAATCTATTTGCCCATGTGCGGGGCTCCCCTGTGAGGTAGGAGATGGTAGTGCACACTTTCAATCTTTCAGTGTGATATGTGCGAGGTTTTAGAGTAAATAATAGAAGACAGGAATTTTTGAAATCCCTGAAAGCAGATCTCTTGCCTGAAAAAGGAGTTGGGGGTTGTACTTGGGGTTCTGGGATTTCAGGGGTTTTAGGTGATAAACAGTCTTTTACTAAAGCTTTTAATGTTGTGGTTTCTGCCTGTACTTCAGTTAGGCCACGAGCCAGATAATCCAATTTTTGATGGATATTGTTAAATGCCTTTTGAATCTCTGTCGGATCCATAATATGGCAATTTTGTTTTTTAGGGCCTGATAATACTGTTATATTGAATATATAAATGTTTTATTTCTAACAAGTAAATAGTTGAAATGTTGCTCCTTTGATAATTCTGTCTATAAGTTGGTGCTTAAACTTAAGGCAGAGTATCTGTGAGCAATTACTGTAATGTGGTGAGAGTCTGGGTTGTATCTTTAATGAAAAATAACCCTATTAAAATAACAAGATAATAGAAAAACAGAAAACACTAGTGGAGTGAATTCAAATGGTGCAATTCTGAATAATGCAAAAATAGAATGTATCAGTGCATGTAACAGCATAAGTAGTAAAATAAGTAAAGTCCGTTTTCACACACTCACTCAGATAAGTAATTCCGCTTGTTATAGACTATGGTAGAAATGTCAGAGAGATACTTGTAGTTCACAAAATATACTTAGCCAGCATAAGGTTTGTAGGAAAAGTTATACCTTCGGTTTGGAAAAGTAAAAAGTACAGACCGTGAACTGAAGATCAGAATGGCAGAGCGTTGTGGCGTCTGAGCGGTAGCTCCGACTGAGCGAGTGTGACTCACTTCCGGTATCGGCGAGCAGGCAGCTGGAAGGCTGCAAGGAAGATTAGTGACAGCGTGCGAATTACCTATTGATAGCAAAAAGAAAAGGTAATGCAGGTTGTCAGATGAATCTTGATAGCGATATATTGGTAATTCCAGGAGGTTTCCCAAAATGATAGGTGAACCTGTGAAATAAGTATAAAGTAGCTAGGAGAGCAAAAAGGAAGGATGATACTCCTTAGAGGTAACATCAATTATCAGGCAGTGAATAGAAGGCGTGAAGGTGATTAAATAGGGAGAGAGGAAGGTGGGAGGGATATGCCTTAAAGGTATATCACATCTACATCTCTTGTGATTCACAAATTGTCTTCAGATACAGCTCATTAACAGGGGGGGACAGTAAGTGAGCATAATCCAATACTGACAGGAAGTCAAAGGGTCATTTCAAACTTAAATCCATAATTTAAAACCCAGAGTTTGAAGTTCAGTGTGCAGTGTCCACATTATTTAAACTAATGTTTTTGACATTGAATATTGCTAAGCCTCCCTTTTTTATGGTTATTTGATTTAATTAGGTACAAACTCCATATATGTTATGTCTGTTCAGTCAGAGGATGCAGTATCTATTTTTCTTTTTCTCTGTGTCTCCTTTTATTTAAAGACTGCTGTTAACTTGTAATTCACAAATCAATTGAAAGCTGTTGCATTGTGTTTTTAATATGTGCTGGTTATATACAAGTTTATATTAATAAAAGGAGATAATGAGTCATTTAAAAAATATATGTAATTATTGCAGTTGTTAAATGTTTTTAGAAATAATGCCTCTGTAAAGTAACTGGTTAAACACATAGTCAAAGGGAGACATTTAAAATTAAACTTTCATGATTGAGGTAGAGCATGCTATTTTAAAAGACTTTTCCAGTTATTTATATTTTGAAAATTAGCATTAACTGTTACTGGCCCCATGTCAGCAAATAAAATTATTTTTTGAAAGGAACATGAAAGTCATAATTAAATTTCCATCATTCAGATAGAAATTGCACACAAAAAAATAAAAATAAACTTTCTATTTTACTTTTATTATTAAGTACTTCATTCTTTTGGTATCCTTTGTTGAAGAGCATACCTAAGTGGGATGTGCTCGTGCGTTTCTTGAGCACCATATTGCAGCAGCTGTGTTGGCAGTATTGATCACTTGTACTTTGTAAAATTTGTATGGTGTGTCTGTGAGCAGAGTATGTGTGCTTTATTCTCCAGGTAATCAATACATTTCCGATGAGCTTGTGCTTTAGTGCAGTGTTTCTCGACCATGACCCCCAACAGGCCAGGTTTTCATTATAGCTGAATCAGTGCACAGGTGAAGTAATCAGCTAATTAGTAACTCAGTGGCTACTAACGTGCTCTCACCCATCAGCATATTATTTCACCTGTGCACTGGTTCAGCTATCATTTAAACCTGCCCTGTTGGGGGTACTTGCGGCCCTCTGTATATGTGTTTCTCCGGCGTATCATATCTAGTGCCTCACCAGCCTCTGACCTCACTGCACGTCACTGGCACATAGATGCCTTGTTTAATTGGTTCACCGATGTGCTTTGCTATTTATTCAACACAGAATATATAAAGAATGAAGGAAATGAGATAATGGAAGTTAATTGGAAAGTTGTTAAAAATTGTATTCTCTATATGAAACATGAAAGAAAAAGTTTGGGTTTCATGTCACTTTAACTAGAGCACTGGTGAAATAGTCAGCCGATGGGTGACAGCAGGTTAGTAACCATAGTTACTGATTAGATGATTATTTCACCTGTGCTCTAGTTAAGATATAATGAATATCTGGCCTGTTAAGTAAAGGGACAGTCTAGTCAAAATTAAACTTTCATGATTCAGATAGGGCATGCAATTTTATACAACTTTCCAATTTACTTTTATGAACAAATTTGATTTGGTCTCTTGGTATTCTTTTTTGAAAGCTAAACTTAGGTAGGCTCATATGCTGTTTTCTAAGTCCTTGAAGGCTTCCTCTAATCTCAGTGCATTTCACAGTTTTTCGCAGCTAGACAGCGCTAGTTCATGTGTTACATATTGATAACATTGTGCTCAATCCCATGCAGTTATTTCTGAGTCAGCACTGATTTGCTAAATCTGTAAAAAAAACTGAAATAAGGGGGAAGTCTGCAGAGGCTTAGATACAAGGTAATCACAGAGTTAAAAGGTGTATTAATATAACTGTGTGGGTTATGCAAAACTGGGGAATGAGTATTAAAGGGATTATCACTGTCGTATTGTCCCTTTAAGGGTCCTGAGGACTGGATTTAGGGAAACACTGGTTTACTTAGATACATTTGAAATCATATAACAGTCCATACTGAATATTCAAACAACATTATGAGAAAAGTAGACAGCCCTAAAGAAAAAAAATAAAATTCAAACACTGCAGGATTCCAAAATCAACAAAAATGTGGTAAAAGACAATGCAATGTCACTTACTTTGACTTTCAAATGGGCAGTACATATTTTTCTGACAAACTTTTCTTTCATTTCCCTGTACCCTGTCATATGACAGCCTTTAGCCAATTACAGACTCATATACGCATATGAACTCTTGCACATGCTTTGTAGGAGCACATACAATTTTATAATTGAAGTAAACCGAAACGTTTTTTCTTGTTGTTTTTTTTTTATTGCATGTGCGTTCTTGATCATAGCAGTTTATTGTTTTTTGTCTGTTTAAAGAGTGTCTGTTTAAACACTTTATTCACTAGTGTTCTATATAACCCATATGAAAGAACAGTAGTCAAACATGTTAAAATCTTTACCTGAAATACTATGAAGTAAAAGTATTTTAAATTTATCAATTTAACTTGTCCACTAGAGCTAACTGACAATTTAACAGTAGCAGTTTCATATGTGGTTTACTACTGTGTTTGGTCTAGGCACCGCCATGTTTGAATTCCATAATCATATTACATGGCTGAGGTTTTGCTTGCCCACTCTGAAAGGACATATTGTACCCTTGTTTTCAATATTTAAGATATAGCTCCTCACATTAACCTTTATTAATCTCCACTACTGACTTCCAAAGTGCACTCTATTGGTGCACTCTATTGGACTGCCTTATTGTTTGTTAACTTTGATATACCTGACATGTCTTCACCTTGCAGATCATGTGTATTAACCCTGATGTCTGTTACCAAACTTTTGCTTACTTAACCTATATCTGTGATTTGGGTTCATATGCTGATATTTGACCTCTCACCTCAATTGACCTTGTTTCTGCTTGTAACCTGATTTGGGCTGATCTATGTGTATGGTGTTGGCTTGGTTGAGAAATATTTTAGACTCCCCCCTACCTGTAAGCTAAAACAAGTAATCAATAGCATCTCATTACTGTATATATATATATATATATATATATATATATATATATATATAGTGTGTATGTATATATATATATATATATATATATATATATATATATATACACATATATATATATATATATATATATATATATATATTTATATATTTATATATATATATAACAATTTTAGAATGTTTTCATGCATGGCTTGATACAGAATGAGATTCTACTCCCTAAACTCTCAACGGAAAGCTAATAGGTGCTTTCAAATTATACATTCCTTTCAAAATTAAATCCCCTTTCCCCCCCTTCCCAAGTTTTCTACTACAATCAAGTGTACAGGGCAAAGGTGAATCATATGTATAGTCCATAAAAGGTCAGCATAGATTGTTATGAAACGCAACATTTCATCTCTTTTACTGATTGATCAGCACTTAAACCATCTGCAGATTATAAAGAAATGCCTCCATGGACCATTTTGTTGTTATTAGTAAGGTTTACTTTGATTTGGACATGCATCAAGATTGCAGTTTTATTGATCTTCCTAATAGCATCTGCCATACATAACCCTTTTATAAGACCATTAATGCTTTTTGATGTAATTACCAGTGATATGATGTTTTGCGGTTTGATTGCGAACTGGTTTGAGAAACCCTCAACACATTTATTGCTTAGAGATGTTGACATACACATTACTATTTGATATTATATTCTTGTAATTGCTTGTTTTCTGAATATATTATGTTTGTACTGTCCTTAACCCTTCATTAGTCTTATTATCCCTGATATTATTATGTGATAGGTTATCCTGAAAAACTGTTGCCTTGGTCTTAAATGCATACATTGCAATTACAGAAATAGGTGAAGTAATCTTTGTGTTTGACTTTCATATTTTTAGGGGCTAAAATGCTACTGCATGAACTCTTAAAGGGACACTGAACCCAATTTTTTTCTTTTCTGATTCAGATAGAGCATGACATTTTAAACAACTTTCTAATTTACTCCGATTATCAAATGTTCTTTATTCTCTTGGTATCTTTATTTGAAATGCAAGAATGCAAGTTTAGATGCCGGCCCATTTTTGGTGAACAACCTAGGTTGTCCTTGCTGATTGGTGGATAAATTCATCCACCAATCAAAAACTGCTGAACCAAGAAAAAAGCTTAGATGCCTTCTTTTTTATATAGAAATAGCAAGAGAACGAAGAAACATTGATAATAGGAGTAAATTAGAAAGTTGCTTAAAATTGCATGCTCTATCTGAATAACAAAATACATTTTTTGGGTTCAGTGTCCCTTTAAGTGTAGCCTAGGGCATTAGTCTATTGTATTATTTATATATGACATAAGCACAGAAAAACAGTGTTTCAGACAAAGCATGTATCTATATTTATATATTTTTTTAATAATAATACAAATGCAAAGATATTTTGGGGTTACTCTATTTCGGGCACCAGATAAGCAGCTAGTAGCAGTCAGTAGAAGCACAAAAATTATTTATTTATTTCAATTTATTTAAAAGGAGTCAGAATTGGCCAAGAACAAAAGGAAAGCGCACCTACTGGCTGGATGACTGAGGAATTAATCAACTGACTTGGACATTGCAAAAATGTCATTTAATAGTATACATCTGAACTTTTAAATCCTTTCCCTCCTTAAGAGTAATGATTTTAACTGCACAAATGAATTAACTACATTATTTTGGCACATGCATTAATGCATTCGTTTATTCATTAAAAGGCTGCTCATATGTAAAATAATCCCTTTAAGAAACAAAGTATATTATGTAAGTTTTGCTATAAATCACATATCTGGTTTAGGTCATCTGCAGCAGTTTGAAAACCCAGGTTAAAAAAATTGCCTTTTTTTTGCCTCTCTACTAGGCAGGGAGTGTGGTACAAGCTCCAATCTCTCTCACACACAGAAAATGAGGGCTCTGACAACATCTATCCCTTAGCATGCAGATCTCCTAGATGATTTTTTGAAATAAGACAGAATGAAGGATTCACGATATCAGACCTAACATTCAAAGAAGAGACTGCTGTCAGCAAGAAAGATGGATACGTTTTAGAAATCTTATAGAAAAATATGGGCATCAGGCTTTATAATGTTCCTTTTCTTGCAATATATGTTGTGTTGACCTCATGAGACTGAACAACATCTCAGATGTCTGTGTGTGACCTAACTCTAAAGCATTTAACATGTCATATTTGTATTTGTAAAAGAGAATGTTCTGGCTTTTTGTTTCACAAATATTCACATTCTTACCCCCTAGCAACACTATTGAAAGCATTTGAGGACATCACAACATGTCATTACATTAGCATAAATTATAAAATGAATTAATATGAGTGAATTTGGTTTATTCAGTTATTTAATCCACCAGATAGCTACTTCACCAACAGAAAGAATAAAAGCAGAAATGTCATTTTGTTCACTCCCAGGGTTTCTATTTTTCATAAACATCATATACATGAATGCCAGAATTATAAAGAGTCTTTATGAAATTATTACAGATGTGGAACAGTCTGTACTGTTAACTTTCTTGAGAAAGCCGCCAGAGGAGGCGGAGAAACGCGTTGAGGTGCTGAATGCTCGAACTTTGAGTGACAGTTCCAAGAGGAAGTGTGTTCCTGATAGCGTGGATGAGGAGATCAGGTGGTGATGTCACACGCCGACTTGTTCACAGATTGTGCCGCAGTAAGAACGCTGCAACCCCCTTCAGTTTGCTGTCACGATAATCTGTTTTATGCCATTTTAATTGGAACTCTTGTGAGTAGTTCTATTTTAGCGTGTCTAATAAATTTGTTATCGGATCCCACACTATCCTGTGTCTTTTCTTTTGCGCTCTAGATCTTGCTACACTGGATACTTTTGCCGGCTTTGAAACAAACAGCCAACCCCCTGTGAGCTGCATTTTTTAAGGCTGTTGGATTTGAGTGTGTTACGCAGAAGGGAACATTGATAATTAACCCCATATTGGACACAATATACTATATGGACTAAAAGGATAATTCTGAGTAAGATTGTTAACATTTATTTGTCTATTAGTATTATTAACAGTATATTGATTTCCTTTACTCTCATATTAATAAGAGGATTTTTTAGCACTTCTGTTCTTTTTTATCTGTTAACTTCATTAAGTGCCCTTCATTGGGCACGATTACAAATCGCGCGGCAAATCAGTTTGCGAAAACATCGCACGCAGTATTCCTTTTTTGCATTTGGGGCTGCGCAGGTATTACAAGTTGTAAAATAACTTATTTTGCGCGTGCGTTAAGCCGCATAATGCAAACATCAAAATCGCATGCACATTCACGTATTCCTTATAGAAGTCAATGGAGTAGATAAATAAAAATAAAAAAAACACACAAAATCCCTAATATGTTGCGCAAAGCCCATGACGTATTCTCCTTGAAAAATGTTTTTGTAACGAAATATGTTCTATTTATTTTTAAATACATATTTCTCTGTATAGGTGATGATTTTTGGACTGATATATCTATTTATATAGATAATATAAGAAAACAAAGCACTCACTGGTCTTATCAAGTGAAAAAACTTTCAATTTATTCTGGAAGCTTTTTCCCTTGGTAAGACCAGTGAGTGCTTTGTTTTGTTAGATTATTTGGACTCCTCATAGCACCCTGGCATAAAATGTATCAGTTTGTGTGAGTGCACTTATCGAAATGCCTATTTATATAGATAGATATGTATAAGATTATATATATGTCTAGATATCTCGAGATCTATATGTGAATATCTCTTCGAAAATCCATCTGCGATATTGTTTAATGTGCATAAGATTGTAATGTAAAATCTTTTCATTATCTCTGTAGTTAAACATATCTCTATACATATAAACCCATGTTTCTCTTTGTACGTGTATGTATGTCAATGTAAAATCCCTGCTTCTGCTTTTTTTTTTCTAACACCCGAGATCTTGTATCTTTGAGCCCTTATAACTTTTGTGTGCAATATTTTTTTTTATATATTTTTTATTAGACAGTGTTAATATGAGTGTAACTGTACTTTGCAATGTATTTTTCAAGTGTTGCTTGCGCAAAACTGTTAACTACAGCTCTTCGTGCAGGGAAAGGATTGATGCGTAAAAGGCGAATACACAGGCGTAATCATAATTTTTCAAGACCTGTAATACCTGTGCAATGGAAATTGATTGCGAAAAGACCATATCGGGTGCGGAAAACTTATAACGCGCCACTTGATATCTTGCCCTAATGTGTACCCGGTTTCTGCATTTTATATTTACTATACTTAAACTGCCCTACTGATCTGGAGCACTATGGAATTAAAGGGCCACTAAACCCAAAATCTTTCTTTCATGAGTCAGATAGAGAATAGAAATTTAAACAACATTACAATTTACTTCCATTATTTATTTTGCTTCATTTTTTAGATATCCTTAGTTAAAGAAAAAGCAATGCACATGGTGAGCCAATCACACGAGGCTTCTATGTGCGGCAACCAATCAGCAGCTAGTGAGCATATCTAGATATGCTTTTCATCAAAGAATATCAAGAGAATAAAACAAATTAGATAATATAAGTAAAATAGAAAGATGTTTAAAATTGCATTCTCTTTCTAAATCATAAAAGAAAAAATGTGGTTGGCATGTCCCTTTAAGCCTGCTTTATACACACTATTATCTTGCATATAAATACTTTCATTATTAGTGTATATTTGAGAAACATAATAATAAATAAAATGAATCCGCTCATGCTCAGTTTTTATACTTTAGGCATACAATACAGACAGAGCTAACACAGGCCAGGTTGGTACCATTATCACTTTATGGAACAGAGCTGCCTATCAAATCCCTGTGTTATAAACAGACTCTTACCTGACTCTCTTGCAAAATTTTACACTTTGGACAGCCATATTGGCTTGGAAATGATATTTAAATAGTAAGTGAGGCTGCAAATAAGCTTGTACTCTAATTGTAAATGGTAGCCATCTGCTTGCTGGTGAGCACCGTATTGATCTACTTCATATTGTTTGTCTCTAGGCAGACACACAACTCCCTAAGATAGGTTAAAAAAAACAAAAATAAATACATTTAAAAAAAAATTACTTTAATTTCAAAAGTTTAAAAAATAAAACCCACTGAAAATGAAAGCTCCATTTTTTACAATCAATAATCAATATCCCCTCATGTCTTGCTTCTTGCAGCAGGGCTAGGCAGGAAGCTAAATTGGGGGCTTTAAACCATAGCACTGGTCTAGTGGGCCAATGACTCCGGTCTGCCTTTATCCATCCTGAGCCCCATGCCCTGGCTGGCTGCCATCTATTACACCCAGTGCTTACAATTTGCTAGCCAGCATATGCTTCACCTGTATGCTGCCTGTAACCATTGGTTACAGACTGTGTGAGTGTGGGTAATTCAATTTTATATGTGCACTGCACTAGGTTTGAGCGCTGCTGCCAGACCGCAGCCTTAAATACATTTAAAAAAAATATTTAACAAAATACACACCTTACGTTAAAGTAGGGGTATGAAAATCCTCCAGCGTGAGGCCAACTAAATTGCGAGACCAAGTGTGTCACATCTCTTGCACCTGCCTGGAGCCAGACCTGAATGTTATAATTATATATATATATATTTTATTTTTTTTTTATTTTTTTTTCATATGTAATTTTTTTTTATTTACCTTTGTAAAGGCTCTATTTCTGTTTAAACTAAGTGAAAGCAAAAATGCTAAAAATTTAGATTTACAGAAACACTTTCAAGCATTTGGGTAACGTTGTATAAATAAAAGAACTGTAAACTATAAATGATTAAGTAAGGATTTTTAAGTATTTGTAGCACCTGTTACATAGAACCAAAATTCTCAAAAGATCTAAACATTGTTTCTACATCCTCAAAAGGGCATACATTTCTTAAAGAACCAAAAACATAGGGCCTGATAGGGCCTGATTTATTAAAGGGACATTAAACTGCTGAATACAAGGAAAGTAGAAAATGACTCAACATGCTATTGAAAGTGGAGAGCCCTCTAGGGGGTCTGTAGCAAAATTAAGGGACAAATGACTTGAAGTCTGGATGGTTCTAGGTTGCTACAATGTTGCAAGTATGGGGGCGGGGGTTTCTACTAACCTTTAAAGGTTCTTGTTGCAGTAGATCTGGCCTCTTTGTTCCTGCATCCAGACTTCAAGAAGAGCTTTGTCCCAGGCTTTGGCACAGTGTTTTCTGGAGTGAGATGCAGCGTGCAAAGAGGATGTCTGTCCCACCGAAGAGATATGCCGCGGTGGTGAAGGAGGTTCCGGGGATGCGAGGCCCTGCAAGAGACATGGAAGAATCAGGTTCTGAGGGAATTATATCTCCCACCCCCAGGGCTAGACCCTCTACTAAACCAGGGTCAGGATCCAGGCCCACAGCTAGGAGGGGACTGGGTATCCAGGGGAGGGTAGTGAGTCAGGGTGCTCAGCAGGGGCCTAGCTTGCAGGATTCTCATGCCCCAGGCTTGCTAGGGGTTCCCTATCTACAGGGTAGTCAGGCTTCAGCAGTCTCTAGGCCCACCGGTAAGGAGACAGCTCCGGTGTGCCCCGCATCTACTTGTATGCACATACAGCAACCGGCAGTTAGTACTGTGGCTGCTCAAGTTGCCCCCAGTGTAGGGCCGGATGGCGATGTGGCTCCCAGCGTGGCAGGGCCAGACACGGCAGCGGAGGTTTGGTTGGCCACATACCAACAGCTGAGGGTCTTACCTCCTGGGGCCTTGGCGTCCGTCGCCGCATTGGCCCAGTCCCTGGCAGCAGTGATGTCCCCGGGTGTGGCTGGAGCAAGCGGTGGTGGTGCGGAGGTGGGGGGAGTTACAGTGCGTTCTGCAGGCCTCCATCATCCACTTGGCAGCGTTGCATATCCCCAGCTGTCTCTGCTCCCTTGCTCAATACATCACACGCTACCTCCCCTTGTGACTCATTCAGTGAAGAGGAGCGCGGACATGCGAGGAGATGGCGTAGGCCTCCCAGCAGAGATAGGAGAGGGTCTTCTTCCGGAGGTGCCCCAAGTAAGTTGGGGAGGCTCCGGGAGGAGGATGGTGCTCCTGATGGGAGGGGGGTTAGGTGCGCAGGCAGGAAGGCAACAGCAAAGACCCCGGAAGGGGGAGTGGCAGAGCGGCTGGAGCTGGGATTCGTGTGGGCCAACAGGGCCAGGGAGAGCATGTCACAAGGGGTAGGTCTGGCGCAGAGGTGAATACTCTAAATGCACATGAAGATATACTGGGCAATGAGCAAGGCAGACATAACTTGACAGCTGATATGCATAGGGGCTCCAGGGGGGGTCACGCTGCAGTGTCAGGAGACATTGGTGACTGCCATAGGGCAATCTGTGAGTGTGAGTGAAGACTTGATAAGGAAGGCAGTGGCATCTGCTTTGGGCATGAATGGGGGGGCGGTAACGGGGGGCAGTTGTATGGGGGTGAGGTGGCAGGGGGCCCCCTCAGGGGTTTCATCCTGCACACAGAGTACTTCCCATGTTCCTTTCTCTCCTCAGGCTGTCGGGAGGGATACAGTGGTGTCCCAGATGGTGTCGACAAGCAATCAAGGATCAGCTGGGTCGCAACTGGTCAACCCCTCTACCTCCGCAGCTTCGGCACAGATCAGGGCGGGAACTATGCCACCATTGGCCCCCAGCGGTGAGTACCTCCTTGGCACATCCACACTCGCATAACACATTGCCTCTTCTAGTGATTCAGGTTCAGAAAGTGAAGGGGACCTGGGGCTAGTGGGTAAAGGCCAGAAGGAAATGTTTAAAATGATAAAAAAGTTGGTGGCAGCGCAGGTTAAAAACAAGGCGGCGCAAGCGGCAGGGTCAGAGGTGGTTCCATTTGTCACAGAGGGGTCGGTAAATCCTGCCCTCCTAGGTGTTACTGTAGCGAGGAAGGTAGCATTGCATGGGGATACTTACCCGTGTTTACTCCTTTCACTTTATAGACACTTGAAGGCAAAAGTGGCGAAAAGGATTCAGGATGGTCGCTATGTGAACATCTTTGAACTTTCACCGGATGCCTGTAGGGCAAAAGAGAGGGCGATGGATGGCACAGGCCCTACGAAAGTACAGATGCCTGAAACATATGAAGAATGGCAAAGGTGCTTCGGGGTGCTTGCAACCTGCTATTTGGATAAATGGCAGATGCAGGGGCACATCCTGTTTAAGTATGAGGACACGATTGATGATGTTCACGCTAGGTTTCAGGAGGGTGCATGGCGGGAGTACAACATGGCCTTCTGTAGAAAGATGGTAGGGAATCCCATGCTCCATTTTGGGACTCAGGATCTGTACCTGTGGTCAAAATTGGGGCAGGAGGGGGCTAATGTGCCTGCTGCAGGGGCACGAGCTGGTTCGGCTCACCCAGGTCCGTGTCCTAAGATATGGGGTGGGAGTGTTGGAAGTTCCAGGACAAACAGTGTGACACAAGGGCAAGTTGTTCCTTTCATCACATCTGCAAGTTTTGCAGCGGCCCACACCCAGGGGTTGAATGTAATAAGAAGAGAGAGGCCGGTGGGGAGAGACAGTTCTTAGGCCGGAGGCCATGGCAATCTGGCTGGCACAGTACCCGGATAATGTGGTGGCTGGGCTGCTCAGACAAGGGTTGTATAAGGGTTTTAGGATCCCAGTGTCGGGCCAGGTGGTAGGTTCCATGGTACACCGGAATTTAAATTCAGCCTATGAATTCTCGGGAGTGGTTAGGGATAAATTGGTGAAAGAGTTATTGTTAGGTAGAGTGGCAGGCCCGCTTGCGGTTAAGCCCCTACCTGATTTGTTAGTGTCCCCTTTGGGGGTTGTACCAAAAAAGGACACAGGCAAGTTCAGGTTGATACATCACCTGTCATACCCTAAGGGGGCGTTGGTGAACAATGCCATTGACACCGAGCTCAGTTTGGTACGCTATCAATCCTTTGACGATGCCCTGGAGCAGGTCAGGGGTAAGGGTGCAGGAGCCCTGATGGCCAAGCTGGACATAGAATCAGCTTTCAGGCTGCTCCCCTTGCATCCGTCGGCATTTAGGCTAATGGGCATGAAGTTTGATGTCGACTTTTACGTTGATCGTTGCCTGCCCATGGGGTGCTCTTTGTCATTTGCTCTATTCAAGAGTTTTAGCACATTTTTACACTGGGTAGTACAGAAGGTGCCGGGTGGTGGGGCCGTGGCCCACTACTTGGACGACTTCCTCCTTGTGGGATGTGCGGGCTCTGTGGAATGTGAGAACCTGATGGAGGTCATGCACGACATTATGGGTAGGTTCGGAGTCCCTTTGGTGGCAGATAAAACGCAGGGGCCCTGCACATGTCTCATATTTCTGGGCATAGAAATTGATACAGTTGCTGCAGTGTGCAGACTCCCAAGAGATAAGGTCGACCGCTTGTTAGAAGTAGTTTTGTCTGTAAAGGGGGCAACCTGGGTGTCCCTTAAGGAGTTGCAATCCTTGCTTGGACTGTTAAACTTTGCGGGCAGGGCTATTCCTATAAGAAGGGTCTTTAATAGGAGGTTGGAAGAACAACTGAAGGGTCCCCAGGGTCTGGCTAGGAGGTTTAAAGTGTTGCAGGGCATCAAGGAAGACCTCAAGGTGTGGGAGGAATTTCTGGAGAAATTCAATGGCATTTGTCTGGGGCGAGACAGTCCCCGGTCTAATCAGGTGCTGCACTTGTTTACTGATGCGGCAGGGGGGTATGGCTATGGGGCCTACCTGAATGGGTCTTGGAGCACTGCTCCATGGCCCAGGGACTGGATCTCGGCAGGCCTTACTAAGAACATGACACTGCTAGAACTGTTCCCTATTATAGTGGCAGTTGAGCTGTGGGGTCCGGCACTGGCTAAAAAATCTGTAGTGTTTTGGATGGATAATATGAGTGTGGTGTACACCATTAACAGATTATCTGCTTCCTCGCCTGGAGTAGTTACATACTTGAGGCACCTGGTGTGCCCTGTCTGCAGCTGAACATTTGCTTTGTGACGCGGCATGTACCGGGAGTGCAAAATGTGATAGCTGACGCTCTGTCTAGGTTTAATTGGGGTTTGCTTAGGTAGGCTGCACCAGCTGCAGAGCAGACACGCTTAACATGCCCTCCTTTTCTTTGGCAGATGGCGGAGGCTGGGAAACTAGTACCCCCCTAATTTGGGAGTCTGTGGCTCCTAAGACCTGGAAAACTTATGTGAGTCACTGGAGGGGATGGGAATATTTTGCTGGTCAACGGGGGTTTGTGGTTCATAAGGCATCTTAAGTACAGGTGTTGGAATGGTTGGCGTGGTTGCGCAAGGAAGGGATCTCCAAATTAGCAGCGCAGAGTAGGTTAGCTGCCTTGGCATTTTTAATAAAACTTTTGGCATTGGGGACTTCTCTGGGTCATTCCTGGTTAGACAAGTGCTGAAGGGATGGGGCCGGGTGGACCCTCGCCCGAAGGATCACTGAGAAAAGGGACTTGGCTGTGCTTCGACAGGTTAAACTTGGAGGTTTGCTGTCTGGTGCAGAATTTCGAAGAGTTCTGTAGGGTACGGCCGGTAGGCCCCCTGCAGCTGCTCATCCACGTGGATGGATCATCTTTATCTGTCTTCCAATTCTGAAAGGTCCTTGCTAGAGCAGTGGTGGCGGCAGGTTTGGACCCTACAAGGATAGGGTCTCATTTGTTCCGTATTGGGGCAGCAACGAGTGCTGTGGTGGGCGGTTCTTCTAGCAAAGATGTAAAGCGGTTAGGGCGTTGGAAGTCCGGGAGATACAAATCATATATTCACCCATTGCGGGGAGAACAAATGGAGGGATGGGAGTCCGGCAGGTTTGACCCACTCTGCTAGTTAAATGGGGGGTTTGGGGTCGATCTGGGGTGCATGGCTATTTTGCAGTGGTGGGCAATAGTTGTCAGCGCTTTTGCTCAGCATTTCCTATCATGTCCTTACAAGCACGAATCCCCCCCCCCCCAACCCGCATTTGGATAGTGGGACACTCATTCATTCATTGAGCAGCAATCAGGGTGCTGCATCTACCGGATGGGCAGCAGTTGGGATTTCCTGCGTCGAGAGCCAACATTCGTTGGCTGGGCCGAAGAGGGTTGTCTTGGGATGAGTTGCCAGTACTCCTCCAGGATGCTCACAGGAGATGGGGGAAACCTCACATTGTGGTTTTGCATTTGGGGGGCAATGACTTAGGGGCGATCCCAGCATTGGACCTGATAAGAAAAATAATCTCTAACTTGCGGT
Source organism: Bombina bombina (assembly GCF_027579735.1). Taxonomy (NCBI): domain Eukaryota; kingdom Metazoa; phylum Chordata; class Amphibia; order Anura; family Bombinatoridae; genus Bombina; species Bombina bombina. Next base: position 825,114,048 of record NC_069504.1, read on the forward strand.
GGGTGTATGCTTGGCTCCAAGATGTGCAAATTGGATGGTCTAACATGGTTGCACAGCTGCGTTGGAGATATATTGTGACACAAAGGGTGGCATACAATCTTAAGAAAAAAGCAAATCTAGAGGTGGGGAGAGCAGTCACGGCCTTAGGCGGTTTCGTCATCAGGCATGACTCTATTACGGCCGACAATAAGGCTCTGTATCGCCCGGATGGTATTCACCTGACGGATGCTGGGGTTGACATTTTTCTAGCTGACATCAGAAAGGCTTTGCTAAATGTTATATAATATATATATATATATATATATATATATATATATATACAATGTTAGGTTATTATTTACAGAGCTAGTTGGTTTTATAAGTGGTGACAAGAGGGCAGTGTTCTGTTCTCTTGTGGCGGTCGACTAGGATACTTGAAGCAGCGGAGAGAGATGTGAGTGATGTCCTTAGATGGGGGAGGGATGCCCACCGGGTGCCGACCTGGGGGGTACTCTCCTTTACGAATCTTTGGGTGAAAATCTCTAGAGTTTTGCAACTATCTCTCTCTGCCATTTGAGTGCAAAAAACCTGTGCTGCGCTTCAGTCCCCCTAATGGGGGTCCTGGCCGGCTGGTAGTAGGGGTTAGGTTAGGTTAGATGCCGCCACCAATTTTACTGAACATGTTACAAGTTATAAAATTTGAAAAAGTTGCCTGATATGGCATTTTGCCGTGATATAGGTTTATGTTAATAAATGCGACCGTGACCGGTCTTTCCCCACATATGGTGTTGTGTATTTATTCTCAGTAAAGTGTTAGAATAATTAAAGATGTAATAGGAGGTTTGTCCCTTATGGAAGTGGATGGCCTTCTAGTGGGTCTGTAGCAAAATTAAGGGACAAATGACTTGAAGTCTGGATGGTTCTAGGTTGCTACAATGTTGCAAGTATGGGGGCGGGGGTATCTACTAACCTATAAAGGTTCTTGTTGCAGTAGATCCGGCCTCTTTGTTCCTGCGTCCAGACTTCAAGAAGAGCTTTCCTGCACACCCATCCCGGAAAGAAGAAGTGGCGGCCCAGTAGTGGTAATGGTGAGGGTCTAGTTAGGCTTGGCCTGGGTAGGTTTATGTGAGCTATGCCCGGAAAGCCCAGGTCTGGTACATTAGTTTTTACACGCGTGATGGCGTGTTGTACGACTTGCCAGGTGCAGTCGCTTTCATGGGCTGGAACTGTATACCCTAGCTGGCGGTCGACCAGGACCCTTGAAGCGGGCGGAGAGAGATGTGAGTGACATCCTTAGATGGGGGATGGACGCCCACCGCGTGCGACCTGGGGTGTACTCCCCCTTACAAATCTTTGGGTGAAGATCTCTAGAGTTTTGCAGCTATCTCTCTCTGCCATTTGAGCGCAAGCAACCCGTACTGCGCTGCAGTCCCCCGAATGAGGGTCCTGGCCGGCTGGCAGTAGGGGTTAGGCTAGGAGTTAGATGCCGCCACCAATTTTACTGAACTTGTTACAAGTTATAAAATTTGAAAAAGTTGCCTGATATGGCATTTTGCCGTGATAAAGGTTTATGTTAATAAACGCGACCGTGACCGATCTTTCCCCGATCTTTTTTTTGACAAGCCGTATCATGCACTTCAGTTTAGTGTGCACAATACAGAGTAGGAGCTGTACATTTTTGCATTGGCTGCAATGCTCTATATTATACTTAAGGGCATTTTATATTGGATGTGTAATTTTTTTTTTTTTTTTTTAATATTTTTATTGAGGTCGAGATTTTGGCATACAAAGAAAGTATTACAACATTGGGTGGTTACATTCCAAATAGACTTATGACAGAGTAAATAATATAGGTTACATATTGAGAAAGGCATATGCATTGAACAGAGTCTGCTATAACAAAAAGCTTGAGGTAGATTAGTCTCTAGTAATGCTTATGATAACGAACATCATGATATCAATTACCAAATAAAAGTTTACATATAGTAAGCGATGCCTGTTGTCTATAGGATATAAAACTTAGAAAATAAACAGTTGCTGCAGAAAAGCAAAGAAAACACCCATAGGAAAAAAAAAACAATTAAACGTGCCAATAACAATTGAAGCCCTCTCAGGTATACAGGAGGCCTCTCTCGGACCTCATTCTCAATGGAGTGATATTGTTAATAGAGGGCTAACTAAAAAACAAGGAGAGACCACTTATGGATCTCATAATTTGGACCTCAGGTTTTTTGTTTATTATTGCATTATGTGACAACAAGGGATATTTTAGAATTGGAAATGTGATAACAAGGGAATTGAAGCGAATCACATTCATCATTTGTGGAATAAGTGTAATAAGGGCTAAATCAATGATTAAGTTGCGGCATAAACAAGGTGAGCCGCGTAGTCATTTCTCCCAAATTGGGAGGCACATTATGGGGGGGGGGGGGGAGGTGGTAAGTCAAATGTTGGGAATACAAGTTCTAGTATAGGAGATTAGTAAAATGCAGGAGTATCAACTATAGGTAGGAGAGGTAACCCTTAACTAAATAAAAAGCCCAATATAATATGGGAAGTAGAATACACAGTTTGGAAGCTAAGAGTTAAGAGGTTCAGTATGGACTGGTGGAAGGCAGTTAAATAGATGTAATAAAAAAGTGAGAGTAAACAGGGTACATGTTAAGCTAGTGGTATGTCTGGTTCAATGTTGCTTGGTTTTGAATCATATAAAACTTACATGGTGCATGAAGCTCAATCCCCATGTAGTGAACCACAGACTACTAAATAATAGTAGTCAAGCAGGACCAGCCCGCACCCATGAAAGGTAAAGAAGATTATAGGTCACTACACAGCACTGACAACCACATCTTGCTAAAAATAGTGAAGACTAAGCCTCACCTCAAAAGCTCAGAATAATCAAGCTTGCTAAGTGGGGGCTGGGACCTTGGAAATGTGTAAAAGGGCCTTTGAATAAATACCTAGTGATCATTAAGGGAAGAGGACCAAGAAAGGCATATGCTATAGAACCACTGAGCTGTTGAGCCTTTTGTATATTTAAGGAGCTGCCCCGGCCGCAGGCAACACCTCTACTGTAAATGAATGAGTCCCAACAGTCTCAGTAGTAAAAGTGGAAATGGCCTCTCTGGGTACCCTCGCAATGCTTAACAAAAAGTAGATTGCACAGTTTATGAAGGAACACTTTTCTATGAATAAGCCAGCACTTTACACAAAATGGCTTAGTTTGATGTGTGCAATAAGTGAAGTGAGATTGAGTGTTATAAATATACCATTGCAGTTGATTATACTATAATATAACATAAAAGATGAAAGCACAAACATATTTAGCAAATACACAAAGCTGGTGGTTAAATGCTAGATCTGATAGGCCACAAAACATTAACCTTGGGAGAGAATTAACCGTTTATAAACAATGTAGAACACTAAATTCCTAAGCATCTATAACTGCTGTAACAACTTTCATTCAATGTAATATAGATAAAAATGTTTAATGCTAGTCAGATTGATAAGGGGACAATAAAATATCTGCAAATCTGTAGGTAAATAAAGCACTAGAGAGCCGTGTATAGATCATGCGGTTCTGATGCTCTCCACTCGTTTATTATATGGCAAGTGAAATAAGTCCAAGGCGTAAACATATCGAAAAGCCAGAACATAAGGCAATATTGTAGTTCTCCTCAGTAGACCGTGTCTGCGTTGGCAATTAGCCCACACCAGCTCTAATGTCTCCCCATAAGTGTGTCCCCCTGCTGACATCCCTCAAAGGGCAAGATCCAAAACTAAGGTCCGACAGGGCAGCAGTGCTAAATGACCACAGTTCGTGTCCCCATACTGGATTGAGGTGCCATACAAATAAAGTTACTGGTGGTGTGTAGGTGTGCCGCTCTTCCCTCTCTTGCATTGTAGAATAGATCAGTGCGAACATAGGATCAGCGTGTGAGGTAGTGAGAGAGTGAGCCGGCATAAACCGGTAAAACGGAACAGCCACCGCTTCTTGCGTGTAGGGGGTTATTACAGCTGTATTCTTCAAAAGAGGATTAGCAGCCAGTAGCGTTACAGCTTGCAATGTTATAGGGGGTAGAACACTCACCCTGGTAGGCTTTAGCTTGTAATTCGCTGCATCTGCGGTGACTGCATCTGCTGTGGGGGCTGATGTAGCTGCCATTTCCTCTCTCTCGACCACTGCTCTAATGGGCTCAGTGTCAGCTGTATATTTTGGGGGAGCAAGGGTAAGCTGCGCCTGTTCTGCAAAGTTGTCAAGCAGCACCCACAGCTGTGAGTAAAAGTCCTCCATGGTTAGCTGTAGAGTCACACAAACCTCTTGTATGGAATTGTGTCTGAGAGGTTGACGGCCCTTTTGACCTCGTGGCCACCTCGAGTTCCTATAGCTCCAATAAATATTAGATCAAGCGTGTGAATTTTCCTCAGATTAGTCTCTGCTATGTCTGCCCACTCCAGAAGTAGGCTTAGGTTGGAAATTTTGCAAAAATGCAAACTTTATATCGCCAAAACTAAAAGATCTTTGGGAGCTGTTAAAATGTGCGTCTAAGTTCCTCACCAGCTGGCTCCGCCCCCTGGATGTGTAATTTTAACTTGTGTAAAAAAGTGCAAGATATATGTGTAAAATCATCAAATAACAAAGAACTCCGGCAAACCACCAGGCGTTTGATGAAAAAAAACGTCCTTTATTGGAACAGGATACAAGATACTAAAAATATTTAAACAAAGACAAAGTCTCTCAGCAGGACTAGTGTCTTACGCGTTTCGTCTGTGAACAAGCCTTACTCATAGACAATATGTGTAAAATAGTTGGCAACATCACTGATCTGTGAATGTCTGCTGCCTTTTCCCACAATGCAACAATACGCATGCTACAAGTTTGTGGTGCCCATTATAAAGATGCAGAGCTTTACCAACTGGCTTCTGTAATGGGTTAAAATAAGAAAAAATAATGAGAGAGAACTGCAGGTACAGGAAGAACAATACCATGATGAATAATGCTACTGTAGTTGTACTCAGCAATTTAATGCCCCTTTAATTGACAGGTGGATAAGATTTCCAGCTAGTCAAGCAATGTTAGAGAACCTGTCCACCTATCTTTGCTGCAAGAGGGCAGCTAGCACTGTTAATCCTCTAAGGTTGTGAAGAGGTTTAAGGGATATAAATCATATACAATTTCTTTTGTGATTCGAACAGAACATGCAATGTTAACAAAGTTCCCAATTTACTTATTTTATCAATTTTGCTTTGTTCCCATGATATTCCATGTTGAAGAAATACCTAGGTAGACATCTGGAGCACTATATGGCAGGAAATAGTGCTACCATCTAGTGCTTCTTGCAAACCTGCTGCTATATAGTGCTCCATACATGTGCACGCTCCTGAGCTCACATCCCTGCTTTTCAACAAAATATACCAAAAGAATAAAGAAAAATTGATAAAATAAGTAAATTAGTAAGTTGTTTAAAATTGCAAGGGGTTTTACATCTTTTAAGAAGCAGCAGTCATACAACCCTTACTTCGTAACTTGCGGTAAGCAGGCTTACATCAGTGAGCCTGCACCGCTAGGACTCCAAAGCAGTGGATTCTACAAAATAAATAAAGCACAAAGGCCCCTAGTTATCAAGCCGTCAACCTCAAATACGCTGGAATTCCGCAGCGTATTTGTGGCGAGGCTGATTTGCCTTAGTTATCAAGCCCTAGATACCGGCAAAAGTAGAATTTAGTGATGTAAGCTTCGATCCGCCGTACTCAGTCCGACACAGATCAATGCTTACGTCACTACAGATGTTCAGTACACAAGTGCGGCACAATCTGACTACTTTTGCTAGTTATCAAAAAACTAGCAGGTACGCTCGGCACTTTTACGGCCCAGCGTCCCTGGTTTTCAAACTGCCGCCCTGGAGGCAGTGGATCCCATAGGAATCAATGGGAGTCTGACCATAGCGAAAGCTCATGTTCGCTGCTGCCAGACATCTCATTGATTCCTATGGGAGATGTCTACACCTAACACCCTAACATGTCTAAACACCCCTAATCTGTCCCCCCTACACCGCCGCAACTAAATAAAGTTATTACCCCTAAACCGCCGCTTCCGGAGCCCACCGCCACTATAATAAATATGTTAACCATTAAACCGCCGCTCCCAGACCCCGCCGCCACCTACATAATACCTATTAACCCCTATCCTGCCCCCCCATACCATCGCCACCTACTGTATAGTAAAGTTATTAAACCCTATCCTGCCCCCCCTACACCGCCACCACTGTAATAAAATTATTAACCCCTAAACCTAAGTCTAACACTAACCCTAACACCCCCCTAACTTAAATATTAATTAAATACATCTAAATAATATTTCTCTTATTAAATAAATTAATCCTATTTAAAACTAAATACTTACCTTTAAAATAAACCCTAATATAGCTACAATATAAATAATAATTACATTGTAGCTATTTTAGGATTTATATTTATTTTACAGGTAACTGTATTTATTTTAGCTAGTTAGAATAGTTATTAAATAGTTATTAAGTATTTAATAACTACCTAGCTAAAAGAAATACAAAATTACCTGTAAAATAAATCATAACCTAAGTTACAATTAAACCTAACACAACACTATCATTAAATTAATTAAATAAATTACCTACAAATAACTACAATTAAATTAAATTAAATAAACTAACTAAAGTACAAAAAATAAAAAAAGCTAAGTTTCAAAAAATAAAAAAATAAGTTACAAACATTTCAAAAATATTACAACAATTTTAAGCTACTTACACCTAATCTAAGCCCCCTAATAAAATAACAAAGCCCCCCAAAATAAAAAAAATGCCCTACCCTATTCTAAATTAAAACATTACCAGCTCTTTTACCTTACCAGCCCTTAAAAGGGCCTTTTGCGGGGCATGCCCCAAAGAATTCTGCTCTTTTGCCTGTAAAATAAAAATACAACCCCCCAACATTAAAACCCACCAACCACATACCCCTAATCTAACCCAAACCCCCCTTAAATAAACCTAACACTACCCCTTTGAAGATCATCCTACCTTGATTTGTCTTCAGCCAGCCGACCACCGATGCAACTGAAGAGGAGATCCGGAGCGGCAGAAGTCATCATCCAAGGGGCGCTGAAGAAGTCTTCCATCTGATGAAGTCATCATCCAGGCGGCGCTGAAGAGGTCTTCCATCCGATTGAAGTCTTCATCCAGGAGGCGTCTTCAATCTTCATCCATCCGGAGCGGAGCCATCTTCAGACGAGCCGACGCGGAGCCATCCTCTTCTTACTGACGACTAACGACGAATGGATATTCCTTTAAGGGACGTCATCCAAGATGGCATCCCTTCAATTCCGATTGGCTGATAGGATTCTATCAGCCAATCGGAATTAAGGTAGGAAAAATCTGATTGGCTGATTGAATCAGCCAATCAGATTGAAGTTCAATCTGATTGGCTGATCCAATCAGCCAATCAGATTGAGCTTGCATTCTATTGGCTTAATAACTTTATTATAGGTGGAGGCGGTATAGGGGGGGCAAGATAGGGGTTACTAGGTATAATGTAGGTGGCGGCGATGTCCGGGAGCGGCAGTTTAGGGGTTAATACATTTATAAGAGTTGCGGCGGGGTCTAGGAGCGGTGGTTTAGGGGTTAATAACTTTATTGAGTTGCGGGGGGCTCCGGGGGCGCCGGTATAGGGGGTAGAACAGTGTAGTTAGTGTGGGTGCTTAGTGACAGGGGTATCAATAAAGCTGTCAAAAAGCTGAAGAGCAGCGGTCTTAAGCTCGCACGGAATTAGAAACATTGGGGCTGGTTGACTGCTTGGTAAAACCCCATTGGAATAACAAGACATTTATGTTGTGTTGCTATAGAAAAATCAGCCAAATCTTAATGTTTGAAAAACACATACAAATCCTTTTTACTGCAACTATTTATCACTAGCCAACTTCATCCACAATTTGCCTTATTTGTAAGACAGACTAAGGGGCCCATTTATCAAGCTCGGTATGGAGCTTGAGGGCCCATGTTTCTGAAGACTGCTGCTCCATAACCTGTCCGCCTGTTCTGAGGATGCGGAAAGACATCGCCGTAATTCAACCCGATTGAATACGATCGGGTTGATTGACACCCCCCTGCTAGCGGCCAATCTGCAGGGGGCGGTGTTGCACCAGCAGTTCAAGAGAACTGCTGGTGCAATGCTGAATGCGGAGAGCGTATTACTCATCGCATTCAGCGAGGTCTGTCGAACATGATCCGCAATGTCGGATCATGTCCGACAGGCCTTTCATAAATAGGCCCCTAAAAGCTAGCACCGGCTTGGCTGTAATGTTAGTATAAAGTACATTGTTTTGCAGTTATCATCTCATAAATATATAGCAGAGCTAGACTTGAGAAGTCAGAAGGGTGAAATTTAACTTCCATGAATTAGACATTGCTCAATTTTCAGAGCTAAATTACATGAAAAGGTGCAAAATAAATATTAAAATTATATTGCAAAGTTGTTTCATTGCTCATAATTAAACATTTTGTATACAATTCTCAAGGTGTTCACTCTCCCTTTAAGTATAGACTAAAGGAAAGCTATGTAAACATAGTCAGCAGAGTAAAATATACTCCCAGTAGGAGGTAGAAGAGACAAGCAATAAAAAGTTCATTTTCAATTGTTCTGGTTGTTGGTTTACATACAGAGGCAATATAAACAAATGTGGGTTTATAGAAAGTGATAAAATAAGGATATCTAATTTCCCTGCAAGCCCAACCAATTTTGCTGGGTTGTGGTTTAAAAAAACAAAACCAACCATTTCAAATATAAAAATTAAACATAAATAATCTATTTCTCATAAAATGTATACTTTGCAGCTTGTATAACAAATCATTGGAAATGCATTAAGGTAAAACTATTTTACAGTACACTGTCCCTTTAAGTGAAAAAAAAAATGACAACATAGGTAGCTGTTTCAATACCAGGGCAGTATTGTTAAATACTTCCTTGCTGGTTGGGGTTATAAATATTTACAGGGTCTGATATATGTGCAAGTTTTTTTTATTTTTTATTAATAGGTTTATATTAAAATATATTTTATTCTGGGGCTTGGCTAGGCAGCGGCCATGAAAGGTCGCAATATCTGTTGTTCCTAAGGGGATCTGCTCAATCCGCTGATTAACGCAGTAAATCTGCATAATATACTACCATCCACCTCATCTTTGATTAGATGAAGGAGAGCAGCGTTGACCTACATCACTTTTGCAGAGTTCATGATCTTTAGGACCCAGATCTGGCCCGTTGAGTTCCTAGGCGGCGGGCTTGTGGCAGGACCTCGACACCCCCCCCAGTAATCTGGGGTATAGCAGTCAGAATTTGACTGTCCACTTTCCTACAAAGGGAGCCATCTCTCAGGTTATACTTTCTACAAGTAGATCGATTGGGGAAACGGAGCTGCGCATAAACCGGTTAATAAAGGATACAGAATCGGAGAAGAAAATGGAGGCCCTAAACAAATGGGAAAGAGATGTGACGCAGCTCATAAGAGAACACTACCGGAGCTTGGAGGCTGAACTCTGCAGACTCTTTACGGGAATGACATTCACGGGGCCCCCCCTGAATACCGACAGCGAGAGAAATCTTGGGTCAATGAAAGAGGATAACACCAGCTCCCGCAGAAACAAAACCATCCAGCAGCAGAGCATAACAACTATGGAGGTTCAATCTTACAGTGGGCGGCTTATTGGATCCGCATATCAGATACAGACAGAAGATGTTGAGAACCAGCTTCAGACCCGCTCTAATTTCACACTAATGGACAGACCCAATCTGCTATCTCCCAACTGCCCGCCCATAAGCAGATCCAGAGCGGTAAGTGAAATGTATAGAAACTCCCTGACTGTTTCAATAGACCGGGGCTATACGGGTCCGAAAGACTCACAAGCAGCAAACACACGGACTATGCGCCCCCGGTACCCATTGCCCTTTACTAAGGTGAGCCCTTCACAGGACTTTGAGAAGCGGAGAGAGACATGCTTGTTCGATAGCCCCAGCTTACTAACCCCTGCCCATCCGCACATACTGGTAACTAAGGCTGGAGAGACAGTTAACTTTAATCACACAGTGTATGTTTACCGCAGCCTGTTACCTGCTAGCCGAACACTTATCGTAGCAACCGGAGCTGGAGGGGGGAGAGGCAGAGAGCTCTCTACTATCCAGGCTAGGCTGGGCAACCCTGCAGTGGGACACTTACAAGCGATAGGAACATGGAACATTTGCTCCTTGCGCACAGGACTCTATAGCAAGCGGAGCCCTTTACAGGACACTCGTCAGGGAGTGGGCTAAGGGGGACTGAAGTTCTACAGCCCTGCTTACGAATCTCACTTTTGAAACTACTGAGGGGCTTATATCCCTCTAATACTATAGCAGGTCACCACTACTAGACAAGCTCTCTGTATATGGTATTGTGAGTTGCTTTTATTTCGCAGGGACATTTCAGGTAGCACAAATACTGTAATAGTTATATACGCTGTGGTACTCATGAGGACTTCTTCCCTGAAACCTTCCTATATGTTATCGTGCAATTTTGTCTGCCTTCCTCAGTAGATTGTTATGTGTTAAATAGCCCAGTTCACTGTTTAATCTTAGTTAACACTTGTTATGGGCAGTGGATGTGTTATGCTACTATATTTACCCTTTTTATGCTTAAATACAGTAACCCTAATGACTGGTTGGGAATATATACTAATGTTTCTAACAGTTAAATGTGATATGCTTATCTGGATGGAGTGAGTTTGCACGCAGTTAGAAGTAATACTGGTAATTTGCAACAGGCACAGTATAGTCAATGCCTTGGTCACATTTAGTATAGGGTAAATCAGATGTAGGAAGTTAATATCCTATGTTATAATAACACACCTGGTTATATTTATATTTAGTGATTCCAATGACTGCCCAACACCACTGTGTATATTGTTAGTAGACTGGTGTGTTATCTTATGCCCATATTGTAAGATATCTTCTACTTTGTTTCAATTGCAATACATTGGCTATCGGAGTAAGTTCCCACACAGGCAGATGTTATTTGGTATATCCATAATTGTCATCGTCCAGTTAAAGCTTTGCCTCCACTTAGCCTAAGATAAACTTGTTATAGATTATAGACATTTTATGTTGTTACAACCATGTTACTAAGTTTACAGTTACCTTAATGGCTGCTTGGAAAATTCAGAATATATAACTATATGTTTTGCTGCTCAATGGACTACCCTTTGTTCGCAACGCAGGCTACTTATTATAACTAACACTTAGCCAATATACGTCTTCTTTGTGAACTAGTTCATGTACAGTCAGAAGTTGCACTCCTAGCTCACAATGGTCATAGTCTAGTTAATTGCTATCCTCATTTAGTCGCACATCTCTGTAACCCAGAAGGAATGGTACAGTACAGCACTAGAGCATTACAATTCTCTACATATGTTTTTATTACATACTCTTATCCCCTCTTACTCTTGATGGCCAATCTTTATGATTGTACCTTCAGTATGGTCGCTGTAATCCCTAATTTATTCCCTTTCTGGCTGGAGGTGCCATCCGCGGCCGGGGTGGCACCTTTTAGTCTAAATGATCAGTACCCCTACAGTTACTTTACCCTCATATTAGCAGTACCAGTAGACAACTACACGTAGGCAAGATTATATACTATGTTGCACTACTTCACCACTTAGTTACCTTTTTTGGTTAATAGACTTTAGAAATATTACAGTACTTCTGTATATGCATTGAAAATTTTCCACATAGTAGATCTAGAAGCTTATTTGTGCCCATATTGTATGTTCTTCTTATGTACCCGTTAAGAGATACTGCAGCCAAATCTTAGTCTCAGTTGGCTACGTTTCAATGCCCCTAAGATGGTTCCTTCCCTTCTATGTTGGCTAATTCTAGAAAATGGGTTCACAAGTGGCCCCTTTATTTTCGATCCCCATACTCCCCCTTCTATTCTCACGCAGCATTTAGCGGCCCTTAAGTGGCTGGTTCACTTTAACATGGGGAATCCTTCAAACCAGTTATAATATTATAAATCATTTGTGTACGCTTATCAAAATAGAAAATAGAGGTTTTCCTTGGAGACTCAAGAGTAGTCTCCTAGTGTGCATGTTAACTCTCTCTATCTCCATAGTCAGTTAAGAGGTCCAAAAGTGGCCTCAGCAGCCACATAGAGAGTTTCTAGTACAACAAGCAAACTGTATATTATAATATATTCAACTGTCAAGCAAATTTATTCTGTGTGTTAGATTTAAGGTGCATTCATAACATGTACGGAAAATAGTTTATTATATAATTTGTATTGATGTGCTTGAATTGTATATATTGTCTTATACCTCAATAAAAACTTTAATTAAACAGAAAAAAAAAAAAAAAATATGTTGAGAACAAAAAAAAAAAAAAATATATATATTTTATTCTACAGACATTTTAACATGAACTCAAGAAGAATGAGCAGTTAATACAACCTCTTTATGCTCAGAAGATGGGGAGGTGTAAGCCATTTTAGTGGTATTTTCCTGAAGATTATAATAAGTAATATATTGAAAATCTGATCTTCGCCCTGTTCTAATCCAGTTTGAAAGAAACTATGCAGCTATTGTAATTTTGTCTTTGATTGCTGTAGAACTTCTGTTCATTAGGATATACGTTGCTTGATTTAATACAACCATCCCAATTACATATAAGATTTTTCCAGGTAAACACGCAGAAACATGTATTATTAGCTATTTAGAAGGTTTAGGTTTGCCTTATTATTTTTTTTTTTGTGGGGGGGTGCAGACCTTTACAAAAAGAAATTTTAATCAGCTTTCAGAAAACAAATACATTTGTTACATTATTGTACTATATATATATATATATATATATATATATACTTATATACTGTATATACTGTATATAAAAACTTTCTCAGGCTGTGCCAACAGAAAGCTTTTTCTGCATCTGTCGACACCACCACCAAAGGGATGTTGTGTTGGTGAATGTAATTTTGGAGGTGAGAAGCCCTGACAGTATTGTCACGTGCTTCCCTGGACTGAATAATTATGTATGAGAAATGGGAGAACTAAGCACAGTCTGTCCACAAGGATTTTTGCATATATTTTAAGATCCAAGTTGAGAAGTGAAATTGGTCTAAAATTCTCCACACAGTTTCGGGGTTTACCAGCTTTACGAATAACTATGATATGGGCTTCTAGGGCTGAGGAGAAAATTGGTTAGTGTCAGTGATTTAATTAAATAGTTTTAACAAGTGTGAGGTAAGCAGGGCCTTGTATATCTTGTAATAATTATTGGTGTAGCCATCTGGGCCGGGAGTCTTGTTGTTGGGGAGGTTTTTAATAACCTCAAGAATCTCAGTTTGTGCAATAAGTTTATTTATAAAGTCTTGTTGGCCAATGGTAAGATGGGGTATAGAGATATTGTCCAAATCATTTTTTACTGAGGTAAATTTAGTCTCTGTGTCCGAGTCAGGGTCAGTAAGTGTGGGTGTCAAATTGTATAGTTTTTCATAATATTCTCTAAAAACATTTGCTATTTGTTGGGATGTATACAATTATTTTCCTTGGCTTGTTTTGAGGGTGAGAATTTTTTAAATTTACTTTTCATTTTATTTTTCTGGCAAATAGGGTGCTACTTTTATTGTCTCCCTCTAAGTATTGTTGCTGTAGTTTAAGGGTGTATTTCTTACATGCTTTGTGTAGTATTGTGTTAATTCACGATTTGCAGTCTGCAATAGTTTGAGAGATAGTTAGGTCTGCAGGGTTTACTCTACGTTGTGTTCTAAGTCGTTAAGTTCATTAAGAGTATCATCTAGGAGTTTCCTGGTTAGTCTGTCTGGATGTGTTTTGATACTAATCATTTCCCCTCTGATAACCTTCTTATGGGCTACCCAAATTATTCTAATGTCTATGTCAGCATTGGTGTTGATAAGAAAGTATTCTTGGAGTGCTTTATCAATGCGGTCGGAGTGAATTGGGTCGGAGAAAAAGGTGTCGTCCAATCTCCAAACATAATGGAGAGGGGGGTTATGGGGCCAGTCCAGGGAGCAACTAACTATCGAGTGGTCAGACCAAGTATTGAGGCTTATTTTTATCTGTGTGACTCTTGATAGGTTAGAGCCATCTAGCATGAAATAATCAATTCTGGAATGTTGGCGATGGGGATTGAAGAAAAATGTGTATTACCTAGATTCCTGATGTAATATTCTCCAAGCATCATGAAGGGTGATAAGGTTTTGTTTTACTGAATTTACAACTTTATGTGGGGCAGAGGCAAATTATAAGAGTTGTCTAATTTGGGGTTTAGGGTAAGACTGAAGTCCCCTCCCATAATGATAGCTCCCTTAGCTACTTCCAATATTAATTAAGTTGGAGAGGTGTTTGAAGAATGTGTCTTGTCTTAAGTTGGGGGCATAAACATTGATCAATGTTACTATAGTATTAAAAAGTTTTCCTACAAGTATAAGATAATGCCCTCTTTTATCTTTATATTTTTTAATAAGAGTGGGATATCCCTTTTGATGAGAATACCTACACCGTTTGTTTTCACAGAATATGATGCATAGTAAGCAACTCCATATTTATAAGAACAGATTCTAGGTTCTTTGCAGTGTAGGAAGTGCATTTCCTGTAGGAAAACAATATCGCCTTTACGGTGGATAATGTCCCGTATTACAATGTTTTGCTTATGTGGACAGTTCAGCCCTTTAGAGTTAGCTGTAATGAAATTCATATATTTGTTTGCGTGCGTCATTTGGGTTTAGAGGGATGGAAGTATTGCATATTAATGTCGTGGTAGAGACGAGGATGTGTGGAACATAGATATTTGTGAAGAGACTGGGTGTCAAAAGTAGGTCCAGTTAAAAAAGTGGTATATCCAAAACAATACGTTTAGAATAAGACAAGAAAAAATAAATAAATAAAAAAACAAGTAAATAACAATAACAATAAATACAATGAACAATAACTGAGTCAAATATCATGACTATAGGTTGGGGAAATGCTCAGCATAGACTTCAAATAGTTCTAAAGTAAAAGGAAGTCATTAAATCATCGTTAGCAATTGTCCAAACCCAGAGTTAGTGAATATAAGACTACAGGTCTGTAACAAAACATTAGTAGTGCAGCTACATAACTAAATACAAATACCACAAAGTCCTGCATGTTTAAATTACTCTCAAACAAATGAGATAACAGTTTACATGTTACAGTCCAAAATGAAAAGATAAGTGTAACAGACCATTAACATTATAGTGATGATCTAGCCTTAAATATATGGTAAATGGAAAGATCTTACCAGTTCATAAAGGTCGATAGTCTTTAAAGTCGTAACTTCGGTGTCATCCTTCTCATTTGCTGGAATAGGTTTTACTTTTCTTTTCTTAAAGTTGACTTTCGTCTGTCCTAATGGCCTAGTCTCTGATGGTTGAGTGTTCTCCAATGTAGAGCCCCGTAGTGAGACATCTGAAAGTTGGGGAACTTGGAAGGTTATGTTCAAAACTTTTGAGATCATTTCCAGGTCTTCCAAGGATTTGTAGGTGATTGATTGATCTTCATGTGCAATGTGTAGGCTAAAGGGGAAGCCCCATCTCTAGGTAATGGACTTTTCTTGAAGTGGACCTCCTTGCATTTCTGAACCGTGACAGGGCTCAAGTCCAAATATACTTAAAGGTGAGGATCCAGGTAAAGAATGTTCTGAGATTTTCTAGCTTGTTGCCAGATCTTTTCTTTGTCGGTGAAGCGCAGAAACCTCTGTATGACATCTCTAGGTGGAGAGTTTGAGGAGGGTAGGAGTCTGAGTGCTCTATGAGCTCTATGCAGCTCCATGTCCGGAGCCTGGGGATCTTAAGGTAAGAATTTAAAGAGGCCTTGCAGATAGTGATGCATGTCTGTGAATGTGACGATCTCCGGTATGCCTCTAATTTGCAGGTTCTTGCGTCTCTCCCTATTGTCCAAATTCTCCATCTTATCTTGTATGGTTTACATTTATGAACTAGTAACATTGATATGTGTAGAAAGATTGTCATACAGGGAGTTAAGAGAGTCTTGCGACTCCTCAACATATTCAATGCGATGTCCCAGGTCCTTCATGTCCCTTTTCATGTTGATCAGTTCAGATGTAATTAAGGATTTAAGGGCATCAAAGTCCACATTAGTAGGCAGGTTAGCAATATTATCTTTGAGCTCTTGAACATAATCTTCAGACATAGAAGCTGGTAAGGGTACATCTTCTGTAGAGCTTCTGGAGTTCTGTGTATGCTCCGACATGTTCTGCGAGGAGGAATCTGAGCAACTTACAAATTTTAAGTTTGTGGATTGATCTTTCTGAAGTTTATCAGATTTAGGAGGCCTTCTGGGCATTATATAGCTGAGAGAAGGGTCCAGCAGCAGCGATTAGTAAGTTAGGTCTAGAGTAGATGGAGCGTGGTGACCCGATATGAAATCTCTATCAGGTATTTTGCATGTGTCTTAGTGTGGAGAATAGATATATAAGATCATGGCCAATTTGTGCTGCTTATTCTGTGAATCTATAGCTGCTGGAAATAGTAGGCCTGCTGTGGCTTTAGGCGGAAACTTGTGACGTGTAGTTACTTACTAGTGAGCATGAGTTGGACTATTTCAACATATTAAACATGCCAGACGTATTGTAGTTAGGTCGGTGGATTTATATAAGTTGCTGGTTTGGGTTCTGTTACCTTCATTGCAAACATTAGGCAAAGCGATGAGTGCTAATAAAGCCTGACTGGTAGGCTGCTGTTGCGCAGTTTCTAAATATCCAATCACTACTTTTTTAAAGCAGTCTAGAGTAGGTTATCACCTTTCAGAAAGTTGCGGCAAGTTTAGGAAGGATTATACCTGTAGTGCGGTTGTTCCGGCAGCTTGGTTGTCCTCTGCATGTAACAGGTCTTTATCAGCGCGAGTCCGGTCTGTTTAGAGCCAAGATGGTAGAACGTGGTGATAGATTTCCAGAAAAACGGCTGATATGTGTCATAGTAAAATCTGCTCCTGAGCGGTTCTGTTCTTGAGACAGTAAGGACCTTGAGGATTCAATTTGGGTCAAAATTAATGACTTCCATCCCTTAAAAGTTTAGGAGACGTCCCAGGCTAGCACAGAGCTTTAGACGCCTTCTGCCATTCACCAGCACGGCCAGGCTCCTCCCCCTGAGACAGGCACACATTTATTAAATTAAAGTCCACAGTTCTTGAAATAAATATTTTCCAATCAAAACTCAGGTGGGAAACTATCTATCTATCTATCTATCTATCTATCATCTATCTATCTATCTATCTATCTGTCTGTCTGTCTGTCTGTCCATCCGTCCATCTGTCTGTCTGACTTTCTGTCTGTCTGTCTGTCTGTCTGTCTGTCTGTCTGTCTGTCTGTCTGTCTATCTATCTATCTATCTATCTATCTATCTATCATCTATCTATCTTCTATCTACTGTGTTAGTGTATTTATATAGATAGACAGATAGATAGATATCATGCATATGTTACAAACTTGCTTTATACAATAAATTAGTTGATGCATTGATGTATATCTACAAAAACTCCAAGATATAACATGTAAATCATATTTTACAGTTACCATGTGTATGCAATCACATGCAAACAATTAAAGTGATTCGTCATTCAGATAAATGTACAATTTTGAAAAACGTTTCTTATTTATGTAATCAACTTTACTTAATACACTTGGAATCTTTTGTTGAAAAGCACGTAGGTAGCCTTAGGAGTATGCATGTGTATGGAGCTCTATTATGAAGCACTTTATAGCAGCAGCTGTGCAAGAATGCATTAAAGCAATGTTACATATTGTGCAAATACTGCTTCCATCTAGTGCTCAAAAGTTTATAACTTAAAAGCCATACAGGACTACGGGCACGTACAAACTACCTACCTAGGTATGTTGTTCATCAAAGGATACCATGAAAACAAATTCATTTTGATAAACGAAGTATTGTTTTTAATTGTATGCTCTACCCTATTCACAAAAAAAAATGTTTGGACTTCATGTGCCTTTTATAAATTTGTAAGAACTGCAGTTTTTACACATGACTAACTTACCATTTACCAAAAGCCTTCAGCCCTAAAAATATATAATATAGCAATACCCTATAGTAAAACCACTTAATTAACTCTGCAACCAATTTTATAAGTTTAACTAGTGGGAAAGCCTGCCCAGAGGCCAGTCTTTTGTGTTGACGGAACCACCGAACCACCCTGACATTTTCGGAAAGGCAGTCTATTGTGGTGATGGAACCACCCTGCCATTTTCAGAATCCACCTGAATGCAGCTTAAGCTGCATCCAGGTGGATTCTTTAACCACCCTACCATTTTTGGAATCCACCTGGATGCAGCTTACGCTTACGCTCTGTAACGATCAGGCATCTGGCCTCATATGGAAGTGGAGCACCGATTGTGCTCCAGTTCCATATGTGGCAGATGCTTGATGTTATTCTGCTATGTGAAGAACATTTGAATGTGAAATATTCATATTATATGTCGGGTTAGTGCACTTGAGAATATGCGTTGAAGTTAGCGTGAAAGTGGGGTGTTTTTTTTTTGCTCTATTGACTTCTATGGGGGAATAGGTTATAGCACGGGCAATATTTTAACTTTGGGTTTTTGCACAAATCTGATTAGAGTGTTGGCGATAACTTTTTACTTTCAACTTGTAATATGAGAGCAACCTGACATGCGCAAAAAGTTTACTTCTAGAGCAGTAAGCGTGCAGGCGAAAGCACTAAATAGAGCTCCACTCTTAATCTGGCCCATAATAAAGAAAGGGCATATATAACTTTATAAAACTCAGAAATCTGAAATGTCAGATCTGTCAAATGTATATAAGGTTACCTGAGGTCACGGAAAGTTCTTCTGAGCATGGGCAGTCTGCCACTCACAGCTGGCAGAGGAATCAAGCTATAACAGGGGCATTAAAAAAATATGTGGCATAAATAATTGTGAGAGAAAGAAGAAAACTGAGTAAAATGCTGGATGCATTTTCTATATGCATAGGAAAAATGTGGTCACTGAACCAATTCTGAGGAAATAACAGTATGAAAAACCTAGTCATGAAACTTTCTGTTGCACACTGTCACACACACATACACATGCTCACAGTCTCACAAACATTTTCATGTTCTCTGTATGCAAAAACAAGTGCTGCTAAAGCTTACCCATAGGATTGCAAATAAACATCTGTATCGCCTGCTCTAATAAAAAAATACATATCCACAAAACAATATAACCATACTCAATTTGAAAAAAAGATGTCAAACAAATTACTTACACAAGATAAACAGAGATAGCCAGGAGGTGTAAAAGAAAAAATACACTTTATTTAATATCAATTATAAAACATGGAGAGGGATGTCCCCATATGCTTCAAATTAACTGATGCGTTTCGGCATAGCGCCGTAGTAATAGTCCATAAAACTTAACTCCCATACTGAGCTTTAAAAACCCCTCCATGGTCTCTGATTGGATACAGGTTTTTCCAAACACTTTAAGAGACAGGGACGGGTAGGCAAGAGGATACATTTCAAATAAACAGTTTGTGGACCAATATTAATTGAATGCAATGTAACAGAGTTATCATATGCTATTCATCATTTATAACAACTTGATAAATAAGCATGGTTTAATCCTAAAGATCTAACTTAAAGGGACACAGAAAACAAATTGTAATTCAGATAGAGCATGCAATTTTAAGCAACTTTCTAATTTACTCCTATTATCAATTTTTCTTCGTTCTCTTGCTATCTTTATTTGAAAAAGAAGGCATCTAAGATTTTTTTATGGTTCAGACCTCTGGACAGCAAATTTTTATTAATAGATGAATTTATCCACCAATCAGCAAGGACAACCCAGGTTGTTCACCAAAAATGGGCCGGCATCTAAACTTACATTCTTGCATTTCAAATAAAGATAGCAAGAGAATGAAGAAAATTTGATAATAGGAGTAAATTAGAAAGTTGCTTAAAATTTCATGCTCTATCTGAATGATGAAAGAAACAATTTGGATTCAGTGTCCCTTTAATATAATATAGTATTATCTCATGTCGCATTAAACTATACCTGGTGCGCAACCCAACATGAACCCATCTTGCACATACAAAATTTAACAATCAAATGATCAAGATTTCCATTTTCTAGTACAATATTGTCAAACAAGTCAAAAGCCTTAAATGTTGCTCATATAAATACTAATGGAAATGGAAAATGAGGATACATCATGTTTAAAATATACCAACGATCAAAACCCATATATATTGAATATTTTGATTATTTTGAGTATGATATTGAACATTTTTGGAGATATTCTTGATTGTTTTTGAATATTTTGGAATTATTTTTAAATTATTTTATTATTGTTATTTTTTTTTTATTTTTTTTTTTATACATTGGCATATTGTATTTGTGTCAGTATAGATTGCAAACAATATCCTTTTGGATGATAAGGGCAAAAAAGCTTCCTTTTATTCAGTCACCCCACATAACCAGAGTGCCAGTGTACAAATACAAGTCCCAAATAGGGATACTAACTCCAGTAGGTAATAAAATTGTATTCAGAGTTCAGACCAAAAGGCATCTTGGTCTGGAGCCTGAATATCCAGTACATCTCTTGCCTGGAGAGCAGCGGAAATTTGTCACCCCCTCTCTTTGGTTCTTTGATTTTTTTCAATGACCATCCCCCTCAGAGTGTCACAGCTCTTATTGTGTCTTGTTACAAAGTGATTAACCAATGGTGTACTTCACTTGCCATTATTAATTGTTGACAAGTGTTCACGATACATGTGCGGACTTCTCTAGTTGTGAGTACTACATATTGTAGGTTACACGAGGCACGCCACAGTAGATAGATCGAATAGGTGGACCTGCAATTTAAGCAAGACTCCATTGCAAAAGTTTCACCTGTTGCAAAAGGCCACTTGTACATGCTCACCTGCTTTGCACTGTGAGTAGCCACATCTAAAAGTCCCCTTGTGTAGTAACCAGGATGATGATGGTGTGTCAGACATCGGTTTCTTTAGTTGGGATGGTGACATCATGCTCCCTTTGGACTTGTTTCTCCTTTATGAGAATCTACAGCCATTTTTAACCATGTCTGTCAAACCATTATCTGCTGACAGTAATTGAAAATGTCTTCTGATTATGCCACATATATGATTAAATTGGGCAGAAAAATCGGTTACAAATGTTATTTTGTGTTTCAATTTTTGCTTTGTTCTTATCCCGAAGCAAGTACTTTCTGTTGAGGCCCGTCACCTCTCTGTGGGCCCTCTGCACAAGTTTTTTTATTGTACCCTCTCTCATGTAACCTCTCTGTTAGCAAATCTGCATGTTTGTCATAGCTACTAGATGTTGTACAATTCCTTTAAAGCCTTACAAATTTCCCTTTGGTTAACGAATAGAGGATATGCCAGGGATGTCAACTGTCCTCATGTAACAGGCTATTCCCTGATATGGGTTTTCTGTATACCTCTGATGTTATATTACCTGTTGGATTACCTGCTAACTGAAGGTCCAAATAATGGATGGCAGACACACTGAATTCATGGGTAAACCTTATTCCAAATTCATTGTGTCCCATATACTCAATTAATTCCAGTGCCTCTTCTATCTTCACTCCCTTTCCACACAAAAATCGAGTAAAGCCTGATGGCTGATCTGAACTTGTTACTATCTGCATAGATGTGGGACCGCTCCCACCAAACCATATACAGGTTGGCATAGTTGGATGCAAATTTAGCGCCCACCTATGCCAACCTGTATATGGGTTGGTGGAAGCTGTCCCACATCTATGCAAATAGTAGCAAGTTCAGATCAGCCATCAGGCTTTACCATTGAATCATTGATGATTTGCTTTTTGTGTGGGAAGGGAGTAAAGAAGAGGCACTGGAATTCATTGAGTATATGGGACTATGCACTGCTGTCACTTATAGCCAGAGCTGATGGAGTAACAATTACCCTGGGCATTCCCCCACTGTGAACCTACAGGACATTGGAACCTCGATAGTACAGGACCGTTGATACTCACATCCCCATTTGAGCTATCCCACTTGGGGACATAGATTACCTGCTACGCTACGTTGGAGGGATCATAAGCTGAGTGACAAAAGTGAGTCACGTTACCAGGAAACACGTTCATCCGCAAGTGTGGATGGACGAGGATCCGGAGGCAGCAGTTGTTCCAGGCGGCACAGCTTACAACTCCAAGACAGCGGTATTAAGGTGATAACCCGGGATACACACCAGGACTACGGTAACACTTTACCCTCACCAATCTGTTTTGGGTATTTGATTGTTTGTATAAGTGTGTATGCTCATAGGGACTAGCATGTTTGTCTGCAAGTGACATTGCAATAATTAAGCATTAAGGATACAAGCGTTCGCTTGCTACAGTGGCTAACAGTGGGGATAATATTACTATACATTTTGTGACGTAAGCGGCTTACCAAAAAAGGCAGATAATTGGACTGTGTTTGTTTGGAAACCCCCCCTTTTTTTCTGAAACAAATTACTTAAACACAAAAAATTATGGGCCAGATTACGAGTGGCGGGCTAACAGTTATGCGCAATTGATATCGGATTTATCAGCAGCTGCTTACATGCATTGGATGTAGCACTCGTATTACAAGTTGAAAGTAAATGTGATTGCTTGAGCGCAATTGAACTTAACGTGTGTCAGGATATCGCAACCTCAGAGCTCTGGTTAACTGTTTTGCAAAACAAGAAAGTGCAACAAAACACATAAAAAATACATTACAAAGCACAGTTACACTCATAATAATACTATCTAATAACAATTATAAAAAAGATTGCACTAAAACCTTATAAGGGCTCAAAGATTTGAAGGCAGGCCAAGGCTTTAACATTGATATACTGTACATACATATATATGTCTAAATATGTATCTGTGTGTGTGTGTATATATATATATATATATATATATATATATATATATAATATATATAATATATATATATATATATACACACACAAACACACACACACAACACACAGATATAGCTGCACAGTCCCCAGAGGTGCAGTAACTAACTCTTCCATTTTTGAATTTAATCTTTAGCTCGGTACTTGCATCTGAGTGCCAGACTTCCTCTGTGTGTTGTATTAATTTGTGTTGTAATTTTACCTATGGGCTTTGCACTCAGACTTGTCTGGGGTAAACTGCATGGAGCTCTGGGAACTGTCCAGCTACCTGTGAGTGCTATTAAGCACCCGGGTCTGTGCATTTTGTTGGGTCATGGGATGTGTACCTAATCCAGTCTGAGAGTTCAGTGCACTTCTGTGTTTTGTATGTAGCTAGGGAGACTACATAAGCCTGTGCACCTTGGGTGGTTACTAGTTTGTTTGATTGAGAGCTTGCTTTGTTTGACTGCATTAAGGGACCCAGGATGGGAGAGACCATATGTGTGTATATTTGTATGTATATATATGTATCTACTGACATATATACACACATAAATACTTATATTATATATATTTATACTGTACATCATATAAAGGGACAGCACCACTAATAAATGCTTCATGTAAGATGATATAAAGGGTGTACAAGAGGTATTGCCTATCTACCAAATTACAATAGTAAAAAAATCTCAGCACTCCAAACATATGTCAAGTATTTAATATGTTCCCAAAAAGTAAATATAATTCAAAGGAGCATTAGTCTCATGCCCAATAAACTCTCCATACACTCAGAACAAGCACAGCAAACATACAGAAGCAAAATAAACACATAAACCCTAGGCGTCCATAGGGAATATGAGATGCTGCCAACGTCACAGCTATAATCATAGAATGGATGATAAAGAAAGTCCTGTATTGGAAGAAATGTCCACTGTATGATATATATGCTTTATATCCTTTATCAAGAGTTAGTAAGATAGTCCGTAAGTAGAACTTTCAATATGTATTACAGGTTAGTACATCCATACGTTTGTGTAAGAGACAGATCACTTCAGTCACGGTACTGGTTTGTGAGCATACAGCTCTGATCCTTTATCACTCATACACCCTAGTTCCGTTAAGTATGTAGAGCCATTTTATAACACTCTGTGTAATGTCTTTAAAGTGTACACTGTATCTAAGCATCAATATAATAACACACTGCTGGGTACTCATAAAGTATAAACAATTTCTTGAGATATACCCATATACGATCCTGTATTGGAGAGACTGACTGAGGTCAGGTATGTACTTACAATCAGCTGCACTTTTCATAGAACTGCCTCGTCTATACTCTCAAACCAATACATACTTGGAGAGTTATGTAGATCCTTTGCCGTGTTCCACGTGTACAAACTTAGGGGATAATGACGGTATCCTTAAATGCTCTGTAGATTCACCAGACCATGTGACGTCATGACGTTTTCAGGTGCATCAATTCAAACACTCAGACGCGCGTTTCGGGACTCCACCCTTTGTCAAGGAGTATACATTAGACCACTGCTTCTTACATTGCAGGAATAAGGCTCACACATGCGAACCTGCCCCACAAGGGCTCCGGAGTAGCTATTCCTGCAGTAGATTCAGTCTTATGTATGGAGCTTGGGGGCGTGGTTTGCAGGGAGCTCCAGGGAAGGAGTGTTCTTCTCCTGTCACTCAGTTTTAGTTAGCTTGTTGATTTTATTTCAGCTGCACTGCGTAACTTCCCTCTGATACATCCTGCATAATAGATATATATATTTTAAATGCTACACAGTGACCGTGACATAATGGTTGCACAAGACAAGATAATATTTCTACAGCACCAATGAATATACATCATAATTAATTTATTATCTTTATTATTTCTGTGATTATTTTTAAAAATATAAGGATTCACTTTGACTAGTAAATTCTCCGCCAATGCCTATATTAGAGACTCGCACTTCCCCTGTTACTCTGGCCTGTGCTAAACTGAATCTGCCAGTGAGTAACATGCCTAACTTGCTCCTGCACTGTGCCATTGTGTGACGGAACTGTGGCACAACACAAATGTAATATTTCCATCAAAGCTCCCAATGAAAATAATGTTACTATTTTGTATTATATACAAATATGGCACAAGGCAACCCATATAGAAAAGAGGGAAAAACCTGCCTCAGAAGAGAGATATTTCACTAAGGCAGCAAGCGGAGCTAATAATCTAAAGAAAAAAAAACAACTTTGACAAATTTTGTCATTTTATCAATGTAACAAATATGTTAATTAAGGTGACCAGATTTCCCAGCCCTAAATTGGGATCCTCAGACCCAAGTTGGGGACACCTCATAAATGGTGAGGAGGTGGTAAAAATATCTATTTATTACTAGCTGTGAGCAGATATTTAGACCGTGAGATAGCCCAAAATGAACGTTACTTGTTTAGCTCGAGATGACCCAAAAAATTTGAGCTACTTATTTATGGCCAGATTACTGAGTTAGAAGAAAGCTTGTGCTCGTATTACAAGTTAAAAGTAAACTATTTTCGTTCATGCGCTAACCCGACAAGCGTAAAATGACGATACATTATACATACAATATCTTGCGTGTAATAACCTGTTCCCAAAAGAAGTCAATGGAGCAAAAAAAAGTGGAAAAAACCTAACACCCTACTCACGCGCAAACCCAATCGCATATTCTCAAGTGTGCTAACCCGACATGAAAATATGAATATTCCTCATTCCAATGTTCTTCACATAGTAGAATATGTTCTAATTATTCATAAATTCATATTTCTACATATATCTGATGGTATAGAAAAATACAGATATAGATAGGAATATCTATTTACAAATACAGAGAACATATTTCCCTATGTGCAGAACATTGAAATGTGAAATATTTACAGTACATACACAGTTACACACTTTATTAAATATGAAATTAGTAGCTCTTATTTTGGACCATCTCTTAGGCCATCGTTAAATAAGAAGTGCAACACGTTGCAAGGGAAATTCAGGACAATCTGAGACACTTGAAAAATTGAGACGTCTGGTTACCTTCATGTTAATTCTACTTATAGTTTATATTTATAAAATCATAAAATGCTTAAGCTGTTTAAAATTAACACTACTATTATTTGTATTTTAGATGTTCACAGGATACCATTTTTTTTATTACTTTTTTTTTTAACATTTCAAAATGTTTTTTTTTAAATGTACAGAATCGACTTATTGTACCTGAAAGCTTGTGATGTCCCTTTTTTGCACCAATTGATCTGTTGAAGTTGCACAAATACATATTTCCTTGTAGCATAAATTTAATGTTAAACAACTTTTGCCTAAATTTTTTTTCATATATTTTACATAGGCATCTTTCTCCTGTTTTTTTTTTTTCCTCTGGAACGAACTAAAGTCATTTTTCTGATGCCAGTGTCTATAACAGTAGAGATCATAAGAATAAAATGCCTAGCTGGTCGCTACCAGAATAAGGTGCCCCTTTAACTTAACTTACTTAACTTACGGCTAGATTTAGAGTTTTGTCGGTAACGACCCGCGTAGCTAACGCATGCTTTTTTTCCCCCGCACCTTTTAAATACCGCTGGTATTTAGAGTTCACAGAATGGCTGCGTTTTCAGTGCGTTAGGCTCCAAAAAAGGAGCGTAGAGCATAATTTAGCGCCACTGCAACTCTCGATACCAGCGGTGCTTACGGACGCGGACAGCTTCAAAAACGTGCTCGTGCACGATTCCCCCAAAGGAAACAATGGGGCAGTTTGAGCTGAAAAAAAACCTAACACCTGCAAAAAAGCAGCGTTAAGCTCCTAACGCAGCCCCATTGTTTCCTATGGGGAAACACTTCCTAAGTCTGCACCTAACATTGGCTGATCAGAACATAAAGATAAGGTAGAAAGATCTTCAGGGGCTTTGTGTTAGGTTTATTTAAGGGGGGTTTGGGTTAGATTAGGGGTATGTGGGTGGTGGGTTGTAATGTTAGGGGGGGGTATTGTATGTTTTTTTTCCAGGCAAAAGAGCTGAATTCTTTGGGGCATGCCCCGCAAAAGACCTTTTAAGGGCTGGTAAGGTAAAAGAGCTTTTCTATTTTAATTTTAGAATAGGGTAGGGCATTTTTTTATTTTGGGGGGCTTTGTTATTTTATTAGGGGGCTTAGAGTAGGTGTAATTAGTTTAAAATTGTTGTAATATTTTTCTAATGTTTGTAAATATTTTTTTATTTTTTGTAACTTAGTTCTTTTCTATTTTTTGTACTTTAGTTAGTTTATTTAATTGTATTTAATTGTAGGTATTTTATTTAATTAATTTATTGATAGTGTAGTGTTAAGGTTATTAACTATTTAATAGCTATTGTACCTGGTTAAAATAATTACAAAGTTGCCTGTAAAATAAATATTAATCCTAAAATAGCTACAATATAATTATAATTTATATTGTAGCTATATTAGGGTTTATTTTACAGGTAAGTATTTAGCTTTAAATAGGAATAATTTATTTAATAAGAGTTAATTTATTTAGTTAGATTTAAATTATATTTAATTTAGGGGGGTGTTAGGGTTATGGTTAGACTTAGCTTTAGGGGTTAATACATTTATTATAGTAGCAGTGAGGTCCGGTCGGCAGATTAAGGGTTAATACTTTAAGGCCTAGATTTGGAGTTCGGCGGTAGCCGTCAAAACCAGCGTTAGAGGCTCCTAACGCTGGTTTTGGCCGCCCGCTGGTATTTGGAGTCAGTGATTAAAGGGTCTAACGCTCACTTTACAGCCGCGACTTTTCCATACCGCAGATCCCCCTACGCCATTTGCGTAGCCTATATTTTCAATGGGATCTTTCTAACGCCGGTATTTAGAGTCGTTTCTGAAGTGAGCGTTAGAGCTCTAACGACAAAATTCCAGCCGCCTGAAAATAGCAGGAGTTAAGAGCTTTCTGGCTAACGCCGGTTCATTAAGCTCTTAACTACTGTACCCTAAAGTACACTAACACCCATAAACTACCTATGTACCTCTAAACCGAGCTCCCCCCACATCGCCGCCACTCGATTAAAATTTTTAACCCCTAATCTGCCGACCGCCACCTACGTTATACTTATGTACCCCTAATCTGCTGCCCCTAACCCCGCCGACCCCTATATTATATTTATTAACCCCTAATCTGCCCCCCACAACATCGCCGCCAGCTACTTAAAATAATTAACCCCTAATCTTCCGACCGCAAAGCGCCGCCACCTACGTTATCCCTATGTACCCCTAATCTGCTACCCCTAACACCGCCGACCCCTATATTATATTTATTAACCCCTAATCTGCCCCCCTCAACGTCGCCGACACCTGCCTACACTTATTAACCCCTAATCTGCCGAGCGGACCTGAGCGCTACTATAATAAAGTTATTAACCCCTAATCCGCCTCACTAACCCTATCATAAATAGTATTAACCCCTAATCTGCCCTCCCTAACATCGCCGACACCTACCTTCAATTATTAACCCCTAAACTTCCGATCGGAGCTCACCGCTATTCTAATAAATGTATTAACCCCTAAAGCTAAGTCTAACCCTAACACTAACACCCCCCTAACTTAAATATAATTTACATCTAACGAAATAAATTAACTCTTATTAAATAAATTAATCCTATTTAAAGCTAAATACTTACCTGTAAAATAAACCCTAATATAGCTACAATATAAATTATAATTACATTGTAGCTATTTTAGGATTAATATTTATTTTACAGGCAACTTTGTAATTATTTTAACCAGGTACAATAGTTATTAAATAGTTAAGAACTATTTAATTGTTACCTAGTTAAAATAATAACAAATTTACCTGTAAAATAAATCCTAACCTAAGATATAATTAAACCTAACACTACCCTATCAATAAAATAATTAAATAAACTACCTACAATTACCTACAATTAACCTAACACTACACTATCAATAAATTAATTAAACACAATTGCTACAAATAAATACAATTAAATAAACTAGCTAAAGTACAAAAAATAAAAAAGAACTAAGTTACAGAAAATAAAAAAATATTTACAAACATAAGAAAAATATTACAACAATTTTAAACTAATTACACCTACTCTAAGCCCCCTAATAAAATAACAAAGCCCCCCAAAATAAAAAATTCTCTACCCTATTCTAAATTTAAAAAGTTACAAGCTCTTTTACCTTACCAGCCCTGAACAGGGCCCTTTGCGGGGCATGCCCCAAGAAGTTCAGCTCTTTTGCCTGTAAAAAAAAACATACAATACCCCCCCCCAACATTACAACCCACCACCCACATACCCCTAATCTAACCCAAACCCCCCTTAAATAAACCTAACACTAATCCCCTGAAGATCTTCCTACCTTGTCTTCACCATCCAGGTATCACCGATCCGTCCTGGCTCCAAGATCTTCATCCAACCCAAGCCGGGGTTGGCGATCCATAATCCGGTGCTGAAGAGGTCCAGAAGAGGCTCCAAAGTCTTCCTCCTATCCGGCAAGAAGAGGACATCCGGACCGGCAAACATCTTCTCCAAGCGGCATCTTTGATCTTCTTCCATCCGGTGCGGAGCGGGTCCATCTTGAAGCAGGCGACGCGGATCCATCCTCTTCTTCCGATGTCTCCCGACTAATGACGGTTCCTTTAAGGGACGTCATCCAAGATGGCGTCCCTCGAATTCCGATTGGCTGATAGGATTCTATCAGCCAATCGGAATTAAGGTAGGAATTTTCTGATTGGCTGATGGAATCAGCCAATCAGAATCTAGTTCAATCCGATTGGCCGATCCAATCAGCCAATCAGATTGAGCTCGCATTCTATTGTCTGATCAGAACAGCCAATAGAATGCGAGCTCAATCTGATTGGCTGATTGGATCAGCCAATCGGATTGAACTTGATTCTGATTGGCTGATTCCATCAGCCAATCAGAAAATTCCTACCTTAATTCCGATTGGCTGATAGAATCCTATCAGCCAATCGGAATTCGAGGGACGCCATCTTGGATGACGTCCCTTAAAGGAACCGTCATTAGTCGGGAGACATCGGAAGAAGAGGATGGATCCGCGTCGCCTGCTTCAAGATGGACCCGCTCCGCACCGGATGGAAGAAGATCGAAGATGCCGCTTGGAGAAGATGTTTGCCGGTCCGGATGTCCTCTTCTTGCCGGATAGGAGGAAGACTTTGGAGCCTCTTCTGGACCTCTTCAGCACCGGATTATGGATCGCCAACCCCCGCTTGGGTTGGATGAAGATCTTGGAGCCAAGACGGATCGGTGATACCTGGATGGTGAAGACAAGGTAGGAAGATCTTCAGGGGATTAGTGTTAGGTTTATTTAAGGGGGGTTTGGGTTAGATTAGGGGTATGTGGGTGGTGGGTTGTAATGTTGGGGGGGGGGTATTGTATTTATTCTTTTACAGGCAAAAGAGCTGAAATTCTTGGGGCATGCCCCGCAAAGGGCCCTGTTCAGGGCTGGTAAGGTAAAAGAGCTTGTAACTTTTTTAATTTAGAATAGGGTAGGGAATTTTTTATTTTGGGGGGCTTTGCTATTTTATTAGGGGGCTTAGAGTAGGTGTAATTAGTTTAAAATTGTTGTAATATTTTTCTTATGTTTGTAAATATTTTTTTATTTTCTGTAACTTAGTTCTTTTTTATTTTTGTACTTTAGATAGTTTATTTAATTGTATTTATTTGTAGCAATTGTGTTTAATTAATTTATTGATAGTGTAGTGTTAGGTTAATTGTAGGTAATTGTAGGTAGTTTATTTAATTATTTTATTGATAGGGTAGTGTTAGGTTTATTTGTAACTTAGGTTAGGATTTATTTTACAGGTAAATTTGTTATTATTTTAACTAGGTAGCTATTAAATAGTTCTTAACTATTTAATAGCTATTGTACCTGGTTAAAATAAATACAAAGTTGCCTGTAAAATAAATATTAATCCTAAAATAGCTACAATGTAATTATAATTTATATTGTAGCTATATTAGGATTTATTTTACAGGTAAGTATTTAGCTTTGAATAGGAATAATTTATTTAATAAGAGTTAATTTATTTCGTTAGATGTAAATTATATTTAAGTTAGGGGGGTGTTAGTGTTAGGGTTAGACTTAGCTTTAGGGGTTAATACATTTATTAGAATAGCGGTGAGCTCCGATCGGAAGATTAGGGGTTAATAATTGAAGGTAGGTGTCGGCGATGTTAGGGAGGGCAGATTAGGGGTTAATACTATTTATGATAGGTTTAGTGAGGCGGATTAGGGGTTAATAACTTTATTATAGTAGCGCTCAGGTCCGCTCGGCAGATTAGGGGTTAATAAGTGTAGGTAGGTGTCGGCGACGTTGTGGGGGGCAGATTAGGGGTTAATAAATATAACATAGGGGTCGGCGATGTTAGGGCAGCAGATTAGGGGTACATAGGGATAACGTAGGTTGCGGCGGTTTACAGAGCGGCAGATTAGGGGTTAAAAGTGTAATGCAGGGGTCAGCGATAGCGGGGGCGGCAGATTAGGGGTTAATAAGTGTAAGGTTAGGGGTGTTTAGACTCGGGGTTCATGTTGGAGTGTTAGGTGCAGACGTAGGAAGTGTTTCCCCATAGGAAACAATGGGGCTGCGTTAGGAGCTGAACGCTGCTTTTTTGCAGGTGTTAGGTTTTTTTTCAGCTCAAACAGCCCCATTGTTTTCTATGGGGGAATCGTGCACGAGCACGTTTTTGAGGCTGGCCGCGTCCGTAAGCAACTCTGGTATCGAGAGTTGCATTTGCGGTAAAAATGCTCTACGCTCCTTTTTTGGAGCCTAACGCAGCATTTGTTTTAACTCTCGATACCAGAGTTAAATTTATGGTGCGGCCAGAAAAAAGCCCGCGGAGCGTTAACAGCCCTTTTACCGCCAAACTCCAAATCTAGGCCTTAGTTAGGTGTCGGTGAGGTTAGGGAGGGCAGATTAGGGGTTAATACTTATTATAGGGTTATTGAGGCGGGAGTGAGGTGGATTAGGGGTTAATAACTTTATTATAGTAGCGGCGAGGTCCGGTCGCCAGATTAGGGGTTAATAAGTGTAGGTAGGTGTTGGCAACGTTGAGGGGGGCAGATTAGGGGTTAATAAATATAATATAGGGGTCGGCGGTGTTAGGGGCAGCAGATTAGGGGTACATAAGTATAACGTAGCTGGCGGCGGTGTGCGGTCAGCAGATTAGGGGTTAAAAAAATGTAATCGAGTGCCGGCGATGTGGGGGGGCCTCGGTTTAGGGGTACGTAGGTAGTTTATGGGTGTTGGTGTACTTTAGAGCACAGTAGTTAAGAGCTTTATGAACCGGCATTAGCCCAGAAAGCTCTTAACTCCTGACTTTTTTCTGCGGCTGGAGTTTTGTCGTTAGATTTTTAACGCTCACTTCAGCCAAGACTCTAAATACCGGCGTTAGAAAGATCCCATTGAAAAGATAGGATACGCAATTGGCGTAAGGGGATCTGCGGTATGGAAAATTTGCGGCTGAAAAGTGAGCGTTAGACCCTTTAATGACTGACTCCAAATACCAGCGGGCGGTAAAAACCAGCGTTAGGAGCCTCTAACGCTGGTTTTGACGACTACCGCCAAACTCTAAATCTAGGCGTTAATAACTTAAATACCTTAACAAATAAAACACTGACACAAAAGTGGAGAGTAGAACCATAAAACTCTCAATTTTATTGACATTTAAATGACATCCAAAAAACGGCTGCAAATTGGATGGCGGCAAGGGAGTTCTAAAGTGTCCTCAACACGACAAGAGGTCAATGGCCAAGAGGCAGCAGTGAATGAACACTCCATTTAGGACAGAGGCAATGAGGTTATCGGGATTTGCAAAGACCCAAAAACAAAGGCAGGGCACATTTGCCGTTCGGCCGTTACTCCACTCCAACCTTTCTGTCGTGATGACACAGGCCATGACCTCCCTCCCCGTGTAGATAAACTTCAACCCTTAGAAGGCCTTGTTGTTACCAGCTGTAAATGACAATTCCTGAACAAGGGAAGTTTTAACCGTATGGTCTTATGAAAAATAGCTTGATTAACCCTAACTTCACCATGGAAATACTAGTGCCACCCTAACGGAAGCCGTACATACTCACGCCGCTAAACAGAAACAGGAAGGGAGGGAAAAAGACTTGCAGCTGACCCAAGTGAAGAAGAGGCCCAACGCCTGGTGCAGAGCCTTTTGATCAGGTAGGATGACACTCCCACCAGACAGCAACATTGTTGCTGTCTCCAAACCTTTCTCCTTATACTCTTCCCTCTCCCTGCAGGCCTTAACCCTTAAGTCACTCCTACACTTTTTGGCTATCTGTTCTCATTCTCTGTGCCTAGAGGTGAAGTTTTACCAGACAGATACTAATCCATTGATTATAAAGGGCAGTCTCTTTCAACTCATAAATGTAAGAGTGGCTGGCTTCGAACTGTGCAATGTTTGAGCTGAGATGTTGTAGTACATTTTTTTCCCACAAGATGTTAATTTTACAGAATATAGGCCAATATATGCAATAACCTAGAGCCATGTGCATATGCATCTATCTGCTTCTCATAGACACCTAGATTACAAGTTTTGCGCTATAGAGGGTACGAAACGAACGTAACAAAAGTTGCGTTATTTCACCCTCCATAGTGCTGCCATTACGAGTTTTTGAAAAGCCGCCTTGTGCATGTGATATGGTTGCGTTAAGCTCCATACCGCACAAAATACAAGTGCTGCTTTAACGTGCTCGTGCACGCTTTCCCTCATAGACATTAATGTGTAGAGAGTGTTAGAAAAAAACCTAACACCTGCGATCACGGAATGAAAATCTCTGTAACGCAACTCATTGATGTAAAAAAATTATGTTTAAACCTAACACCCTAACATAAACCCCACGTCTAAACACCCCTAATCTGCTGCCCCCGACATGGCCGCCACTGAAATAAAGTTATTAACCCCTAATCTACCGCTCCCGATATCGCCCACACTATAATAAAGATATTAACCCTTATTCCGCCGCTCCCCGACATTGCCGCCACTAAAGTTATTATTATTATTAACATTACTATTATACTAAAATTAAATAACTACAAATTAAATATATAAAATTACACATTAAAAAAACTAACCCTACTAAATAAAATTAAATCTACAATTACAAAAAATAAAAAAATACTGAATTTCAAAAAATAAAAAACACTAAATTACGAAAAATAACAAATGAAATTATCCAAAAAAAAACCAATTGCACCCAATCTAATAGCCCTATAAAAATACCCCCCCCCCCCAAAAAAAACCTAGCCTACAATAAACTACCAATAGCCCTAAAATGGCCTTTTGTAGGGCATTGCCCTAAAGTAATCAGCTCTTTTCCCTGTAAAAAATACAAAGACCCCCAATAGTAAAACCCACCACCCATCCAACTCCCCAAAATAAAAAAACCTCACTCTAAATAAAACCTAAGCTACCCATTGCCCTCAAAAGGGCATTTGTATGGGCATTGCCCTAAAAAGGGCATTCAGCTCTTTTCCATTGCCCTTAAAAGGTCATTTAGCTCTTTTAAGAAAGCCCAAAACCCAAATCTAAAAAAAACCCACCCAAAAACAGTTTAAAAAAACTTAACACTAACTCCCGATGGAAATTCAAATCAGCCAATAGAATGAGAGCTACTAAAATCCTATTGGCAGTTCAAATCAGCCAATAGGATGAGAGCTACTGAAATCCTATTGGCTGTTCAAATCAGTCAATAGGATGAGAGCTACTGAAATTCTATTGGGTGATATTTTCAGGATGGAGCCGCTCCGCGCCGCCGGGATGAAGATAGAAGATGCCGTCTGGATGAAGATAGAAGACTCCGCATCGATGGATTTAGACCTCGCTGCCTGGATGAAGACTTCTCACCACCTAGATGTCCGGACTTCAAAAACTGTAAGTGGATCATCGAGGGTTAGTGTTAGTTTTTTTTAAACTTTTTTGGGTGTTTGTTTTTTTTTAGATTAGGGTTTTGGGCTTTCTTAAAAGAGCTACATGCCCTTTTAAGGGCAATGAAAAAGAGCTGAATGCCCTTTTAAAGGCAATATCCATACAAATGCCCTTTTCAGGGCAATGGATAGCTTAGGGTTTTTTTGGAGTTAGATTTTTTATTTTGGGGGGTTGGTTGGGTGGTGGGTTTTACTGTTGGGAGGGTCTTTGTATTTTTTACAGGGAAAAGGGCTGATTTCTTTAGGGCAATGCCCTACAAAAGGCCCTTTTAAGGGCTATTGGTATTTTATTGTAGGCTAGGGTTTTTTTTATTTTGGGAGGGGCTTTTTATTTTTATAGGGCTATAAGATTAGGTGTAATTGTTTTTATTTTGGATAATTTCGTAATTTAGTGTTTGTTATATTTTGTACTTTATTATTTTTTTATTTTTTGTACTTTAGTATTTTTTATTTTTTGTAATTGTAGATTTAATTTTATTAAGTAGGGTTAGGTTTTTTTAATGTGTAATTTAATTTATTTAATTTGTAGTTATTTTAATTTTAGTATGATAGTAATGTTAGTTTAATTTATAGTTTAAATTTAGGGTTTTTTAATTTCCCAGGTAAGTGTTTTTTTTTTTTTTTTTAAGATAGGGATATTGTAATTTTAATTTAAAGTTAGGGGGTTGGCGGTTTAGGGGTTAATAGGTTTATTTAGTGGTAGTGATGTGGGAGGCCAGAGGTTTAGGGGTTAATAACTTTATTTAGTGGGGGCGATGTCGGGGAGCGGCGGAATAGGGGTTAATATCTTTATTATAATGTGAGCGATGTTGAGGTGCTGGGAAATAGGTGTTAATAACTTTAGTATAGTGGCGACGATGTCGGGGAGAGCCGGGAATAGTGGTTAATAAATTTTATTAGTGGTAGCGATGTCGGGAGCGGCAGATTATTGGTTAATAACATTAAAATAATGTTTGCAATGCGGGAGGGCCTCGGTTTAAGGAGTAATAGGTAGTTTATTGGTGTTAGTGTACTTTGTAACAGATTAGTTATGAATGTTGTGCAACAGATTTGTTGCGTAAAACTCATAACTACTGGTCTCAGATTGCGAAACGGATCGTGTCAGTATAGGCTGTAACGCAAGCTTTTTAGCCTCACAGAAAAACTTGTAATGGCAGCACTATGGAAATCCCATGCAAAAACGTAATTTTTTCAAGTGCCGGACTGAAGTTGCGTTACAGGCTAAAAGGCTTGCGTTACAGTTATACCGAGAAGACTCATAATGGCTGCGTTGCTGTTTTAGCGCTGAAATGAAATTTTATCAGCGTTAAAACACAAACGCAAAACTCGTAATCTAGGTGATAGACAATTATATAAAAGTAACTGCTCTGACGCGTATTTATAAAACAAACCTCTCAGGTAAAGTAAAACTAATTTTCCCATACTTTGCAAGATATGGTATCTGGAAAACTCAATTTAAAAGACGTGCTAGAAATTACTGAGAAACTTATAGTTAAAAAATTGTAAGATGTTAGTTTAAAAGTAAACACATCTGGCATATAGAAATATGTTGGCTGTTTTATACTTAACTTGATTTTAAATGTTTTTCTTATATATCAACTTTCTACATCAAAAATAAAAAAAAATGCACCTTTCCATACTGGGTTAATTTGAACCTTGATTGGATACTAGTTGAATTTTTAAAAATTATTTTTAATTCAGATTTTTGCCCTGATAATGACCTTGATTTGTCAATTCTTTTAGAGGTATTTTTGTGCAAAGCCTGCAACCCAATTCATATGAGAAAATAAAAATCACTATTGCTTTCCAAGAAACGGATATGGTGCTATTAATTCGTATATGATTGGACTCCCTAGCTCAAGGCAAGTGGAAAAACATATCAAATAAATGACAGGTGTCCTTTAATGATGGTTGAATTACTGGGGCAAAATCCTTTTGCTCAGAAAGTAATTTAATCCGTGGTCCATAGAGTTTTCTGACAGCAGAGTTTCTGTACCAGAGCTAAACATTACTGTGCACACATCTTCCAAGGTTTTTGTGTCATTTCTTAGAGGAGTAAATAGAAAAAGCAAGAAAAAAAATAAATAAAATCGGGAAGTTATGACTGCTATTGTAAAAATAAACCATTGTAATTTGTTTGCTTATTTTTATTGCAAATCACTTGATTTTCTTTTACATTTTATATGAACTATAACCATTCAGATGTTGTATGCTTACATAGTATAATATGTATGGTTAGAAAGTGATGCTTTACAACAAAAAAAGAGTACATTTGTGGAATATTATCTTATCATAGGTGCAACTGAATAATTTAAATGCAAGGTACAAATATACACTATATGGTCAAAACTATGTGGACACCTGACCATCAGACCTATAAAAGCTTGTTGGACATCCCACTTCAAAATCATAGGCATTATAAGGTAACAGCTATGATGTTCGGTGAAGGCTTTCCATAAGATTTTAGAGAGTGAGAATTTGTGTCCATTCAGCCAAAAGAACATTTGTGAGGTCAGGCACTAATGTTGGACTGGCTTGCAATTTTATAGGTGATGTTATTGCTTTTATTAGTAATGGCTAAGTGGCGGATTGTAGGCCTTATGCGACTTGCAATACTAGTTTTTTCAGCCAATGCAAATTAACAGCACTTACTAGCTGCTTAGATACTGTTGTCATATCAAACATGTGACTCCAGGCCAGTGTTTCTGCAGCCAGTGGTGTTTTTAGACACCACCTAAATGGAGAGAATATACTTACCTCTCTACAGCTCCCAGTCACCCACCAGAGGGTCACCATTGTTTTGTTTAGTTTTTTAATCTTTATTGATTGATTAAAAAACAACAGTTACAGTTGATGGAAAAACAGCTCCAACAATAATATGAGGAGAGGAAAGAAAAACACTGAGTCCCAGAGTGTATCCTTTAGTTTATTGGATACAGGACTTCAAGTACAACAAGGTGAGCCCCTTAACTGACGCGTTTCACGCATGCGTAAATTCGCTTCATCAGAGATCACCATTGCTTTTTTGGGACCATGACAGGGGAGGTAGCAGGTGTGTTATTGATAAGGCTGGAGTGTGCTATGGGCAGGGCCAGGGTACATAGTGGTTGGGGCCAGGTGGAGTCAGGGCATTTCCAAGGTATGGGAAAACTGTACTAGAAAGGATGAATACAGTTTGTGGGGCATGGAGAGCTGCTGTTATACTGGGTGGGCTAGTTCCTCCCCTTTGGTAATGCCATTGACTGCAGCTGCTATATTTCCTCCAGCCTCCCTCATTTTCCTGTCCTGAAGTGTAGTGGAACGTTTGGATCTTAGTGTGGCCTCTGTTAAAAAGATAAACATTCACTTGCTTTTTAAATGCTTGAACATAAACTGAATATGTGTTGCTCACAGTCAGGATTGTGCTATAATGTATATGGGACAGACATAAGAGATGCAAGACAAGTATCTGAGGTCTGATTGCTGAGTTACTTTTTGAAAGGACAGTCTATATAGCAATTGTTTAAATATAAATAATCCTTTGATTACCCATTCCCTAGTTTTGCATAACCAACAATGTTATATTAATATAATGTGACCTCTATGATTACCTGTTTCTAAGCAGATTTTTCTCAGTGCTTTTTTTTTTTTTTTTACTTTTGTACAATCTTGCACATTATCCAATTAGTGTGGATTCTTGTGAAACAACTATTCTCCAAGGGATTGAGCACAGTGTTATCTACAGTATACGGCACACATGAACTAGCACTGTTTAGCTGTAGTGCAAGATTGTTTTTAAAAAAAAAAAAAAACACTTAAATAAGGGATGGCCTTTAGGGGCTGTGAAGGGGCATTCTTAGAGGTTATAAAGCTGGGGAATGGGTAGTAAATAAATTATCCATCTTTTTAAATATTTTAAAAAAAAAATAGTAAACAGGGCCTTTGCTTATAGGGTCACTCAGGTCAAAATTAAACTTTCATGATTCAGATAGAGCATGCAATTTTAAAAAACTTTCCAATTTACTTCCATTAACACAATGGGCACAGTCTTTTTATATTTACACTTTTTGAGTCACCGGCTCCTACAGGCATGTGCAAGAATTCATGGAATATATGTATATGCATTTGTGATTGGCTGATGGCTGTCACATGATACAGGAGCAGTGGAAATTTTAAATTTGTTAGAAAAAAAATCGACTACTCATTTGAAGTTCAGACTAAGTGCTATTACATTGTCTTTTTAGCATGCATTTGTTGATTATGCAAATGTACTGTATTTACTGGTCCTTTAAGTCAGTTACATGGAGAGGTCCAAATTAGTAATATATAGTAATAACAGGATGCCTTGATAAAAGTATTTTTATTACCTAATCAGTAATATTATTTGGAAACACCTGGGCATCCCTATGGGAAAGCTTATGGAAAAACTAAGTACCATAATAGTTTTAAAATTACATGCTCTAATTCATTAGAGAGTGTAATTATATGACTATTGACCCTACACTACCGTGTGTTTAACCCCCGCAAATGGGTTAAACACATTAAAAGTGCCACTCAGGGCCCGCAGAGCACTGCAAGTTTCATTTGGAACCAGCCACTGATCCTTTCAGCAATGCTAGTCACACAAATCAGACATACAACAAATTAGAACATATAATTTTTCCTATTATGGCCCTTTAAGGGTTTAGTTTCACTTAGATTTTTGCTTTGAGGGAAAGAAAAATATTTTCATAGAGAACATAGGCTTTAGTGTACAGGTTAAATTATTAAAAAATAAGTACTTGGATACCTTCTATGGGTAATTTTAAATGTGTTAAACTAAATTGCCCTTCATGTGAACATCTTATGTTACATTATTTTACATCCTGTGTTACTTGCAAAACTTTTTCTATCAAACATTACATGAAATGTCACACTTCCTTTGTTGTGTATTTAATGACACACACATTCGGCACTCTTCTTGTGAATCAATAACCAAACATGACAAAGTTTTGGGTACAAAAGGCCGCAGCCCGCATTTATTAAACAAACAAGTGTTTACAAATAACACAACCACCTAACCAATGTGGTTACAAAAAACTCTGGGGTGCTGTCCATCATCCACCACACGTGCCTTCCACTGGCTGTTGCCAGGCACGCCCCCTTTTCTTAAACTCTCCCCATCGTCCGATGAGGTACCATTACCACATAAAACTCGCCTGATAAGGCCCTTAGCTGCGACTTCCAAATTCTTAAAACAGGGAGGGAGGGAGGGAGCTTTTCCCGCTTCACAAGGGAACTAATGCTGGCTTCCGCCTCACAACCCTCAATATTTATACTCGCTCCTGCTCCTCAAAATTCTGCCTAGCAACCCACTGCTATTGGCCTGTAGTGTGGTCACATGCCCCTGCTCTCAATTCATTCCTTCCGGGGCTTCTTTGACACACACATTCGGCACTCTTCTTGTGAATCAATAACCAAACATGACAAAGTTTTGGGTACAAAAGGCCGCAGCCCGCATTTATTAAACAAACAAGTGTTTACAAATAACACAACCACCTAACCAATGTGGTTACAAAAAACTCTGGGGTGCTGTCCATCATCCACCACACGTGCCTTCCACTGGCTGTTGCCAGGCACGCCCCCTTTTCTTAAACTCTCCCCATAGTCCGATGAGGTACCATTACCACATAAAACTCGCCTGATAAGGCCAGCACCCGCCACAGACCGACCTACCGTCGGACACCGCCCAACTGGGCTAAGGCCTTCTGTACCCCTTCTTTTAGGTTAAAATTAAATAAGTGCAACCCCACTTCATTGAGATGCACCCCATCCTTAATAAAAAAGCATCTGCCTGATTCCCCTTCGAATTCAACATGGCGAATGCCAAAACCCCCCAACTGAGCGACAAAACCTGATAGAGTCCTGTTAACCTTTCTTCTGGATAAATCCAGCCTCCTGACATCCCAAGCTGAGCGCCATTCCAACCTTGTCTCAATTTCTGACCACACAATTAACACCTTCGGGAACAAAACCTTCAACCTACGCATGCCACCCTTCAACTGGTCAATCAAATCTTTTTGAGCCATAAACCCTAAGTCATTTCCTCCAGCGTGTAACACCAAAATGTCAGGAGGCTTGTACAGCCTGGCAAACTTACTCACTGTACTCACTACCCCTTCCCATTTGAGACCTCTTACCCCAAACCACTTTACCCCAACCTGTTCCCGAGGAAGACCCAACTGGATTCCCTCTTCCTTTGTTGCTGCAGCTTTTCTCGCCCAGTAAATGAAAGAATGTCCAACTATCCAACACTGAACCGGACCTGTAAAGAAAAACAAAACTATACTATCATGTTAGGACGAACATAACGTTTAAAACACCCCGACTTCCACCTTCCCACCTTTTTCACAACTTCCTCACTCAAACCCAATTCATGCGCCTCAGTTGCCGCGCCTATTCTAAACGAATGGCATCCAAAGTCTTTAGGGTCCACCCAAGCCACGGACAAAGCCCTTTTAAGTACCGCCCCAAACTGATATTTTGACAATGCTCCTCCATCCTCGTGCCTCAAAAGAGGGCCCTCACCACTAGGCCTGATCCTAAGATAATCCACCAGTGAACCTACCGGGCAACAAACACCCCCGATAGCAAATAACTTGATTAAGCGGCCCATACCCTCCTGATCTGTCTTAGATTTTCTAAGCCAAATGGACACTTCCTCCCTTGATATCACCACATCTTCAAACCCGATACCGCCATTGTCCTTTCTATTAGCCCCAACCAATTCCAACACTCTAAAAGCTCCGAAAAAGGCTAAAACAAAAGCCACCCGGAACAAATAATACTCAAACTTAGAATTGCACACCTCCTCCAAAGCCCCAACTACCTTTAATAGTAAACCAAATACAATTGGACGTCTTTTGTCCCCCCTAGCTCCACCTCTACAAACACCTCTCACCGCCAATTTTACCCAAAACTCCTTTGTTAAATCAACCCATCCCATCAGCTTAAACAGAAAGGCTAACGCCGCCACCTGACGATTCACCATGGATTTTGACATCTTCGCCTCTTTCCATTCCTGCACCCAATCAACCAAGTACCACACCCAATCCTCTTTTGACAGCCTGATCCCGTCCCTGTGCAGTCTACAAAACCACCGTTTCCATACTGGCACGTAAGCTCTTAACGTACTCTGGGCTAAAGCCCCTCTCGCCAATTTCAATCCTTTAAGAAGTCCATCTGCCACAAAGCCCTTGGGCATTCTTCCCCATCCAACTTCGCCTCCGGGGCTGCTTCCCGAAACTTCTTCCACTGCAACCGGGAAAGAGAGTCAGCAATCACATTTTGCTTCCCGGGTACATGCACCGCCCGAAAAAACACATTCCCCCTCAAGCATTCCAGGACAAACACTCGGAGAAGCCGAATCACCGGCCTCGACTTCGCTGTCAACTTATTAATCGCAAATACCACTCCCAGATTGTCAGAGTGGAAAGTCACCTTCCTATCCCTCAGCTCACCATTCCAAACCATAACAGCCACCACCAACGGAAACAATTCTAGAAACACCAAGTTCTTGGTTAAACCTTGTTCCTTCCATTCCTCAGGCCATGTATCCACGCACCATCTGCCATCAAAATATGCCCCAAAGCCATGTGCTCCTGAAGCATCTGTGTATAGGTGCAACATCTCATCCGATACCGGCCCCTCCTGAATGAGCGACCGCCCATTGAACTCTTCCAGAAAAATCAACCACACTCTTAGATCCTCCTTCAACTCCTTTGAAAGCCGGATCTTGTGGTGTGGTTCCTTCACCCCAACCGTAGCCAATGCCAGGCGCCTTCCAAAAACCCTTCCAACTGGGATCACACGACAAGCAAAATTAAGCTTGCCCAGTAGCGAT
This sequence comes from Bombina bombina, assembly GCF_027579735.1. Classification (NCBI taxonomy): domain Eukaryota; kingdom Metazoa; phylum Chordata; class Amphibia; order Anura; family Bombinatoridae; genus Bombina; species Bombina bombina. The sequence goes on from NC_069504.1 coordinate 825,156,821, forward strand.
TGCACTTCTCGCAACGACACTTTCCCCTTCCCAAGCATCCCAGTTATGACCTTTCTCAGATCTACCACCTTTTCCCAAGGTAACGAGCACTCCATCAATACTGAGTCAATCTGGATCCCCAGAAAACTCAACTAAGTCACCGGCCCTTCCGTCTTTCCTGGTGCAATCGGAATCCCGAATTGCTCAGCCACTTCAACAAATGTTTTCAACAACATTTCACAAACTCCAGAACCAGCTTCCCCCACGAACAGGTAATCATCCAAATAATGGACCATCGATGACCTGCCCACCTTTTTCTTCACCACCCATTCCACAAATGTACTAAATTTTTCGAAATACGCACAGGATATGGAGCATCCCATGGGTAAACACAGATCAATGAAAAATTCCCCTTGAAATTGGCAACCCAATAAATGATGACACACCGGATGGACTGGTAAAAGCCGAAAGGCTGCCTCCACATCCACCTTTGCCAACAATGCTCCAATCCCCGCTCTCCTGACCACACTCACCGCCTTATCAAATGAAGCGTAACGTACTGCCGTCAAAGACGGGTCAATCCCATAGTTAACTGACGCGCCCTTAGGATGAGACAGGTGGTGAATCATTCTAAATTGTCCCTCCGTCTTCTTTGGGACCACCCCAAGTGGGGACACCCTCAAATTCAGGAATGGAGGGTCCTTGAAGGGGCCCGCCATTCTCCCCAGTGCCACCTCCTTTTCCAACTTAACTTGAACCACCTCTGGGAATTGCTCAGCCGATTTTAAATTCCCAGGAACACCTGAACCCTTTGAACCCTCGAACGGAATACGAAATCCAGAACTGAAGCCCGTCAGTAACAGCTCCGCATCCCCCGCTCTACCTTTTGTCTTACCGTATTGGCTTAGCCACGGGGCCATCTCTCTTACCCTCACCGGGGTCCGAGCCCGTAGCAGCACCCTCACCTCCTTTTCCATTCCCTTTTCCTTTTCGGAAACATTTTGCCCCAGAGTGCGCACCTCCGCATCCTGAGCACTCGTGCTTGTATTTGCACGCCCCTCCGAACCTACACACCCCTTCATTAAACTGGAAGCAGAGGCCTTTTTTAATTGCCACCGATGTGGCCCCCACGGTCGTTCCACTAGCCCCCGTTCCTCCACTCCGAAAGGACTGCCCCCTCAAAGGAGTAATTAACTCCAACCACACCCCCATCTCTCTGTCGTCCCACCGCATCTCTGGTCGTACCGCCAGCCTCTGGCGGAACTGTTCATCGTACCGCCACCAGGCAAGACCCCCATATGTCCTCTGAGCCCCTGATATTTCATCAAAATAGCAAAACATAGTCGAGCTCTGCTCGGGGAATTTCTCCCCGATCACGCTGGCTAATATGCAAAAAGCCCTCGTCCAGTTTGAAAAAGTTTTAGGTAATTTCCTCCACTTTTTCTTTCTCTCCTCCTCTTCCTTTTTGCCCTGTTCCCCTTTTGGATCTTCCTTTATCTCAATAAAGTGGTCCAACGGCAACAATGAAAAGATCTCTACAAACTCTCGTTTCCATATCTTTTCTTTAACCTCTTTACTCAGATGGATCCCAAGTGGTCCAACCGAGCACAAGCAAGGCCTACGCAAGGCTTGATCCGCCACAATTAACACTTCACCGCTTGTAACCGGCACCGACCCTCCTTTATCTACCCCACTCCCCGAAGGGGTTCCAACCACCGGTACACTAACCTCCTTCACTGCCGGTACCCATGCTCCCGCTACTGTTCCTACATCACCCCCAACTTTCCTTTTGTCTTCTAATTGAGCCACCAGCTCCTTCAGACCTTTCATCACCGTCTCATACGCTCCCCCTGACTCTTCTTTTCCTTTCCCCCCCCTGCAGGGAACCCGCCGTCTCACCTGGCGGCCTTGACACAGGCTCCTGCACCACTATTGTATCCTCTCTTCTCCTTTCCGACCTGTCACCTGCAGATCTTCTCCCCCTATCATCAATGTTATAAGACATAGAGATTTCCCTCCTACATGTATGTTCTCGATCTCTATCCCGCCTGCCCCATGTGGGGGACGTATGCCTTTCCCGCTCCCTGTAGTCTATCCTTGGCGTCCGAGATCTCTCCCTCCGCCGTGCCCCTCTGCTCCTGCTCCTGTCCCTTCTGCTCTGTCCACCTGAACCTCCACCTGATCTCTGTGGAGAATGATTAACATGATGTCTCTGCCTCCTAGTGTTTTCCTTCTCTCTTCCCCTGCCCCTCTCTCGTTCTTCCCTCATTCCCCCAATTTGTCCTTCACTCTGAGTTACGTGTCCCCCCCCAGGCACCAGAGAATTGAGCAGCTGCATTAAAGTAGCCATCTCTCCTACCTGTGCCGAACTCTCCGGTTCCGTCTGCTGTCCCAATTGCAATTCTTCACCAGCGAAGTCACTGTAAGATTCATTCATCCACAGGACGTCCTCCTCCAGCTCCTGTAATGAAGACTGCACTGCAGGCAACCCCGGCCTTTCCACCGGGACGCAGTCCGACTCCTCCGGTTCTGAAACACAATCGTTAACTTCCAAATTATTCCTTTTCTCAGTCCTTTTACCCCCACTCCTGTTCTCCCTGCCCCTCTCTGTCTCTGTACCCCTATTCTCCCCATCCCCCCTACCCCCTGTAACCCTATCCCTTTCCCTTATATCCTGTACCAAAACCTCAACGGCCTCTCCAATCCCACTTGATATCCCCCCTGCACTATGCCTGCCATCCCTATTCGCCTCAGCTCCCCTTTCTCCACCTACCTCTTTTCCCTTTTTTCCTCTCCCCTTAGCTTGCCCCTTCCCAATACCTCCTCTTCCCCTGCCCAAACAACATCCACTATTCTCCCTCATGTTCCCTCCAATTCCTCCGCTGCCACTCGCAGCACCTACAGTTTCCTTATCCCTCCTCTCACTGCTCCCTAAGTTTACACCTGTTCCTCCAACGCCCCTACCGCTTCTCTCATTCCCACTCATCCCCTCCCCCTTTCTCCTTCTATCCACACTAGCTCCCTCAAAGCCCGAGCCATCCCCTCCCTTCTCAGCCCCCTGTTTACTTATACCACTCCTGGCGACTGCCACCTCACCCTCCCTGCTCCCCGCACAAACCTCATGTGACACCATTACTCCCCCCTCCCCGCTGCCTACGCTCGTCCCCAGCAACCTAGGCCTCAGTGTTCCCCTCCTACTCCCTGCTGACACTGGAGATGTGCGCAGCTCCTCCATAGCCCTTCTCTTGCCTCCCGACTTTCCGCTAACTTCACCTCTGGCCGTATCAGGCCTCCCTTGACCCAAAGCTCCCCTCCTGTCATCCGGACTAAGCCGCACCGGCGGCTTCGTCCGCCTCACCGGCCGACCGCACCGCTCCTGACCTGATGTTCCTGCTGGCTCGACTGTCGACGACCTTGCACCGGAACCGCTGTCCTCTGAAAAGAGCCTCTGCTGGAGCCAGGTAACACCCCTTTCCGCTACCAAGGTCTTTACCTGTTCCAGCAAAAGGCTCACGCTCTCCATTCTGCCTGTCAGCTTTTCCCGCTTCACAAGGGAACTGATGCTGGCTTCCGCCTCACAACCCTCAATATTTATACTCGCTCCTGCTCCTCAAAATTCTGCCTAGCAACCCACTGCTATTGGCCTGTAGTGTGGTCACATGCCCCTGCTCTCAATTCATTCCTTCCGGGGCTTCTTTTACCTCTACTAAATTTTGTCTGCAGTATGTGGGAAAGACCTCTAGGGAGGTGAGGTACAGGATCATATAATATATTACTAATATTACCTTTGTTCTGACCTCTCTAGACCCTTTATTGGCAAACAACCAGTCTTTAAAAACATTTGTTTGGCAATCTATTGAAAACATTGTATTCCCATATGGGGAGCTGATAATAATATGTCCCTTCTGACACAGCATGAGACTTACTAGATTTTTACATTAAAAACCAAACATCCACTTACAGAAATAACCGCCATATTCTCACCGCAGCTGGATAACCTTATGAGGTCTTACCTTGAGCTCTGCGGGGCGATCCAGTCTGCACAGAAACCTCCCGCATTGCCAGCTGTCGCCATTGTATCTACTGGGGAGACTCCCCAACCTCTGTGTGCCTCATGCTATTGCCCTCCTGGGGAGACTGCGGGACCGGAGTGCGACCAGATTATCCCAGACCAGGACATGGCTCCGTCCTGCCTCTGCAACACACCCGCTCAGCTGGATGACAGCATTGGTGACAAGCCGCTTTACATATCGGGAGACTGGCCGCTTATCCTGAAGACGGAGCCTAAGGACTCTGCACACACAGTCTCTTGCTTCCCCTGGCACTATGTTCGGACCGCGAGTAGCTCCGGCACGAAGACTGTTGTCTCCTGCCCCACAAGTTTTCAGCTATCAGCTATGCCAGTGACCTGATCTTTGAAGGAGATGTGAGCATTTTATTTTGTTGACAGACTGTACACCTATTGTACGGAACTGTATCTATGCTGGCCTCGGACAGTCTCCCTACTTTGTCCTGCTTGTTTGTTGAGGGACCATGGTCTCTTTGTATTTTCGACTAGTTGCGGAACTGTTGGTTGTTGTTTTATGCCTAAGTTCTGTTTTGTCCTTTGTAACTGCCATAACTCTATCACGGGAGTTGGTTGATCTGCATACTGAAATCTGTCTGTTATGAGGCCGGTTGCTTTCCGGTCTAACTCAGCACCCCGCAATGTTAAATGGAACTTGACGCTTTGTGCTGAGTGCTGTTTCTCTAACTACACAATTATACCCGGCTGTGTTACTGCTTATTTATAACTATCTTCCCCTGTTTAATTGATAGTCATATCCCCCAATGTGTTAAAGTCTTTTATTGCTGCAAGCTAAGATGGGACATCCTGACAAAGTGGCGGGAGGGTGGCCAATGCATTGTATATAAACCCCTTTAACTTGTTAAACACCAGCTTTCATGTAAACTATGGTTATCATGCTTAAGTGCCCAGCGTTGTCAGACCTATCGCCCTGACCTAATACATATGAAATTATCTATGCCAACTAAAATACTGCTAATTTATGAGAGATCAAACCTATAGCCACTTGAATTATAATATGTACGACACCTGCCATGTTCATAGCACGCAAGGTAATCCTTACTTAATTAAAGACAAATACGGCTGTGGCCTCTACACTCAGCTGGCAGGATGGAATCATGGGGCGTATGTGTGTCTGACTCTATGTTTTATTGACCGCACTCCCAATTTGCCTGCCCTTTATGACACTTCATAATATTGCCAGTCAATCCTAAGCTTTATAACTTCAACGAGCACTATAGGATACAGCAAACACAGTAGCATTGCTGTTTGGATACAGTATGGTAGGCAGGGTATTGTTTTGTAATGCACTCTAATTTAGTTTAGTTCAGTTGAGTTTTTTTTTTAGTTTTTTTTAGTTTGATTTTACCTTAGGTTGTTGGGGCAACTTAGATATACGCTATGTCACACAAATATAGGTAGCTATGCATGGGTTGATTAACAATTGCTTAGTGCAATCGCTACAGGATTCTCACCACTGAATACAACATGACGCCTATATAGCCTGTTCTACCCTCACTAAGACTCGTCATTCCTGTGCATAACTGGATACACAGAGCAGTGCTACAATCAATTTAGATACCTTGTAATAGCCCCATTTCGTTTAGTCTAGTTTAATGTTAACCACCCTGTTATTTAGGTAGTATAGTCAGTAAGAATACTTTAGGTCTTGAATTAAAAATAAAAACCCCAACGGTGTAGATACCTAGGAGACAAAGCAGGATCTCAATGAAGACTGAAATTTTGCATGATTGTCATATAGATATAGTTGCATTGAGCTTCTAAATAATCTAACCTGTATCCTGAATATTGTATTAATTTTCTTTTATACCCTGCGTGGTATGATACCATGTTATGTACGGGTCTACATTGTTGGATATAAATAAAATTTAAAAAAAAAAAAAACCAAACATCCAGATGGCTTTAATTTGGAAAAGAGTTATTAATTTAACAATGATTAGTAATTATGTCTAAAGAGAATGCATATATGCTTTATTTGTGTTAGGTAAATCAAGGGCTACTTGACTGAATTTATTATTGTGTATATATTCTATATCAGTGTGTAACTTTCTTTGCATTAACCTCTTTTTCTATTGCCATGTAAGATTTTACTATACTGTATTTTGAATAAAGGTTAAAGGGACACTCAATTCAAAATAAACTTTAATGATTCAGATAGAACATGTAGTTTTAAGACACTTTCCAAATTACTTCCATTGTCAAATTTTGCACAGTCTTTTTATATTCACACTTTCTGGGGAACAAGATCCTACTGAGAATGTGCACAAGCTCACAGGGTATACATATACTAGTCTGTGATTGGCTGATGTCTGTCACATGATACAAGGGGCCAGAAAATGGGAGAAAAAATACATTGTCAGAATGTTATTGCCTTGTGTTTTTATTATGCACTTGTTAATTATGTAATTATACTGCATTGAGTGGTACTTTAAATCATGATTTCAAGCTTAACAAATCATCCGTTTTTTGCTTTATGTGAACTTTGATGTAACATTGAAACATAGAACTTGACGGTAGATAAGAACTAAAAAGTCCCATCAAGTCTACCCATATTACATACCACCTCAGATGGAAGTTTATTCCATGAATCCACCACCCTTTCTGTAAAAAATACTTCATCAAATTTCTCTGGAATCTGCTACCCTCTAACTTTAGATTGTGACCCCTTGTTTTAGCATTTATTTTTTTGTGGAAAATTCTTTCAGCTTCTACTTTATTAAGTCCCTTCATATATTTGAACGTCTCTATCATGTCACCTCTTCCCCTTCTATCCTCTAAACTAAACATATTTAGATCATAGAGTCTTTCTTTGTACGTTTTATTTTTTAAACCATGCACCATTTTAGTAGCCCTATTTTGGACGGCTTCTAGTTTATTTATGTATGTCTGATGATATGGGCCTCTAGTTATCAAGCCGTCGACTTTCTTGCATTCGACGGCACCAGTACGCTCGCCTAAGATCTCCTAACATTGCTGCCGCGGACCTGAATATGTTCTCCAAAATTATCAAGAAAGCTGTCAAAAAGCCGGGCACCAAGTACGGAGCGATGAGTAGCGGACTGTTGTTAACTAACAGTCATCGATCTCGCTGCTCTTCGGCTTATTCACAGCTTTCTTGGTACCCTGTCACTAAGCATCCACACTATACTATACTGTTTTACCCCCTATAACGCCGCTCCCGGACCCCGCTGCACCTAAATAAAGTTATTAACCCCTAAACCACTGCTCCTGGAGCCCACCGCCACCTACATTATATATATTAACCCCTAAACCGCCGCTCCCGGACCCCGCCGCAACTAAATAAAATGTTTAACCCCTAAACCGCTGCTCACGGACCCCGCCGTCACCTACATTATATTTATTAACCCCTAATCTGACCCCCCCTACACCGCTGCTACTATATTAAATTTATTAACCCCTAAGCCTAAATCTAACCCTAACCCTAACCCCCCCTAACTTAAATATAATTTAAATTAATCTAAATAAATATTCCTATCATTAAATAAATGATTCCTATTTAAAAATAAATACTTACATATAAAATAAACCCTAAGATAGCTACAATATAACTAATAGTTACATTGCAGCTATTTTAGGATTTATTTTTATTTTACAGGCAAGTTTGTATTTAGTTTAAATAGGTAGAATAGTTATTAAATAGTTATTAACTATTTAATAACTTCCTAGCTAAAATAAATACAAATATACCTGTAAAATAAAACTTAACCTAAGTTACAATTACACCTAACACTACACTATCATTAAATTAATTACCTAAACTAAATACAATGAAATAAAATTAAATAAAATGATCTAAAGTACAACCCCCCCCTAAATTACAGAAAATAATAAAATAATTACAAGAATTTTAAACTAATTACACCTAATCTAATCCCCCTAATATAATATAAAAGCCCCCCAAAATAATAAAAATCCCTACCCTACACTAAATTACAAATAGCCCTTAAAAGGGCCTTTTGCGGTGCATTTCCCCAAAGTAATCAGCGCTTTTAACTGTAAAAAAAATATAATACCCCACCAACATTACAATCCACCATCCACACACCCAACCCTACTGTAAAACCCACCCAATCCCCCCTTAATAAAACCTAACACTAACCCCCTGAAGATCACCCTACCTTAAGACGTCTTAACCCAACTGGGCAGAAGTTGTCCTCCAGACGGCCAGAAGTCTTCATCCTATCCGGGCAGAAGACGACCTCCAGATGGGCAGAAGTCTTCATCCAGGCGGCATCTTCTATCTTCATCCATCCGGAGCGTAGCGGGTCCATCTTCAAGACATCCGACGTGGAGCATCCTTCCAGGCCGACGACTACCCGACGAATGAATATTCCTTTAAATGAAATCATTCAAGATGGCGTCCCTTGAATTCCGATTGGCTGATAGAATTCTATCAGCCAATCGGAATTAAGGTAGGAAAAATCCTATTGGCTGATGCAATCAGCCAATAGGATTGAGCTTGCATTCTATTGGCTGTTCCAATCAGCCAATAGAATGCAATATCAATCCTATTGGTTGATTGCATCAGCCAATAGGATTTTTCCTACCTTAATTCCGCAAGCCCCCACAACAAAATATACTAAATTAAACTATTAACCCCTAAACCTCTGGCCTCCCACATCACTACATAAATATATTAAGCCCTAAAATTAACCTTTACTCTAACGTAACCCTAACCCTAACACCCCCTAACTTAAATATAATTAAAATAAATCTAAATATTACCTAAATAATTCCTATTTAAAACTAAATTCAAACTTACCTGTAAAAACAACCTAAGCTAGCTACAAAATAACTAATAGTTACATTGTAGCTATCTTAGGTTTTATTTTTATTTCACAGGTAAGTTTGTATTTATTTTAACTAGGTAGATTAGTTAGTAAATAGTTATTAACTATTTACTAGCTACCTAATTCAAATAAATACAAAGTTACCTGTAAAATAAAACCTAACCTGCCTCACACTAACACCTAACATTACAATAAAATAAATTAAATTATTAAAATACAATTATCTAAATTACAAATAAAATAAACACTAAATTACACGAAATAAAAATGATTTACTCCTAACCTAATAGCCCTAGGAAAAAAAAAAAAATGCTCTCCCAAAATAAAAATAAACCCTAGCCTACACTAAACTGACAATGGCCCTTAAAAGGCCTGATTAGAATAGCCAATAGAATGCAAGCTCAATCCTATTGGCTGATTGGATCAGCCAATAGGATTAAAGCTCAATCCTATTGGCTGATTGGATCAGCAATAGGATTTTTTCCCCTTTAATTCCTATTGGCTGATAGAATTCTTAAAGGGAAACTTCATTTTCCAGCGACGATCGGAAGAAGAGGATGCTCCGCGCCGGATTTCTTGAAGATGGACCTGCTCCGCGCCGGACGGATGAAGATAGAAGATGCCATTTGGATGAAGACTTCTGTCACTTGGATGAAGACTTCTGCCCGCTTGGATGAAGACTTCTGCTGGCTTGGATGAGGACTTCTGCCGCCTGGATGAGGATGGATGTCCGGTCTTCGAAAACTGTAAGTAGATCGTTGGGGGTTAGTGTTAGGTTTTTTTAAGGGTTCATTGGGTGGGTTTTATTTTTAGCTTAGGGTCTGGGCAATGTAAAAGAGCTTAATGCCCTTTTAAGGGCAATGTCCATCCAAATGCCATTTTCAGGGCAATGGGGAGCTTAAGTTTTTATTTGGGGGGTTTGGTTGGGTGGGTGGTGGGTTTTACTGTTGGGGGGTTGTTTGTATTTTTTTTTACAGGTAAAAAGAGCTGATTTCTTTGGAGCAATGCCCTGCAAAAGGCCCTTTTAAGGGCTATTAGCAGTTTAGTGTAGGCTAGGTTTTTTTTTATTTTGGGGGCTTTTTTATTTTGATAGGGCTATTAGATTAGGAGTAATTTGTTTTTATTTTTGATAATTTCGTTTCTTATTTTGTGTAATTTAGTGTTTATTTCTTTTTGTAATTTAGATAATTGTATTTTAAAAATGTAATTTATTTTATTTTATTGTAATGTAAGGTTTTAGTGTAAGGCAGGTTAGGTTTTATTTTACAGGTAATTTTGTATTTATTTTAATTAGGTAGCTAGTAAATAGTTAATAACTATTTACTAACTAGTCTACCTAGTTAAAATAAATACAAACTTACCTGTGAAATAAAAATAAAACCTAAGATAGCTACAATGTACCTATTAGTTATTTTGTAGCTAGCTTAGGTTTTATTTTACAGGTAAATATGTATTTAGTTTTAAATAGGAATTATTTAAGTAATAATTGTAAGTTTTATTTAGATTTATTTTAATTATAGTTAAGTTAGGGGGTGTTAGGGTTACGTTAGGGTTAGGTTTAGGGGTTAATATATGTATTTAGTGTTAGTGATGTTGGAGGCCAAAAGGTTTAGTGGTTAACAACTTTAGTATAGTGGTGGCAACATTGGGGCAGCAGATTAGTGGTTAATAACTGTAATGTAGGTGGCGGCAATGTTAAGGGCGGCAAATTAGGGGTTAATAACTGTATGTAGGTGGCAGCCATATCGGGAGCGGCAGATTTGGGGTTAATAGTTTTATTTAGGTGGCAGTGATGTTAAGGGTGGCAGATTAGGGGTTAATAAAATTATGTAGGTTGCGGCAATGTCGGGGCCGGATGTTTAGACATGGTTTTTATGTTAGGGTGTTAGGTTTAAACCTAACTTTTTTTTCCCTGTAGACATCAATGGGGCTGCGTTACGGAGCTTTTGTTTCCGCGATTGCAGGTGTTAGGCTTTTTTTTGCCGGCTCTCCCCATGTCTATGGCGAAATTGTGCACGAGCATGTCAAAGCAGCGTTTTTATTTGGGTGAAGCATGGAGCTCAACGCCACTATATCGCCCGCGCAAGCCGGGTTTTTGTAAACCTGTAATAGCAGCGCTATGAAAGGTGAGCAATGAAAATAACGTACACGAAATTAGCAAGCAGCCATAACGCCATAACTTGTTATCTAGCCGATTATGAGTTGAAAGCAAACTTTTTTCACTCTTGTTCTAACTCAAAGTGCTTAAAAAGCCGAACTTAGAATATCGTGCTCGATAACCTATTTCCCCATAAAAGACAATGGATCAAAAAAGTGGGAAAAAACCTAACACTCTATCTACTCCAGCACAAACCCAATCACATATTTTAAAGTGCACTAAACCAACATGAAAATATGAATATTTCACATTCCAATGTTATTTACATAGAAAAATATGTTCTATTTATTCAAAAATACATATTTCTATGTATATATGATGGTATTTTGGTAAAATATTTACATACCAGTATTAAAGCCAAAATGTTTAAGGAAATAAATATACCTATCCCTCTATCCCAATCCCTCTATCCATCTATCCCTATTCCTCTATCCATTTATCCATATGCCTCTATCCCTATTCCTCTATCCCTATCCATCTAGCCCTATCCATCTATCCCTCTATTCCTATCCCTCTATCCCTATCCCTCTATCACTATCCCTCTATCCATCTATCCCACTCCATCTCTCCCTCTGCCCATCCCTCTATCTTTATACCTCTATCCCAAATCCCTATCCCTCTATCCATCTATCCCTCTATCCATCTATCCCTCT